>NC_092037.1:52343463-52678463 GCF_003086295.3 Arachis hypogaea | reverse complement strand
TCACGAATTCAAACAAAAAAATGGTCCGATCCAATAAGAATGAGATCCTTTTAGAATTCGCTATTGATACGACATGCGGCTTTTTCCATTCATTCCTTTTTGGATCAGTCGTGGTCTTACAAACCCTACCGAGGTTATGGACGAAACAATTGCTTCATAAAAATGTGTAAAAAATGGAGTCGCACTTAAAAGCCGAGTACTCTACCATTGAGTTAGCAACCCCCTCCCCCCTTCAAAAAAAAATAGGAAAAATAGGATGCGTAAATAAAAAAAAAAGACGGACCAACCTTTTCTTTGTCAAGAGTGGTATCCTTTATTCAAATTAAATTAATTCTTTTTTAATTTATTTACCCTTGAATAAAAATAAAATAAAAAAGGAACTTCATGTTTGTATCACAGAAAGTTTAACGAACTCACTATTTGCTAAAAATTGCCTCTGTAACGTGAAGAAATCGATCGATTTCTTCACAATCGGATTATATTTGTTTTCAATACCGTTGTCAATATTAGTGTTGAAAACATAGAATCGCGAAAAACAAATGAATTCAAATTCGAAAAAAATGAAATATTAAAATAAATCGAATTTGATTATATTTTTAGTAATTTGTTTTTATTATTATTATATAAATAAATATATTCTAGTTGATATTTGTTAATATTCTTTCTAATTTTTTAGAAAAATTATTAAATTATTAATTCAATTTTTTCTATTTCTCTTTATTGAAATACTCCAATTTAACTATTCCATATCCATTTATTTATATACTCTTCATTTCTAGACTCTAATATATATCTAATAGATAAGATATATCTAATCGATTAGAATATAGAACTTTATGGATATAATAAAAAAGAAAAATAAGATATATTATGTTTATGCAATAAATTAAGTATCTTTGTCTTCGGCTCAATCCTTTTTTGAAGATTGAGCCGAGTTTAATTGCAATTATCTAGAACGAACAGTAACCACCGAATTACAAAGTATCCATTGCTGGAATTCAAATTTGATCGCCTTCCATACTTCACAAGCAGCAGCTAATTCAGGACTCCATTTGCTCGCCTCACGGATGATTTCATTACCCTCACGAGCAAGATCACGACCCTCATTCCGAGCCTGTACACATGCTTCGAGAGCTACTCGATTAGCTACGGCACCTGGTGCATTTCCCCAAGGATGCCCTAAGGTTCCACCACCGAATTGGAGTACGGAATCATCTCCAAAGATCTCGGTCAGAGCAGGCATATGCCAAATGTGAATACTCCCTGAAGCAACGGGAAGAACACCTGGTAGAGAAACCCAATCCTGAGTGAAATAAATCCCACGGCTTCGATCTTTTTCAATAAAATCATCACGTAATAAATCAACAAAACCTAAAGTAATATCTCTTTCCCCTTCAAGTTTACCTACTACGGTACCGGCGTGAATATGATCTCCACCAGACAAACGTAACGCTTTAGCTAGTACACGAAAGTGCATACCATGATTCTTCTATCTATCGATAACTGCGTGCATTGCACGATGGATATGAAGAAGTAGTCCATTATCCCGGCAATAATGAGCCAAACTAGTATTTACAGTGAATCCCCCTGTTAAGTAATCGTGCATTACGATAGGAGCGCCCAATTCTCTGGCAAATACAGCTCTTTTTATCATTTCTTCGCATGTACCTACAGTAGCGTTCAAGTAATGCCCTTTGATTTCATCAGTTTTGGCCTGGGATTTAAAAATTGCTTCGGCACAAAATAAGAAACGGTCTCTCCAACTTCCTCAGCCAGGCTTGTGCAGAATAGCAGAACAAGTAAAGTATTTGTAGCATAGCAAAAACAAAAATGCGGAAGGTGCATGCATATGCGACTTTCCCAAAATCTTGAAAACATGCGTATGCGGAAGGCATGCTGACGGAGGATAAATGTTGGTAAAGAATTTCTCAATAAAATCTCATTGTGAGTATAGTTCTAAACTGACGTACAATCCTCGGTCAACGTTTAATTTGTTTGTCACAATGCAAACCAATAAAAATAACTGAAGTATTTAAACCTCAGGTCGAAGGAATTGTAGGGAAGTGTAATTATTATTGGTTGTGGAAAAGTATTTTTTGGGGTTTTTGAATAATGAACAAGGAATGTAAATAACAAGAAAATAAACTAACAACTAAGAAAAGTCCTAGCAAGGGTTGAGAATTGGAATTCCTATCCTTATTATCATCATCAATTGTGATGGCAATTGTCTTTTACTCTCACTTAGTCAACCTCTAACAATTAAAGGAAAGTCAAGTGAGCAAAATCAACTTAAGTTCACAAATCCTAATCAAAGACTAGATTTAGTGAAGCTCAACCCAACTAGCAACTTTCAATCACCAATCAACAAGAGACTTTGACAATTCAAGAGTCTCCAAATTACTTAATCCAAGCCAAGAACACAAAATCTATTTTAAAATCCAACCAAACATTTTATCAAACACTTGGAAGGCACAAAATAAAAACATAGAAAATTAACAAGAAATGGTAAAATCTAAGACTAACAATTACAAGAAAACAATGACAACAAATTAAAGAAAGCGACAATAAACATAAAATACCTCAAAGTGCATTAAAAGGAAATTGGAATCAACAAGGAGTCATGAACAATAAAACAAAAAGGTAAAGGAAACAACATATAAAACTAAGAAAGCAAAAAGGTAATAACAAGAAATTAAATGAGGAACTTGAATCAAGATAAGAAGTGGAACCTAAACCTAGATGAAATTGAAAATAAAAGAAGAAACCTTAAAACCTAGAGAGAGGAGAGAGCCTCTCTCTCAAATTCTACATCTATCTCTAAAAAACTAAAAGAATTATGTGTGAATGAATGAATTCCCTCCTGAATGAATGATCCATCCTCCTTCACTCCCAGCCTCTAATCTGCATACTGGGCTCAAAACTGGACAAAAAATCAGCTCAGAAGTCACCCCTAGCATTTTTCCTTTACTGAGGCAGATGACGCTGACGTGTACGCGTCACTTGGACGAAGCTGCTGGTCACGCGTACGCATCAGTCACACGTACGCGTCGGTTGGAAGATGGCGTGATCATGCTTACGCTTCAACCACCCGCACGCGTCGATTCCAGCTTCTCAAATCTTCAATTTCTTGTGTTCTTTCCACTTTAACATGCTTCCTCTTCATCCTTTATGCCATTCTTACTCTATAAACCCTGTAATCACTTAACAAATATGTCATGGCATCAAATAATAATAAGAGAGGATTAGATATTAGTGTTTTTAAGGCCTAGGAAACATGTTCTTAGCTGTGGCACAAAATTTCGAAGAAAACCTAAAAACATGCAAATTATATGGATAAATGTGAGTAAAGTTGATAAAATCCTCTCGATTCAATCCAAAATAAGCCATAAAATAGTGGTTCATCACATGCGTATGCATGACCATCTTGTTTTGCTGAAAATGAATTTTTAAGTTCTCAACCATTCTTCTAGCCATCTAAATGTTTGTAAATCCTGTTATGAGTCTAGAGCCGGAGTAATAGAGGGTAGAGAAGTTAGAAATGAGATCTAATGAGGTGAGATAATGAATTGGAAAAAGATGGATCAAATGTAATAAGAGATATGATGAGGATGATTATGATAAGGCAAAATGATGATGCTTGATTTTTGTTGAGGATAATGATTAATTTTGATTGAGGATGATGAGTATGATTAAGATAATGAGAGACAATGATGGTTGCGTTTGGGTATGATTTTGAATGAAGTGAAATGAGATTAAAGGCGAATTTCATAAAGAAATTAACTATGATGGAGATACATCTGCCTGGGTAGATGCAGTGGTGTTGTTTCACTTGCTCTGGGTTAGGTTTTGAGCTCTCGGGGTAGATGCAAGGGTGTGGTTCGCCCCACTTGCTCCTAGTTGAGAATGATACCTCTAGAGTAGACGCAAAGAATGTGGTTTTGTCCCGCTTGCTTCCACTTGATATTTGAGATCTTGGAATAGACGCAAGATTGTGATTTTGTCTTGCTTGCTCCCAGTTGATGTTTGAGATCCTGGGGTAGACGTGTAATGACTCAATTTTTAGTATGTCATGATCATAATGCAAATCGAGCGTCACTAACTTGCTTTCCTATCAATTAACTAAATATTTATTATTAAGCCTGTAATCGTATTAGCGTGCGATCAAATTTTTTGGAAAAAATTGAAATAATTAAATTAGTAGGATAGAACATCATAAACATCAGAGATAGGGATATATATATATATATATATATATATATATATATATATATAGTGAGAGATGCTTGAATTGTTTTGTAATCCGGAAATATGTATTTCAGAATTGGCAGGTCTCGACATTTTTGAAAACTGAGATTGGGAAGTTACTGAAAAAGATCTTCTTGCTGAAGCAAAATCATTTGATGTTCCTGCTTCAGATCTAGAAGAAAAAGAGTTTCGTCTATCAAAGAAAATCTCTACTTTCCCTGATGCATCTTGTTTTACTTCTCTTAAAAGAGGTGCTTGTCTAGGTTGCGTTGGAATGGCTCGGTCAATAGACCATGATTGTGGGAGGTCAATTTCATCCCATCTTATGAGCCTTGGGATCATAACGTTGGCTTTTGTCATGTCTGTGACAAACAAAGTGGTTTCACGATCTTGTGACTTAAGAAGGACTCTAGAGTTACAAGTGTTCATGACCTTGTATTGAATCCTATAGATTAAAGCGGCTGGAATGGAACCTTCTTTCATGTTAAGACCATGAATTCGAATGTTTAGGAAGAGGGAGTCAAGAATGTTAAGATCTAACAGACTGACTGTCTTGTTTGGGAAACAGTTGAAGTAAACTGGACCATGTCCAAGACTTGTTTCAACTGTTCCAATTAAGGAGTCTTGGAAGTCATTGTGTCTAATGTCTCTAAGACACATGAGGATAGAAGCATTCAAACCTTCTCGGATGAGTGGTTTGACTGCAACTTGGACACACCCTATGTGAAGATATCTGTAGTGGCGGGCATGTTCTCTAACTGATTGTTTAGTCAGAAGATGGAATTCCTCACCGGAATCGGGTCCTAGAGGAATATTGTTTTCAGCGGTTTTGATGATATAATCAGATTTTCTCTTGTTATCATCAGGAACATATAACTCATCTTGTGGGATTTTGGGTATTTCCCAATTGTCAATGGCTTGATTGATATCTTCGAAGCAAACTTCTTCTTCAAAGATATTGTGTTTGGGGGAAAGTTCCTCAGGGCGAGTAACTTTCTCAGTAAGGGGATTGGAAGAAGAATGGATCGGAGAGGAGGAAGAAGAGGACGGTGAAGAGAAGGAAAGGCGTCTAGAGAGTGATCGAAAAAGTTTAGACATGATTACTTAAAATCTGATATCATTGCCCTCCTTTGGTTCAGAGAGAACATATATATTATCACTAAACTATCACTCAAACTTTTGAATCTGGGTTTTTAACTCTTTTTTTTTTAATAATCCTTTAAATCTATAGCCACCAGGAGTTCTTATGTTTGGACCATTATCACTGTTGGGGACATCATCAAGTTAGCCTTACTGCCCTAAATCCAGGGACTTACTGCTACAGTCCCTTTGAGTGATAAGGTTAAACGGCCTGTACTTCCAGATTTAAAGTATTGTTTCTTATGTACAAAATGAACAGTAACTAAGAATATGAACAACAGTAAATAAGAACATGAATAGTAAAATCCCAGATCCATGAATTTCAGAGAGAGTTTAATGATAATATGTATATTCCTACTTCCCCATCAGGCTCTCTCTGAAATACATATTATCAATAAACTCTCTCTGAAATTCATGGATTTGGGATTTTACTATTCTTGTTCTTATTTACTGTTGTTCATATTCTTAGTTACTGTTCATTTTGTACATAAGAAACAATACTTTAAATCTGGAAGTACAGGCCGTTTAACCTTATCACTCAAAGGGACTGTAGCAGTAAGTCCCTGGATTTAGGGCAGTAAGGCTAACTTGATGATGTCCCCAACAGTGATAATGGTCCAAACATAAGAACTCCTGGTGGCTATAGATTTAAAGGATTATTAAAAAAAAAAGAGTTAAAAACCCAGATTCAAAAGTTTGAGTGATAGTTTAGTGATAATATATATGTTCTCTCTGAACCAAAGGAGGGCAATGATATCAGATTTTAAGTAATCATGTCTAAACTTTTTCGATCACTCTCTAGACGCCTTTCCTTCTCTTCACCGTCCTCTTCTTCCTCCTCTCCGATCCATTCTTCTTCCAATCCCCTTACTGAGAAAGTTACTCGCCCTGAGGAACTTTCCCCCAAACACAATATCTTTGAAGAAGAAGTTTGCTTCGAAGATATCAATCAAGCCATTGACAATTGAGAAATACCCAAAATCCCACAAGATGAGTTATATGTTCTTGATGATTACAAGAGAAAATCTGATTATATCATCAAAACCGCCGAAAACAATATTCCTCTAGGACCCGATTCCGGTGAGGAATTCCATCTTCTGACTAAACAATCAGTTAGAGAACATGCCCGCCACTACAGATATCTTCACATAGGGTGTGTCCAAGTTGCAGTCAAACCACTCATCCGAGAAGGTTTGAATGCCTCTATCCTCATGTGTCTTAGAGACATTAGACACAATGACTTCCAAGACTCCTTAATTGGAACAGTTGAAACAAGTCTTGGACATGGTCCAGTTTACTTCAACTGTTTCCCAAACAAGACAGTCAGTCTGTTAGATCTTAACATTCTTGACTCCCTCTTCCTAAACATTCGAATTCATGGTCTTAACATGAAAGAAGGTTCCATTCCAGCCGCTTTAATCTATAGGATTCAATCCAAGGTCATGAACACTTGTAACTCTAGAGTCCTTCTTAAGTCACAAGATCGTGAAACCACTTTGTTTGTCACAGACATGACAAAAGCCAACGTTATGATCCCAAGGCTCATAAGATGGGATGAAATTGACCTCCCGCAATCATGGTCTATTGACCGAGCCATTCCAACGCAACCTAGACAAGCACCTCTTTTAAGAGAAGTAAAACAAGATGCATCAGGGAAAGTAGAGATTTTCTTTGATAGACGAAACTCTTTTTCTTCTAGATCTGAAGCAGGAACATCAAATGATTTTGCTTCAGCAAGAAGATCTTTTTCAGTAACTTCCCAATCTCAGTTTTCAAAAATGTCGAGACCTGCCAATTCTGAAATACATATTTCCGGATTACAAAACAATTCAAGCATCTCTCAAGGAGTTTACCAAGAAGATGATGGTGATGTAGAATTTGAAGTTGAATCTTCTATTCCATCCCATCAGTCTCCAACATATTCTTCTTTGAATGGTAAATGAATAATACGGAATTTATTATAAACAGAGAAGCCTTACTTAAAAACCTTAACTCTAAAGAGTATGATCTCCAAAGAGAATGGTATTTAAGTAATTATACAGCTTCTCAAATCTCATCATTCAAAGAAAAATATTACAAATTTTTAAATGATGTTAGATTGCATATTCCTTTTTTTGAATGGTTTCATGCTTATTCCATAAAAAACAATATTGAGTATCCTTTTAAAAATAAACAAACTTCATTTTCAGCAAATGTTATTTCAACTTGGAAAGTCAAAGATGGGAACTTAGTTAGATCTGAGTTTCCTCCAAAAGGAGCTTTTATTATCTCAAATACGGAAGGACATAATCCTGTTATGGCCTCTCCCTTTAAAACAAAGAATGTGGATGAAGCTGTCGCCCCTAAAGATATTAAAAATCTTATTGAACAATCAAATTATACCAACAAATTTTTACAATGCTTGGGTGACAACCTTTCATCTTCAGGATCTACTTTCTCCTTGAAAAATGTTTCTGAAGCATCAACTTCTAAAAGTATTGAGAAACCTCTTTTTAAACCTTTCAAAATAAGTAGCAAGGCTAAGCAAAGTCTTAAAACCTCCATTTTAAAACAACAATCTAGTGATTCGGAAGTTATTCAAAAGATTGACCAACTTTTGAACCGTTTTACTACTATCCCTGAAACTCCTACAAACTCAGGTGAATCTACTTCTCGTATTCAAACACGAGCATCTAAAGCAATTAATGCCCTTGGCCTTGAGTCCAATGAATCTTGCTCTGAGCAAAGTGATGATTCTGGCAAATCATCCCTCAAGATCAGCCCCATTTTGACTAACTCCCTAACCAAGTGGAAGGGTTTAACTAAACCCTCTACGTATGGTTATAACTGTGTATCCGCTCCAGATCTAGCTCTCGAAGAAAGAGAACTAGGTTTTGTTAGCTTCAATGCCAATAATGTCTATGAATGGAATATAGATGGCAAAACGGAATATAATATCATGAGTATGCTCCAACACATGACAATGGTAGGCACAGCCTATCAAGCAGCCCATGACACCTCTGAAGAAGCTATAGCCAATGTTATTGTTTCTGGATTTAGTGGCCAGCTGAAGGATGGTGGGATAACTACCTTTCCGATAACCAAAAACACTCAATCTTTTCTGCCATAAAAGTCAACGACCAGAACGAACCCATCATTGGTGATGACGGAGAACCTATCCCCGATGCTGTCAATACCTTAATTTTTACCATAGCAAGCCACTTCATTGGTGATCCATCTCTTTGGAAAGATCGTTCTGCGGAACTGCTTTTCAATCTTAGATGCAAAACTTTGTCTGACTTTCGATGGTATAAAGATACCTTTCTTACTAGGGTTTATACCAGGGAAGACAGTCAGCAACCTTTCTGGAAAGAAAAATTTCTTGCTGGACTCCCCAAATCACTTGGAGATAAGGTAAGGGACAAAATTTGTAGCCTAACTCCAAACGGGATAATACCCTATGATGAGTTAAGTTATGGCCAACTCATTTCTTTTATCCAAAAGGTTGCCCTAAAGATTTGTCAAGATGATAAAATCCAAAGGCAACTTGCTCGTGAGAAAACTCAAAATCGTATTGATTTGGGAACTTTCTGTGAACAATTTGGTCTTCTTGCTTGTCATCCAAGGAAATCTAAAAGACCTTCCAAGCGAAAAGTTTTTAAACCTAACCCTGAAAAGAATTTCAGACGTTTCAAAAGGGATTTTCAAAAACCTAAAAATGAAACAGGTTTCCAAAAGAATTTCCAAAAGTATCCCCAGAAAAACCCCATTATTTGTTACACATGTAAAAAACCTGGACATGTTAGCAAATATTGTCGGTTAAAAGGAAAGATTAATAATCTGAACCTTGATCCTCAGATTGAGGACCAGATTAATAATCTTATGATTGAAAGTTCAGATGATAACTCTGGACCAGAATCTTCTGATAATAATATCAACAACATCCAAGTTGATGATGTTGAGTCATCCTCAGATTCAGATATCAAGCAAATTAATGTTTTATCCAAAGATCAAGATCTCTTATTTGATGCAATCGAGGCTATTGACAATCCAGAACAAAAGAAAGATTTTCTTTTAAAACTAAAAAGATCTTTGCAAAAGGAGAAAAAACCCAAAAGTTTGGTCCTTAATAACAAATATGACGTCAAACCTATTTTCAAAAAATTAGAAAAACAAGTTATTCGTCCCGTAACCATTCAGGACCTCCAAAGTGAGGTTAACAACCTTAAGAGAGAAATCCAGGAAATCAAAAGAAACCAAAACGATCATCATCTTATTCTCTCACAATTAGTACAAGAAGAAGAATCTGGTGATGAGGATCTTGGTTCTCTTTTAAACCAAACTGAGTCCTCTAAGGAACAAGAAAACAAAATTTCTAACGACAATGAGGTAAAACAAATTTTGAGAATAATAAATGTATTCTCCTTCATGAAGCATCGTGTTAATGTCAGAATTGTCGTTAAAGATTTTGTTTTTGACACCATTGCACTCTTTGATTCAGGTGCAGATTCAAACTGTATTATGGAAGGTCTGGTCCCCACAAAATATTTTGAAAAAATTACTGAACGCCTTAGCTCAATAACGGGTGAAAGGCTAAGTATCAATTTTAAAATAACCAATGTTTTTATTGAAAAGGGAAATATCAGTATTCCCACCGATTTCATCATCTCAAAAGAGATAAAAAATGATGTAGTTTTGGGGACACCTTTTATAAATCTTTTGTTTCCTTATCTGGCAGATTGGCCTGGACTTACCTCTTTTGTAGGAGGACAAATAACTTTCTTTGAGTTCCTAGACTCACCTAAACAAAGATCTCTAAACCTAATCGAATCCAAAACCAAACAGATTTGTTTTCTAAAACAAGAAATCTCTTTCAAAACTCTTGAATCGCAGCTTGCGCAACCAAAAGTTCAAGAAAAAATAAAAAATCTTTTAAACCAAATTGAAACATCTATTTGTTCTGATTTGCCTCATGCCTTCTGGGATAGGAAACAACACATAGTTGATCTTCCATATGAAAAGGATTTCAAAGAATCGAAAATCCCTACAAAAGCCCGTCCCATTCAAATGAATGAGCAGCTTTTGCAGCATTGTCAACAAGAAATTAAAGATCTCTTGGATAAAAGATTAATCCGTCCTAGCAAAAGTCCTTGGTCTTGCTCTGCTTTTTATGTTAATAAACAAGCTGAGATAGAAAGAGGGACTCCCAGGCTTGTTATCAGTTACAAACCTTTGAATCAAGCTTTACAGTGGATTCGTTACCCCATCCCAAATAAAAAGGATTTACTCAATAGATTAAACTCAGCAAATATTTTTTCAAAATTTGATATGAAGTCGGGCTTTTGGCAAATCCAAATCACTGAATCAGACCGATATAAAACAGCTTTTACAATTCCATTCGGGCAATATGAATGGAACGTAATGCCTTTCGGTCTGAAAAATGCCCCTTCAGAATTTCAAAATATCATGAATGATATTTTCAATCCATATTCAAACTTTGCAATTGTTTATATTGATGATGTCTTAATTTTTTCCCAGACTCTGGATGAACATTTCAAACATGTTAAAACTTTTATGTACATCATCCAAAAAAATGGACTTGCTGTTTCTAAACCAAAAATTGTTCTTTTCCAAACAAAAATCCGATTTCTTGGTCACATAATTTTCCAAGGAACAATAACCCCTATTGAAAGATCAATTTTGTTTGCGGAAAAATTTCCAGATTATATCCTCGATAAACCTCAGCTCCAGAGGTTCCTAGGGTGTCTCAATTATGTTTCAGATTTCATCCCGAATCTGAACAATCTCCTTAAGCCCCTCCATGATAGGCTTAAGAAAAATCCCCCACCTTGGACAGACAAACTGATGAGCGGATAATTTATACGCTTTTTGGCATTGTTTTTATATAGTTTTTAGTAAGTTTAAGCTACTTTTAGGGATGTTTTCACTAGTTTTTATGATAAATTCAAATTTCTGGACTTTACTATGCGTTTGTGTGTTTTTCTGTGATTTCAGGTAAATTCTGGCTGAAATTGAGGGATTTGAGCAAAACTCTGAAGAAGGCTGACAAAAGGACTGCTAATGCTGTTGGAATCTGACCTCCCTGCACTCGAAATGGATTTTCTGGAGCTACAGAACTCCAATTGGCGCGCTCTCAACGGCGTTGGAAAGTAGACATCCAGGGCTTTCCAGCAATATATAATAGTCCATACTTTATTCGAAGAATGACGACGTAACTTGGCGTTGAACGCCAAGTACACGCTGCTGTCTGGAGTTAAACGCCAGAAAAACGTCATGATCCGGAGTTGAACGCCCAAAACACGTCATAACTCGGAGTTCAACTCCAGGAAATGCCTCAGCTCGTGGATTAATCAAGCTCAGCCCAAGCATACACCAAGTGGGCCCCGGAAGTGAATTTATGCATCAATTACTTACTCATGTAAACCCTAGGAGCTAGTCTAGTATATATAGGACATTTATCTATTGTATTAGACATCTTTGGTCTCAGTTTTGTTTTATTCTTCATCTTAGGAGATCATTGATCACGTTAGGGAGGCTGGCCATTCGGCCATGCCTGAACCTCTTTTGCTTATGTATTTTCAACGGTGGAGTTTCTGCACACCATAGATTAAGGGTGTGGAGCTCTGCTGTACCTCAAGTATTAATGAAGTTCTATTTTCTTTTATTCAAATCTCTCTTATTCTTATTCCAAGATATTCATTCGTACCCAAGAACATGATGAATGTGATGAGTTAGATAACCCTCATTATTATTCTCACTTATGAACGCGCGTGATTGACAACCACTTCCGTTCTACATGCAACAGAGCTTGAATGCGTATCTCTTAGATTCCCCAACAGAATCTTCGTGGTATAAGCTAGATGGATGGCGGCATTTATGAGGATCCGGAAAGTCTCACCTTGTCTGTGGTATTCCGAGTAGGATCCTGGGAATCCGGAAAGTCTCACCTTGTCTGTGGTATTCCGAGTAGGATTCCGGTAATGAATGACTGTGACGTGCTTCAAACTTGTAACCTGCTGGGCGTTAGTGACAGACGCAAAAGAATCAAGGGATTCTATTCCAGTAGGAGCGGGAACCAACCGGTGATTAGCCGTATTGTGACAGAGTGCGTGAGCATTAGTTTTCACTGCGAGGATGGGATGTAGCCATCAGCCATGGGTGATGCCTCCAGACGATTAGCCGTGCGACTGACAACCGCATAGGATCATTTTCCCGAGAGGATGAAAGTAGCCACAGTTGATGGTGAACCCCTATACAAAGCTTGCCATGGAAAGGAGTAAGAAGGATTGAGTAGAAGCAGTAGGAGAGCAGGCGTCCTTGGGCTCTACAGCATCTCCATCCGCTTATCTGAAATTCCCACCAATGAATCTGCATAAGTATTCTATCCCTTTTATTATTCCTTTTTATTATTTATTCCAATAATCACAATTACCCTTTAATTTGCCCAACTGAGATTTACAAGGTGACCATAGCTTGCTTCATACCAACAATCTCTGTGGATTCGACCCTTACTCACGTAAGGTTTATTACTTGGACGACCCAGTACACTTGCTGGTTAGTTGAATGGAGTTGTGAGCTTCTCTAACAATGCCTGAAACTCTTTTATCACAATTTCGTCCACCACAAACATTCGGATATTATCCGATTTCTTAAAACCAAAGTCCGCAATCTTCCATGTCTTTACCTACCCATTCCTCATGCATTCAAAATAGTAGAAACTGATGCATCAGATTTAGGATACGGTGGTATTTTAAAACAAAAACTGCATGATAAAGAATGTATCATTGCATTTACATCCAAACACTGGAATTCTACTCAACAAAAATATTCCACAATCAAAAAAGAAATTTTAGCCATTGTTTTATGCATTACAAAATTTCAATCCGACTTACTCAATCAAAAATTTTTAGTCCGAGTTGATTGCAAATCAGCCAAAGATGTTTTACAAAATGATGTAAAAAATCTTGCATCAAAACAAATTTTTGCCAGATGGCAAGCAATTTTAAGTGTCTTTGATTTTGACATTGAGCATATCAAGGGTAACTCAAACTCTCTCCCTAACTTTCTCACACGTGAATATTTGCAGGGAGATAATCAAGGAAAAGATGCCTAAAAAGGCAACATTAGCCTCGGTAAGAGGCAGAGGTATTCGCCTAGCCCTTCCTGGGCCAACCAAGAGATCTGGGTCAAGTACCCCAACTGGGTCATCTACCCAACAACCTTCCCCAATAACCCAAGAACCGACTGGGTCATCTACTCAGATCACAAAAAATGTAGTTGAGTCATCTACTCAACCCCCAAGTAGCCAAACAGCCAAACAAACAAAGACAGATTATGCCTTCCCAATCCAAACCTTGTTGGCCTTACAAGATGCAGGCCTTACAAAACTTCATAAAAAATCCTGGGCTGACATATGTGACAGCTCAGATGAAGATGAAATTGACCTTACCAAACTTATCTCACAAATGGCAACTCAAAAAACCATTTGCAATGATCCAAAAGGAAAAACAATTGCCCAAACCATGCCACCTCAACCAAACCAAACCCAGCATGTCAAGACTCAATCAAAACAACCAACCACATACATTTCAAAAAACAAGTTCTCATCTGTCCTTCTTATGGAACCTGAGTTTTGGGAAAAATCACCTTTTAAAGTTATCCCTAAAGTCTTTCCACCAGGATTCCATTTTAGACCAACAGCCTTAAACAAAACCAGACAGTTTTATGAATTCATATTAGTGGATTCAGATTCAGTCTCAATAAAACATTACAAAGATCCTAAAGATGCCTCCAACATAACTCATTCAACCATTCAAATTCTAAAAGTACTCACCCCTAATCAATTTGGTAAAAACCCAAACAATACAAAAAAATTCTCTAATCCTTATGATCCGATAGGATATTCTTATTGGGATTATGTGGATGCCTGGACAAGAGTATTTTGGTTACAAAATAATCAGAATAGACATTCTTGGCTTATCTATTTCAAGAAAAATACCAATTACCAGTTCCCAAATTGGTTCTCCCAATGGTGGGATTACTTTGGTCCTCTACCAGAAATCTTGCCCCCACCTGCCGACGAGGGGTTCAAAATTTTCACCAAAAAATTTGACCAATAGGAAACAAGCATTCCTGCAGATCTTCAATTTTTCTCTGTTTTCTCCCTGGCGTGGGTATTCTCATGGCAGTACAGGTACGGCAAACAAGAACATCCAAAAGCACCACCTATGCTTCAAAGGAATGCCTTTGTAAAATGGTGGTCTCAGTTTGATGCCACCATGGCTCATCCAGAAAAAGTTCGAAATTGGTTCAAAGAGCACCCCAAGTTCACCAAACCATTCGACCATGAAGAATCAGTATTCCTCAACCAGAAAGCCCAAATTGCAGCAGCCCTTGCAGGGGCCCAATCAAAAGAAACCTTAGCAAGACACCTTCAACAAATCATGGAGATGATTGATGAAGATAAAAAACACAAAGATGATCCTACTCCCTCAGAAGAATCATCAAGCGATTACAATCAAAATGAAGACGATTGCTTTGGAATCAATCTAGGAGAAGATTAGATCTTAAGGCAATTTTGCAAAAAACAAAAATGTTTCAACTTGTACTGTATCAATAGTACCGGTCAACATAACCGGCACTGTAGAAATAGTATTTTTCTCAACTATAAAAGGAGGCCAAGCTTTCATCGTAAGGCATCCTTTTCATTCTACAAAAATATAGAGAGAAGTTAGTGAGAGATGCTCTGAGAGTTCCTTTTGTAAGCTCTCCAGCTCTTCTTCCCTCTTCTCCTTTTTCAATACATTCAATAAAAGTCTTTTATTCAGTTCTTCATTTTAAGTGTTTCCATATTTAGATTTCTGTAATTGCATATGTGTGCGGACTACCGCCACATCTAACTACATAGCTAACCTGTATATGCGTGCAGACTACCGCCGCATCTAACTTCATATTTACTTCCTTGCTTTTGCATACATCCATCTGCATTCATACTGACGCTTACCTCCTTCTTCCCCTTTCCCTCCTAGATCCACTTCGGGATATATATATATATATATATATATATATATATATATATATATATATATATATATATATATATATATGTATACACTGCCATACAGGTCATAAGTTAGCGTACAACCCTTCACATCATAATCAACACTTCGGGCCCTGGTCCATATAGGAAGCCCCTAAGCTGGCACCCAAAAACTAGCCTAGTCAACTATATACATCTTACTCTGTCATAAAAATACATTTACATCCCCCAAAAATAATTCTTCATGGTTGTTTCTTCTCTTCACAAAGAACTGAAACCCTTCATTTTTGAGTTTTATGGTTACCAATTTGTCGTAACTTTTATATAACTACTTAGCCACTTAAACCACATCAAATTTTACTTAATTTTTAACATTGTAACAGCCCAAATTTCATCAATGCATCACGGTTTGGGCTGATCCTCCCGAGCCAAACCATCATCAATCACCAATTATCAAAGTTTCACAAAAATTCAATATAATCTCAAGCAAATTCAATCAATAATCAATTACAATATCAATTTACTTATCAAATATAAATTTTATCGGTGAAAATTAACCGAAACCCTGTCTCACCCGGAGCAAGTGGACAACGTCACTGCATCTTATCCAAACTCTCAATCATACCCGAAGCTGATGCCAAGGCATCTTAGGCTAGTTTCACTAGCATTTTTCTGTTAGTTTTAGTTGTTTTATGCATTTTCTTGAGCTTAAAGTAACCAAGAATGGTTAAATGAATAACAAAGCAATAAACCATCCAAACAGTATGATTTTGATGCAAATTCCATGAGTTTTTAGTTATATTACTTGAATGCTATGAATGGAAGATTTCTCATGAAATTTTGCAAAACTTTGATGCAGTTGTTTGGATGATTTCAGGGAAGAAGAGGTTAGGCAAGGAAGCAACAAAATCAATAAAGGAAGCTTGAATATCACATGTGGAGTTTAAGTTCCAGTTTAAGCTTAAACTGGAACTTAAACTGCCAAGCCATATAATGCTGGGAACTATCAGTGGCGTTTAAGCTCCAGTTTAAGCTTAAACTGGAGCTTAAACGCCAAAATCATGAAAGCTGAGGAAAGGCTGAAAGTGGCGTTTAACCTCTAGTTTAACCTTAAACTGGAAGTTAAACGCCAGAAATGAGAAATGCACCAGGGAGCCATTTCCACGTTTAAGCTCCAGTTTAACCTTAAACTGGAGCTTAAACGTGTTCGACCAAAATTCTCCTCCAGGGTTGCTTTCTTCATTTCCACGTTTAAGCTTCAGTTTAACCATAAACTGGAGCTTAAACGTGTTCGACCAAAATTCTCCTCCAGGGTTGCTTTCTTCATTTCCACGTTTAAGCTTCAGTTTAACCTTAAACTGAAGCTTAAACGTGTTCGACCATTCCACACTACAGGGTTGCTTTCTTCCATTTCCATGTTTAAGCTTCAGTTTAACCTTAAACTGAAGCTTAAACGTGTTCGACTACTTTACCCTCCAGGGTTGCTTTCTTCCATTTCCACGTTTAAGCTTCAGTTTAACCTTAAACTGAAGCTTAAACGTGCTTGAGTTATACCACCTCCAGGAGTGTCCAACATTTAAGTTCCAATTTAAGCTTAAACTGGAACTTAAACGTGCTTCCACAAAAGGCATCACTGGAAGTGTCTGGCGTTTAAGTTGCAGTTTAAGCTTAAACTGCAACTTAAACGCCACTATTTGAAAAGGTTTCTGGGCCAAAGATATTGCAGTTTTAAGTTAGCATTTGAGCACAAACATTAACTTAAACGTACTCTGGTATGAAACCCAATTGAATATCATGGTTTATGGGATTGGGCCTGAAGAATTGATGATTCTGGAATTTCAATTTGTTGAGTCATGTGTCATTACTTGATTATCACTAAGTTGGCTCAATGAATGTTACAGAATTGGATCAGCAGCCTCATCAGGATTATGGATCATAAACCCAAAGCAAAAGGAAATCAGGGAAAGGCCTCAAAGCCCAAGAAACACAACAGAAGCTCAATTTAGAAAGTGTATAAATAGGATAGAATTTAAGTTAGTAAGGGGACTTTTGATCATTTTTCTAGTTTTCAAACTTTTTGTAATTGAATTCAGAGCTATGACTCACTAAACCCCCTTTCATTGGGTTAGGGAGCTCTATTATAATTCAATGAATCAATAATAGTTTTTATCTTCTTCTTCAATCTTTTCTCTTGAATTTTTGTTAGAAAGCTTCTCGATCTAATTCCATTGGTTAGTTGTCTTGGGAAAGAAACTATCCATAATTGGAATCCTTCGGAACCTTGGGAAAGGAATGGAGGATTCATGCTAGAGAAGCTTTCTCACAGTGAATTGGATTGGGGTTTGGATGGATATTGTGACATGTAATCCTACCAAATTGTGGTTCATGAAACTGTGTGGTATAATCAGTGATCGAGCGTCATCTCTTCTTATGAACATTTAAACCAAGGGATTGGGAATTTGTTTGTTTTTAGAGAGAATTGGTGAGCCAAGGGATTGGGATCCAATCATATAAGATTGCCAAGCAAAATTCAATGAACGCATTGGTTGAGGAAGGGATAAAAATGTTTTGATTCGGAGATCTCAATATCTCCTGAAACCCAATGAATTCCCCATTTCTGATCTACCACTTTCTCTTTACATTCTGCAATTAAATTCATGCAATCACCCCGATCCCTTTTTAATTTCAGCAATTTAGCTTCTCGCTCTTTAATTCATGCAATTTAAGATTCCGCAATTTCAATTTCTTGCCATTTACGTTTCTCGCCAATTTTACATTCCGCAATTCTCATTTAAATCTTGATTCCGCTCAACTAGAACACACTTCTAATCCGAATTGCTCACTCAACCAATCCTTGTGGGATTCGACCTCACTCTATTGTGAGTTTTTACTTGACGATAACCGGTGCACTTGCCGGGTGGCATCAAGTTTATGGCGCCGTTGCCGGGGATTGGTTTTCGATTGACAATTCTCAAATTGGAAGTTAACTAGATTGAGCATTTTTCTTGTTTTGTTAATTCAGTTCAAGTTACTTGTTGAATTTTAATTTCTGCACTCTGTTACTTGCTTTCTTTCTTTATGCCTTTAAATTCAAGCAACTAACTCACTGACTCACTAACTATTTGAATTAATTCCTCAACTGCTCTAACCATACTCTTCCATTAACCAAGAGTATTTCACTTGTTTGTTGCCTGTGCTGTGTTCTTGTATGACAGGTAGGAGAGGAGAGACATCAACTCCTCCATATACCGGACCAGAGAGGACTCTTCATAAACTTAGAAGGGAAGCAAGAGGGAAGAGAGTACTGGAAGAAGAAGAATCTGAAGGAGAATCTGAGGACAATTTTGAGGAAGCTCTAGATCTCAACATGGATAGAGAAGTTCACAACCATGAGAGAGCTGATGGAAACAATGCCATTCCCGAGAGGAGGGTTCTTGGTTCATACATAAACCCAACCTCTGGGAATTGTGGTAGCAGCATTCAGAAACCACCCATTCAGGCCAACAATTTTGAACTCAAACCACAGCTAATATCACTGGTGGAGAATCATTGTTCATTTGGTGGGAGTGCTAATGAAGATCCAAACCAACATCTCACAAAATTCCTGAGAATTTGCGACACTGTGAAGTCCAATGGAGTCCAGGAAGATGCCTATAAACTGCTCTTGTTCCCATTTTCACTTAGGGACAAGGCAGCTAAGTGGCTGGAATCATTCCCAAGGGGGAGCCTAACAACCTGGGATGAGGTGAAAAGCAAGTTTCTGGCATGTTTCTACCCCCCACAAAAGGTCAATAGGCTTCGATCTGAGGTTCAGACTTTTAGACAACAAGATGGTGAAACTCTCTACGAGGCATGGGAGAGGTTCAAGGATTTGACAAGGAAATGCCCACCAGACATGTTCCATGACTGGGTGCAATTGCATATTTTCTATGATGGACTTTCTTCTGAATCAAGGAAGGCTGTAGACCATTCATCAGGAGGTTCATTGAACAGGAAAAAGACTGTGGAAGAAGCCATTGAAGTGATTGAGACAGTGGCTGAGAATGAGTACTACTATGCTTCAGAGAGACACAACACTAAGGGAGTCATGGAGCTGAACCATGTTGATACAATTCTAGCCCAAAACAAGGTGTTTGCCAAGCAACTAGCAGAGTGATGAGCGGATAATTTGTATACTTTTTGGCATTGTTTTTTAGTATGTTTTTAGTATGATATAGTTAGTTTTTAGTATATTTTTATTAGTTTTTAGTTAAAATTCACTTTTCTGGACTTTACTATGAGTTTGTGTGTTTTTCTGTGATTTCAGGTATTTTCTGGCTGAAATTGAGGGACCTGAGCAAAAATCTGATTTAGAGACTGAAAAGGACTGCAGATGCTGTTGGATTCTGACCTCCCTGCATTCGAAGTGGATTTTCTGAAGCTACAGAAGCCCAATTGGCGCGCTCTCAACGGCGTTGAAAAGTAGACATCCTGGGCTTTCCAGCAATATATGATAGTTCATACTTTGCCCAAGATTTGATGGCCCAAACCGGCGTACAAAGTCACCATCAGAAATCCCAGCGTTAAACGCCGGAACTGGCACCTAAATGGGAGTTAAACGCCCAAACTGGCATAAAAGCTGGCGTTTAACTCCAAGAAGAGTCTCTACACGAAAATGCTTCATTGCTCAGCCCAAGCACACACCAAGTGGGCCCGGAAGTGGATTTTTATGTCATTTACTCATCTCTGTAAACCTTAGGCTACTAGTTCTCTATAAGTAGGACCTTTTACTATTGTATTTTCATCTTGGTTCTTCTGGTTCCCTCTCTGGGGCCGAAACCAATGATCACTTTTATGCTTATGTATTTTCAACGGTGGAGTTTCTACACACCATAGATTAAGGTGTGGAGCTCTGCTGTACCTCGAGTATTAATGCAATTACTATTGTTCTTCCATTCAATTCCGCTTGTTCTTTGTCTAAGATATCACTTGTTCTTCAACTTGATGAATGTGATGATCCGTGACACTCATCATCATTCTCACCCATGAACAAGGTGACTGACAACCATTCTTGTTCTACAAGCGATCAAGGCTCTAGTGAATATCTCTTGGATTCCTGATTGCACGATGCATGGTTGATCGCCTGACAACCGAGTGCTCGTCTGACAAACGAGCCAACCATTCCGTGAGATCAGAGTCTTCGTGGTATAGGCGAGAACTGATGGCGGCATTCAAGAAAATCCGGAAGGTCTAACCTTGTCTGTGGTATTCTGAGTAGGATTCAATGATTGAATGACTGTGACGTGCTTCAAACTCCTGAGGGCGGGGCGTTAGTGACAGACGCAAAAGAATCACTGGATTCTATTCCGGCCTGATTGAGAACCGACAGATGAATTCCGCTATGCTGTGACAGAGCATATGCAATCGCTTTCACTGAGAGGATGGGAGGTAGCCACTGACAACGGTGAAACCCTTGCTTAAGCTTGCCATGGAAAGGAGTAAGAAGGATTGGATGAAGACAGTAGGAAAGCAGAGAGACAGAAGGGAAGGCATCTTCATGCGCTTATCTGAAGTTCCTACCAATGAATTACATAAGTATCTCTATCTTTACCTTTGTGTTATTTTCGTTCATCACCATTATCATTTGAGTTTGCCTGACTAAGATTTACAAGATGACCATAGCTTGCTTCAATACTAACAATCTCCGTGGGATCGACCCTTACTCACGTAAGGTATTACTTGGACGACCCAGTGCACTTGCTGGTTAGTTGTGTGAAGTTGTAGTGATCACAATTTCGCGCACCAAGTTTTTGGCGCCGTTGCCGGGGATTGTTCAAGTTTTGAGCAAGCTTTTGGTAACATCAGTGCCAAGATCCGGCAACAACACCAAATTTTTGGCGTTATTGCCAGGGATTGTTCAAGTTTGGACAACTGACGGTTCATCTTGTTGCTTAGATTAGGTATTTATTTTTTTTCAAAATTCTTGAAGATGAATTATAGAGTTTCATGATGATTTGTTGAAGTCTGGCTGGCTGAGAAACCATGTCTAATCTCATTGGACCGAGGTTTCAACTTATCACCACAAGAGCGTGTTGATTTTTATCAAATCTTGCTTTTGGAGCAGTGATCTGCTAAGGCTTGGCTGGCCTCTGGCCATGTCTAGTGTTTTGGACCGAAGCTTTCCTTGAAAGCTTGGCTGGCTGTGAAGCCATGTCTAATTCCTGGACCGGAGTCTTAGACTAGCATTGCACTGATTCCTGGAATTCTCATTAAGAATTTTGATACCTTTTTCCACTTAATTTTTGAAAAACACAAAAAAATTTTACAAAATCATAAAATCCAAAAAATATTTCTTGTTTGAGTCTAGTGTCTCATCATAAGTTTGGTGTCAATTGCATGCATGTGTCTAAGTGATCTTCAAGATGTTCTTGATGATTTACTTGCTCTGATCTTTGAATTCAATTGACTTGATTGTTTTGTGTGTCTCATATGCATTTTCATTTTGTTAGTGTCAGTAGTATACAAACTGCTAAGTTTGGTGTCTTGCATGCATTGTTATTTGATTCTTGTTGCATTTTGGTTTGTCCTTATTATTAAAAATCCAAAAATATTTTTAATTTGTGTCTTTTCAAGTCAATAATACAGAGAATTGAAGATTCAGAACATACAGCAGAGGAATTGCACAAAAAAGCTGGGCGTTCAAAACGCCCAGTGAAGAAGGACAGACTGGCGTTTAAACGCCAGCCAGGGTACCTGGTTGGGCGTTTAACGCCCAAAAGGGTAGCATTTTGGGCGTTAAACGCCATAATGGATACCATTCTGGGCGTTTAACGCCAGGATGGCTAGAGGGGAAGATTTTGTTTTCAAATCAAATTTTTTCTAAGTTTTCAAAATCTTTTCCAAATCAAATCTTTTTCAAATCAATTTTCCAATCAAATCTTTTTCAAAACCAATTTCTTTCCATTTTTAAGATACTTACTATCAATTAATGATTGGATTCAACATTTCAAGTATGTTGCCTTTTCTGTTGAGAAAGGTTTAATGTTTGAATCATATCTTTTCTTGTTAGTCAAGTTTTTAATTTTCAAATCAAATCTTTTTAAAATGTTTTTCAAATCATATCTTCTCAATCACATTTTTTTAAATCAATCATATCTTCTTAACCACATCTTTTTTCAAAATAGTTTTCAATCAAATCCTTTTGATTTATAATTTCAAAATCTTTTTCAAAAATCACTTGATTTCTTTTCCACTTTTAATTTTCGAAAATCAATTAAAGTTTTTCAAAAATATTTTCAAAATCTTTTACTTAATTTTCGAAAATTACCTCCCTTCTTCTCACATCCTTCTATTATTGGAGTACCACTCCTTCTCAATGAACAATTCGAACTCCATCTAATTAAGTTCGAATTCTTCTCCTTCTGTCTTCTATTTTTCTTTTCTTCTGACACCTCAAGGAATCTCTATACTGTGACATAGAGGATTCCATATTTTCTTGTTTTCTTCTCTTTCATATGAGCAGGAACAAGGACAAAGGCATTCTTGTTGAAGCTGATCCTGAACCTGAAAGGACCTTGAAACGAAAGCTAAGAGAAGCTAAGGCACAACTCTTTGTAGAGGACCTAAACGAATTCTTCAAGGAAGAAGAACACATGGCAGCCGAAAACAACAACAATGCCAACAATGCAAGGAAGGTGATGGGTGACTTTACTGCACCTACTCCGGATTTCTATGGGAGAAGCATCTCTATCCCTGCCATTGGAGCAAACAACTTTGAGCTTAAGCCTCAATTAGTTTCTCTAATGCAACAGAATTGCAAGTTCCATGGACTTCCATTGGAAGATCCTCATCAGGTTTTAGCTGAGTTCTTGCAAATCTGCGACACTGTCAAGACTAATGGGGTTGACCCTGAGGTCTACAGACTGATGCTATTCCCTTTTGCTGTAAGAGACAGAGCTAGAACATGGTTGGATTCTCAACCTAAAGAAAGCCTGGACTCTTGGAAAAAGCTAGTCAATGCCTTCTTGGCAAAGTTCTTTCCACCTCAAAAATTGAGTAAGCTTAGAGTGGAAGTCCAAACCTTCAGACAGAAGGAAGGAGAATCCCTCTATGAAGCTTGGGAAAGATACAAACAATTAATCAAAAAGTGTCCCTCTGACATGCTTTCTGAATGGAGCATCATAGGTATTTTCTATGATGGTCTCTCTGAACTGTCCAAGATGTCTTTGGATAGCTCTGCTGGAGGATCTCTTCATCTGAAGAAGACGCCTACAGAGGCTCAAGAGCTAATTGAAATGGTTGCAAATAACCAATTCATGTACACTTCTGAACGAATTCCTGTGAACAATGGGACTAGTCAGAAGAAAGGAGTTCTTGAGATTGACACTCTGAATGCCATTTTGGCTCAGAATAAAATATTGACTCAACAAGTCAATTTGATTTCTCAAAGTCTGTCTGGAATGCAAAATGCACCAAGTAGTACTAAGGATGCTTCATCTAAGGAAGAAGCCTATGATCCTGAGAACCCTTCAATAGAAGAGGTGAATTACCTAGGAGAATCCTATGGTAACACCTATAATTCTTCATGGAGAAATCACCCAAATTTCTCATGGAAGAATCAACAGAGACCTCAACAAGGTTTCAATAACAATAATGGTGGAAGAAACAGGTTTAGCAATAGCAAGCCTTTTCCATCATCTTCTCAGCAACAGACAGAGAGCTCTAAGCAGAATACCTCTGACTTAGCTACCATGGTCTCTGATCTGATCAAAACCACTCAAAGTTTCATGACTGAAACAAGGTCCTCCATCAGAAATTTGGAAGGACAAGTGGGTCAGCTGAGCAAGAAAATTACTGAACTCCCTCCAAGTACTCTCCCAAGCAATACAGAAGAAAATCCAAAAGGAGAGTGCAAGGCCATCAACTTGGCCGAATTTTGGGAGGAAGAAGAGGTAGTGAACGCCACTGAGGAAGGCCTCACTGGGCATCCACTGACCTCCAATGAGTTCCCCAATGAGGAACCATGGGAATCTGAGGCTCAAACTGAGACCATAGAGATTCCATTAGACTTACTTCTGCCATTCATGAGCTCTGATGAGTATTCTTCCTCTGAAGAGGATGAGTATGTCACTGAGGAGCAAGTTGCTAAATACCTTGGAGCAATCATGAAGCTAAATGACAAGTTATTTGGAAATGAGACTTGGGAGGATGAATCCCCTTTGCTCACCAAAGAACTGAATGACTTGTCTAGGCAGAAACTACCTCAAAAGAGGCAGGATCCTGGGAAGTTTTTTATACATTGTACCATAGGCACCATGACCTTCAAGAAGGCCTTGTGTGACTTAGGGTCAAGTGTAAACCTCATGCCCCTCTCTGTAATGGAGCAATTAGGGATCTTAGAGGTGCAAGCTGCAAAGATCTCACTAGAGATGGCAGACAACTCAAGAAAACAAGCCCATGGACTTGTAGAGGATGTTCTGGTTAAAGTTGAAGACCATTACGTCCCTACTGATTTCATAGTCCTAGAGACTGGGAAGAGCATGGATGAATCCATCATCCTTGGCAGACCCTTCCTAGCCACAGCAAAGGCTGTGATTGATGTTGATAGAGGAGAGTTGATCATTCAAGTGAATGAAGAATCCTAGGTGTTTAAGGCCCAAGGATATCCCTCTGTCATCATGGAGAGGAAGCATGAAGAGCTTCTCTCAAAACAGAGCCAAACAGAGCCCCCACAGTCAAACTCTAAGTTTGGTGTTGGGAGGCCACAACCAAACTCTAAGTTTGGTGTTGAACCCCCACATTCAAACTCTAAGTTTGGTGTTGGGAAGTTCCAACACGGTTCTGAGCATTTCTGAGGGTCCATGAGAGTCCTCTGTCAAGCTAATGACAATAAAGAAGCGCTTGTTGGGAGGCAACCCAATGTTTTATATTTAATTATTTTCTTTTGTTATTTTATCTTTTTTGTAGGTTGATGATCATGAGAAGTCACAAAATTAACTGAAAAAGCAAAAACAGAATGAAAAACAGGAAGAAAAACAGCACACCCTGGAGGAAGATGCTGCTGGCGTTTAAACGCCAGTAAGCCTAGCAGTTGGGCGTTTAACGCCCAGTCTGGCACCATTCTGGGCGTTTAACGCCAGAAAGGGGCACCAGACTGGCGTTAAATGCCAGGAAAGGGCAAGAACCTGGCGTTAAACGCCAGGAATGGGCACCAGCCCGGCGTTTAACGCCAGAATTGGCTCAAAACGTGAATTTTGATGCCATTTGGTGCAGGGATGACTTTTCCTTGACACCACAGGATCTGTGGACCCCACAGGACCCCACCACCACTCTCTCTCTTCTTCCCCCATTCACCAATCACCTCAACACCTCTTCCCCAAAAACCCTTCACCTATCAAATCCCATCTTTCTCTTCACCACTCACATCCATCCTTCATAAATTCCCACCAACCTCACCCTTCAAATTCAAACCACTTTCCCTCCCAAACCCACCCATAATGGCCGAACCATTACCCCCCTCTCTCCTATATATACCCTTCTTCAACCCTTCATTTTCACACAACCTAAACACCACTTCTCCCCCTCCTTGGCCGAACACACCACCATCTCCCTCTTCCTCATTTCTTCTTCTTCTACTCTCTTCTTTCTTCTTTTGCTCGAGGACGAGCAAACATTTTAAGTTTGGTGTGGTAAAAGCATTGCTTTTTGTTTTTCCATGACCATTTATGGCATCCAAGGCCGGAGAAACCTCTAGAAAGAGGAAAGGGAAGGCAAAAGCTTCCACCTCCGAGTCATGGGAGATGGAGAGATTCATCTCAAGGGTGCATCAAGACCATTTCTATGAAGTTGTGGCCTTGAAGAAGGTGATCCCCGAGGTCCCTTTTTCACTCAAAAAGGGTGAATATCCGGAGATCCGACATGAGATCCGAAGAAGAGGTTGGGAAGTTCTTACCAACCCCATTCAACAAGTCGGAATCTTGATGGTTCAAGAGTTCTATGCCAATGCATGGATCACCAAGAACCATGACCAAAGTATGAACCCGAATCCCAAGAATTATCTTACTATGGTTCGGGGGAAATACTTGGATTTTAGTCCGGAAAGTGTGAGGGTGGCGTTCAACTTGCCTATGATGCAAGGAGATGAACATCCTTACACTAGAAGGGTCAACTTTGATCAAAGGTTGGACCAAGTCCTCACAGTCATATGTGAAGAGGGCGCCCAATGGAAGCAAGATTCAAGAGGAAAGCCGGTTCAATTGAGAAGGCATGACCTCAAGCCCGTGGCTAGAGGATGGTTAGAGTTCATACAACGCTCAATCATTCCCACTAGCAACCGGTCCGAAGTTACCATAGACCGGGCTATCATGATCCATAGCATCATGATTGGAGAAGAAATAGAGGTTCATGAGGTTATAGCCCAAGAACTCTATAGGGTGGCGGACAAGTCCTCTACTTTGGCAAGGTTAGCCTTTCCTCATCTCATTTGTCATCTCTGTTATTCAGTTGGAGTTGACATAGAGGGAGACACCCCCATTGAGGAGGACAAGCCCATCACTAAGAAGAGGATGGAGCACACAAGAGATCCCACTCATCATGAGATCCCTGAGATTCCTCAAGGGATGCACTTTCCTCCACAAAACTATTGGGAGCAACTAAACACCTCCCTAGGAGAATTGAGTTCCAACATGGGACAACTAAGGGTGGAGCATCAAGAACACTCCATCATCCTTCATGAGATTAGAGAAGATCAAAGAATCATGAGGGAGGAGCAACAAAGACAAGGAAGAGACATTGAGGAGCTCAAGCACTCCATAGGATCTTCAAGAGCAAGGAAGAGCCGCCATCACTAAGGTGGACCCGTTCCTTGACTTCCTTGTTCTTTATTCTTCTATTTTTCGAATTTTATGCTTATGTTTATCCATGTTTGTGTCTTGTGATCATTAGTGTCTTAGTGTCTATGCCTTAAAGTTATGAATGTCCTATGAATCCATCACCTTTCTTGAATAAAAATGTGCTTAATTGAAAAAGGAAGAATTGCATGAATTTTGAATTTTATAACAGTTTAATTATTTTGATGTGGTGGCAATATTTTTGTCTTCTGAATGTATGCTTAAACAGTGCATATGTATCTTGAATTTGTGGTTCATGAATGTTGGCTCTTAAAAGAATGATGAAAAAGGAGACATGTTACTGAGGATCTGAAAAATCATTACAATGATTCTTGAAGCAAGAAAAAGCATTACTATTCAAAAAAAAAAGATAAAAATCGAAAAAAAAAAGAAAAAAAAAAAGAGAAAAACGAAAAAAAATAGAAAGAAATAAAGAGTTGTGATCCAAGGCAAATAAGAGTGTGCTTAAGAACCCTGGACACCTCTAATTGGGGACTTTAGCAAAGCTGAGTCACAATCTGAAAAGGTTCACCCAATTATGTGTCTGTGGCATGTATGTATCCGGTGGTAATACTGGAAGACAGAGTGCTTTGGGCCACAGCCAAGACTCAATAAGTAGCTTTGTTCAAAGAATCATCATACTTTACTAAGAGAATCATTAACACTATCTGGATTCTGAGTTTCTAAAGAAGCCAATCATTCTGAATTTCAAAGGATAGAGTGAGATGCCAAAACTATTCAGAGGCAAGAAGCTAAAAGCCCCGCTCATCTAATTAATACTGATCTTCATAGATGTTTTTGGAATTCATTGCATATTCTCTTCTTTTTATCTTATTTGATTTTCAGTTGCTTGAGGACAAGCAACAATTTAAGTTTGGTGTTGTGATGAGCGGATAATTTGTATACTTTTTGGCATTGTTTTTAGTATGTTTTTAGTATGATATAGTTAGTTTTTAGTATATTTTTATTAGTTTTTAGTTAAAATTCACTTTTCTGGACTTTACTATGAGTTTGTGTGTTTTTCTGTGATTTCAGGTATTTTCTGGCTGAAATTGAGGGACCTGAGCAAAAATCTGATTTAGAGACTGAAAAGGACTGCAGATGCTGTTGGATTCTGACCTCCCTGCATTCGAAGTGGATTTTCTGGAGCTACAAAATCCCAATTGGCGCGCTCTCAACGGCGTTGGAAAGTAGACATCCTGGGCTTTCCAGCAATATATGATAGTCCATACTTTTCCCAAGATTTGATGGCCCAAACCGGCGTACAAAGTCACCCTCAGAAATCCCAGCGTTAAACGCCGGAACTGGCACCTAAATGGGAGTTAAACGCCCAAACTGGCATAAAAGCTGGCGTTTAACTCCAAGAAGAGTCTCTACACGAAAATGCTTCATTGCTCAGTCCAAGCACACACCAAGTGGGCCCGGAAGTGGATTTTTATGTCATTTACGCATCTCTGTAAACCTTAGGCTACTAGTTCTCTATAAGTAGGACCTTTTACTATTGTATTTTCATCTTGGTTCTTCTGGTTCCCTCTCTGGGGCCGAAACCAATGATCACTTTTATGCTTATGTATTTTCAACGGTGGAGTTTCTACACACCATAGATTAAGGTGTGGAGCTCTGCTGTACCTCGAGTATTAATGCAATTACTATTGTTCTTCCATTCAATTCCGCTTGTTCTTTGTCTAAGATATCACTTGTTCTTCAACTTGATGAATGTGATGATCCGTGACACTCATCATCATTCTCACCCATGAACAAGGTGACTGACAACCATTCTTGTTCTACAAGCGATCAAGGCTCTAGTGAATATCTCTTGGATTCCTGATTGCACGATGCATGGTTGATCGCCTGACAACCGAGTGCTCGTCTGACAAACGAGCCAACCATTCCGTGAGATCAGAGTCTTCGTGGTATAGGCGAGAACTGATGGCGGCATTCAAGAGAATCCGGAAGGTCTAACCTTGTCTGTGGTATTCTGAGTAGGATTCAATGATTGAATGACTGTGACGTGCTTCAAACTCCTGAGGGCGGGGCGTTAGTGACAGACGCAAAAGAATCACTGGATTCTATTCCGGCCTGATTGAGAACCGACAGATGAATTCCGCTATGCTGTGACAGAGCATATGCAATCGCTTTCACTGAGAGGATGGGAGGTAGCCACTGACAACGGTGAAACCCTTGCTTAAGCTTGCCATGGAAAGGAGTAAGAAGGATTGGATGAAGACAGTAGGAAAGCAGAGAGACGGAAGGGAAGGCATCTTCATGCGCTTATCTGAAGTTCCTACCAATGAATTACATAAGTATCTCTATCTTTACCTTTGTGTTATTTTCGTTCATCACCATTATCATTTGAGTTTGCCTGACTAAGATTTACAAGATGACCATAGCTTGCTTCAATACTAACAATCTCCGTGGGATCGACCCTTACTCACGTAAGGTATTACTTGGACGACCCAGTGCACTTGCTGGTTAGTTGTGTGAAGTTGTAGTGATCACAATTTCGTGCACCACAGAGCTCACCAGGAAATTAGAAACAAATTAAGTGGCTGCAATACACACACAAGATCAAGAGGAAGTAAGCACTGAAGGAGGTGATTGGGAAGAGGCCAACTATGTGGGAAATCAACAAAGGCAACCATATGATCCACATTCCAACACTTACAACCCAGGCTGGAAAAACCACCCAAACTTTGGGTGGGGAAACCAGCAAACCCAACCACAAAACCACAAACCTTACAACCCCAACCAACATAACAATTCCACATACCAAAACTCCAACCAAAGATCATACCAAGCCACACAAAACACTTACTCCCAACCACCATATCATGGCCAAAATAATCAACCTGCCCAACCTAATCCGAACCAACAATTTCAAGATCAATTAAACAGGATAGAAGGAATGCTTGCAAACATGGGTCAGGACATAAGTGAGTTGAAAAGCTTTAGGGATGATGTGAGATCTACCTTAAGGAACCATGGTGAAAAACTCAAGAGGATGGAGTCTCGAGTAGGAGAGCTATCTCAACAGGCCCCCAAGTCAACTGTAGTGTTCCCTAGTGACACAGAAAAGAATCCTAAAGGGGAACAAAAGGGAGTGAGATGGGAAGAATGCAAGGCCATCACCATATTGAAGGAAGTCTCAGAAGAAGAAGGAATCAGACCCTCAGAACAGGAGCCAGAAATCTTGAAGGAAGGTGTGGAAGAAGCTAAGCAGGAAAGTGAAACTGAGCAAGCCAAGAAACTGCAAAATAAAGGCATGCTGGAAACATACCAACCAAAAGCACCATTTCCTCAGAGGTTAGGAGGAGGTGAAAAAGGGAAAACATATTCAAGGTTTTTAGAGACATTTAAGTCTCTCCATATCAATATTCCCTTTCTTGAGATTCTCCAGCAGATGCCTACACATATCAAGTATTTGAAGGAATTGCTGAGCAAGAAAAGAGTTTTGAAGGGAGGACAAACTGTAATAATGAACAAAGAATGCAGTGCCCTCATCAAGAAGGACATAGTCTCTAAGAAAACAGACCCAAGAAGTTTTCATATCCCCTGCATCATAGGGGAAACAAAAATTGACAGAGGATTCTGTGATCTAGGAGCTAGCATAAATGTGATGCCTCTGACTCTTATGAAGAGGCTACAACTGAATGAGGTGAGATCCACTGATGTAATCATACAACTGGCTGACAAAACTCAGAAGCAAGCTGAAGGGGTAGTTGAGAATGTGCTGGTGAAAGTGGAAAATTATTTCTTCCCCACAGACTTTGTCATTTTGGACATGGAGGAAAGCTACCTACACCCTATCATTCTGGGAAGGCCATTTCTAGCCACTGCTAGAGCGCTCATAGATGTAGAACAAGGAGAGCTAATTTTGAGAATACATGATGAACAGCTCATTTTCCATGTTTTCAAACCTGCATCTGAGCCTGAACCAGAACCTGAAAAGCCTAAGGATGATAGTAGCCATCTGTGTTTGGAGGAAAGCAATCCAGCAGCTGAAACTCTGAAACAGTCCTTGGAAGGCAAACAAGAATTGCAAGAGTTAAAGCCACAAGAATCAATAGAAACAGCTCAGAAGGATCCTCCTGGCATAAGGGTTAATGAAGAAATCCTCAAGAGAGAGGGAAGAATTGTAAAGAAATTGCCAAGAGGGTGGAGAAACAAGAAAATTCCCACTGAAGGTTTCTCTCCGGGAGATAAAGTGATATCAAGTCATTATCTGTCAATCCCACCTGGCCTCAAAACCATTCCTTCCCAGCTCCCTCAAGTGTTCACAATCAGGAAAATTCTTTCTATGGAACATTTGGAAATCATGAAGGAATCAAATGGGGACGTTTTCATAGTGAGAGGAGAGGACATCAAGCACTACAATCCACCCTAACAAGGGACAACCGTCAAGCTAGTGACGTTAAAGAAGTGCTTCATGGGAGGCAACCCATGTTTTAGTATCCTTACTCTTTATTGTTTTGCTTTGCATCTAATAAAGCATGGTTTCTTATGCATGAACTTGAATCCTCAGGACAACTGTTGATAAGGTGCACTAAACATTGCATGTAAAATACAATTGGTCTCTAAGTTTGGTGTGCCTGAAGGCACCCGAAATCTTATTCAAATTGTATTCAATCTTTCATTCAAGGTGCACAACCAAACATTAAGTTTGGTGTTCCTCTTTAAACACAGTTAATGAAAAGCAAGAAGTTCCTCTGGATTTAGAAATTCATGACAAGTATACCATTTGCATGTTTTAATACTTTGATTTCAATTACTTTAGGTAGTAAAATTGTTTAGGATCAAAGAGCCAAAGTGACTATGATTTATTAGAATTATGCACATTCATTAAGGACAACCAACATGGATTTCATGTCATCAGGAGACATTACCAAACACAAAGTTTGGTGTCCAGTAATAAGTGTGCATACATACAAGGGTCACGGCTATAAGCTCATGAAGTCAATCATTGATTTACAATTCAAAAGAATGAAAAACATGTGCAAGTACTATTCATTATTCACATGGACCGAAAAAAATGATAGCAAAGTTGTTTGTTTGTGCAGGTACAAAAGGAAAGATAAGAATGGATGAAAAAGACAAAGGGGGAGGTACAGTGCTTGGTCAAAAAGGGAGTTCACAAGTCTTTGAAACTAACACATGGGAAAAGGAAGTTCTGCATGAAAAGATAGCTACATGTACAACTTAATGCACCCAGAATACTTCCAAGAAAGTGAAAAGCAATTCGTCTTTCTCCCTAATTCATATATTTACCATCAAGCCATCCTTCACAAATCACCCTAGCCGTCCATTTTTCACTTGCATGCACTATAAAGAACCACTTGGGGAACGAGTTCCACACCACCAAATCTCCTTCTTGCACATATTCTTTCATCATAGCATAACTACCTCTTGCCGAAAACAACCTCACCACACTTCTAACAACATTTTCTTACTTCACCTTGTCAACCTTAGCTTGTCACTTGCCAAAACTAAAGAACCAATGGCAGCCTCATCTAGCCACAAAAGAAGAAAAGACAAGCAGCCAATGGAGGAGGAAAGGGAATTTGATGCATGGAAATACAAATCAGTTTTCTATGAGATTCAGGCCGAATGGATGAAACCTAAAAGGATACTAGCTGAGATTCCCTTTGACCTTGGAGAGGAGGAGTTCCCAAGTGTTTGGGAGAAGATCAAAAAGAGGAAGTGGGGACTCCTGACTAAGCCAATCACTAGAATCAACATCAACCTGGTGAAGGAGTTTTATGCAAATGCAGTGAGGGAGGATCCAACCGAGGAACCCACATACAAAAGCTATGTGAGAGGGGTGGAAGTTGACTTTAGCCCCAAGGCAATCATGAAAACTCTTGGCCTGAAAAACATACGTTTCAGCCAAGCAAGTTATGAGGATAGGATGATAAGAGAACCTGACTATCTGACTATTACTGAAGACCTTTGTGCCATCAGAGCTGAATGGGTGAGAGGAACAAAAGGGGCTCCAAGAATCTTGAGAAGGGGAGACCTAACACCTGAAGCTAAAGGGTGGTATGAAATAGTTAGGAGATCCATCCTACCCACTGCAAACTCTTCAGAAATACTCCCTAAAAGAGCCGTCTTGCTACATTGCATTATGATGGGAGGAGAGACCAAAGTTCATAAACTCATTGCTGAACAGATACAAGAGTTTAGTGAGAAAAGTGACCCTGACTCCTGGCTCCACTTCCCTAGCACCATCATCAGATTATGCATCAAGGCCCAAGTACCACTTGAAGATGCAAGACCTAAATGGCTACATCCTGGAATGGCCATGACTGCTCACAGAATGACTCTTGGCCCAATTGCTCCAAGACATACAAAAAGAAGAAATGAAGAAGGGCAACAAGCAGAAGGGGAGCAAGAAGCAGAGCAAGAAAGAGAAGAAGAGCAAGAAGAGCAAGGAAATCCAGAAAGAAGGCAACAAGTTCCCAGAGACCCCATGGATATGAGCAGAATGCAGGAAATCATAGAAGGAATGTCTCAACAATACATGAGGTCTCAAGAGAAGCAAGAGGACTTTCACCTAAAAATGATGGACATGCAAAGGAACTTTGAATCAAGATTCCTAGATCTGCAAAGGGAACAGAATTTACAATTACAGGAATCCCTCAGCCACATAGGCCAACACCAAGATGACAATATCTTGGCAATCAAGGAAGCCACCACTTTGCAGAATGCAAGATATGCAGTTCAAGCTGATTACAACATCAGTTCTCAAATCAAGCTTAACTACATAGGGGAACATCTACACAAGATGGACCCAGCATTCCCAGCTTTTGATGAGTATTTCAAGGGGAGGAAAGAAGGAGAGATGAACAAGGCAGTGATCCTTGAAGAAAGAGTGGAAGAAACAATGAAAAAAGCTGGATTCTGGACAAAGCTCATAAGAAAAGACAAAGGAAGTACAAGTGGTCAAAAAGAGGCAAGAAGCAAGAAGAAGCAGGACCCCAAGAATCAAGAAGAACCAAGCAACAAATGAGAGGTGGTCTTGTTCCTTAATAATCAAATAATAGTTTGTGAATTGTCTTTATGAGCTTTCTTTTATTTTAAGTCATTTAAGTTTTATGTGAAATTTCTAGTATGTTTGTCTGTTTACTGCTTTGAATAAAGTGAATGTCTAGATGTTTGGATATAACTTCACCTTCTTAAACAAATGCTTTCCATGCTTGTTCTGTTTCCAAAAATAAAAGAAAAGTTTGAACAAAAGTAACTTGGCTCATTTAGTGACAAATCAAGTAGAATTAAGTGGTGGTATGCATGCTTGATTGTTTAGTCAGCTCACTGGAAATTGAGTGTAGAATTATCATTTTTGTGTAGAAGTTGAATACTGTCTATGGATCTTGATGAATAAATGTCTTTGGCCATGAAAAAGAAAGAAAAAGAAGAAGAAAAAGCCACTGAAAAAGGGCAACCAAAAAGCAAAAAAAAATTGAGAAAATAAGCTAGGCACCAATGGTTTGAACTTCTGAGACAAATGCCTGTGGTGTTTATGTATTAAGGATATGCTTGGATGAATAGGTTCTGAGGAGTGTTTCAACACTTGGTAACTTGGGTTAACTAACCCGGGATTATCAACCAAAAGTCCATTATCAAGAGCAACCTAAATACAAAACATTTAGTCACACAAAGAGGTGCTGGGCACCAATGTCTCAAGAAGAAATGTGAACTAAAATGCCTGTAGTGGATATGTGTAGTGCACTGATAAGAAAAAGAAAATGCCAAAGGCTTGTGCAACACATGACACTGAGCAAACAAGGAGCAAAGGAGCTCTAAGAAAAAGAAAAACAAAGAAGGGAAACGTGCCAAGGACATAAGAATAACAAGAGGCCATAGCAGTGTTTGATGGATGCAATGAAAAAGTGATAATCTTACCTGATAAGAATGAAAAAGTGATGCTGCAACTTTCTGCATAAAACCCTTCTGATGAACTTCAAGTGCTTACTAATATAGCCAATGTAATTGCTTTCTGTTTCATACTTTCTTCTCAAATAACTCAGGACTTGCTTAGGGACAAGCAAGTATTAAGTTTGGTGTTGTGATGCCAAGGCATCTTAGGCTAGTTTCACTAGCATTTTTCTGTTAGTTTTAGTTGTTTTATGAATTTTCTTGAGCTTAAAGTAACCAAGAATGGTTAAATGAATAACAAAGCAATAAACCATCCAAACAGTATGATTTTGATGCAAATTCCATGAGTTTTTAGTTATATTACTTGAATGCTATGAATGGAAGATTTCTCATGAAATTTTGCAAGACTTTGATGCAGTTGTTTGGATGATTTCAGGGAAGAAGAGGTTAGGCAAGGAAGCAACAAAATCAATAAAGGAAGCTTGAATATCACATGTGGAGTTTAAGTTCCAGTTTAAGCTTAAACTGGAACTTAAACTGCCAAGCCATATAATGCTGGGAACTATCAGTGGCGTTTAAGCTCCAGTTTAAGCTTAAACTGGAGCTTAAACGCCAAAATCATGAAAGCTGAGGAAAGGCTGAAAGTGGCGTTTAACCTCCAGTTTAACCTTAAACTGGAAGTTAAACGCCAGAAATGAGAAATGCACCAGGGAGCCATTTCCACGTTTAAGCTCCAGTTTAACCTTAAACTGGAGCTTAAACGTGTTCGACCAAAATTCTCCTCCAGGGTTGCTTTCTTCATTTCCACGTTTAAGCTTCAGTTTAACCATAAACTGGAGCTTAAACGTGTTTGACCAAAATTCTCCTCCAGGGTTGCTTTCTTCATTTCCACGTTTAAGCTTCAGTTTAACCTTAAACTGAAGCTTAAACGTGTTCGACCATTCCACACTACAGGGTTGCTTTCTTCCATTTCCACGTTTAAGCTTCAGTTTAACCTTAAACTGAAGCTTAAACGTGTTCGACTACTTTACCCTCCAGGGTTTCTTTCTTCCATTTCCACGTTTAAGCTTCAGTTTAACCTTAAACTGAAGTTTAAAAGTGCTTGAGTTATACCACCTCCAGGAGTGTCCAACGTTTAAGTTCCAGTTTAAGCTTAAACTGGAACTTAAACGTGCTTCCACAAAAGGCATCACTGGAAGTGTCTGGCGTTTAAGTTGCAGTTTAAGCTTAAACTGCAACTTAAACGCCACTATTTGAAAAGGTTTATGGGCCAAAGATATTACAGTTTTAAGTTAGCATTTGAGCACAAACATTAACTTAAACGTACTCTGGTATGAAACCCAATTGAATATCATGGTTTATGAGATTGGGCCTGAAGAATTGATGATTCTGGAATTTCAATTTGTTGAGTCATGTGTCATTACTTGATTATCACTAAGTTGGCTCAATGAATGTTACAGAATTGGATCAGCAGCCTCATCAGGATTATGGATCATAAACCCAAAGCAAAAGGAAATCAGGGAAAGGCCTCAAAGCCCAAGAAACACAACAGAAGCTCAATTTAGAAAGTGTATAAATAGGATAGAATTTAAGTTAGTAAGGGGACTTTTGATCATTTTTCTAGTTTTCATACTTTTTGTAATTGAATTCAGAGCTATGACTCACTAAACCCCCTTTCATTGGGTTAGGGAGCTCTATTGTAATTCAATGAATCAATAATAGTTTTTATCTTCTTCTTCAATCTTTTCTCTTGAATTTTTGTTAGAAAGCTTCTCGATCTAATTCCATTGGTTAGTTGTCTTGGGAAAGAAACTATCCATAATTGGAATCCTTCGGAACCTTGGGAAAGGAATGGAGGATTCATGCTAGAGAAGCTTTCTCACAGTGAATTGGATTGGGGTTTGGATGGATATTGTGACATGTAATCCTACCAAATTGTGGTTCATGAAACTGTGTGGTATAATCAGTGATCGAGCGTCATCTCTTCTTATGAACATTTAAACCAAGGGATTGGGAATTTGTTTGTTTTTAGAGAGAATTGGTGAGCCAAGGGATTGGGATCCAATCATATAAGATTGCCAAGCAAAATTCAATGAACGCATTGGTTGAGGAAGGGATAAAAATGTTTTGATTCGGAGATCTCAATATCTCCTGAAACCCAATGAATTCCCTATTTCTGATCTACCACTTTCTCTTTACATTCTGCAATTAAATTCATGCAATCACCCCGATCCCTTTTTAATTTCAGCAATTTAGCTTCTCGCTCTTTAATTCATGCAATTTAAGATTCCGCAATTTCAATTTCTTGCCATTTACGTTTCTCGCCAATTTTACATTCCGCAATTCTCATCTAAATCTTGATTCCGCTCAACTAGAACACACTTCTAATCCGAATTGCTCACTCAACCAATCCTTGTGGGATTCGACCTCACTCTATTGTGAGTTTTTACTTGACGATAACCGGTGCACTTGCCGGGTGGCATCAAAAGCAAGTGAACAATGCCATTGCATCTTGCCCGATCACATATATCTTAATCACAATCAACCCTTATAATCTCAATCAAACTCTTTCATCATCATCTCATGATTTTACAACCATTTCTCATTATATCTCATTCATCAACATTGCTTTGTTCTTATAATTGCCTCATTCATCACTTTTATTATCTCATCAAATCAATTATCCCCTCTTCAACTCCTCTAATACCAATTCTATCTTCTTCCACTCATTAACCTTTACTTCGAAACCCAGAACCTAACCAATAAACCTTGAACAGAGTTTTCAGAGGTTTGAAAAAAGAAAGGAATGTTCAATAGTTCAAAAATAGTGAATTTTCATCAAAACAATGGTTTTGAAATTTTACAGACTTGCCAGAAAAGTCAAATAGGAAAAAAATAGTTTTGTGTGAAAAACAAGACTCGTGCATACGCATCATTGCTGTGCGTACACACACTTGCAAAATCATCAGGGTGTACGTGCGCATGAGCTCAAATGTGCTCCCTAGTCTGTGCGTGCGTGCGCACACTAGTGTGCGTATGCACGCACACCAAAAATCAAGGGTTTTTGCAACTTAGGAAAAATTCAATTTTCGGCACCTAACTTCTGACGTCCATAACTTTCTCTACAAATTCCGATGTCCACAAAATTTAACCGTTTTAAAGCTCTTGAAATTATCTTTAATTTGAAACAAATTTCATTCAAATCCAAAATTTGAGACTCAAGTTATGGTCCACCAAAGTTCGTTAAAAGTTCATTTTTTACCAAAAGAGTCAAAACCTCTATTTTTCAAACTCTCAATTTCAAACCAAAGCTTCACACCTCAAAACAACATTAAATACACTCATGTAACTCCATAACTATTTCATTCCTTCCACAACATTTCAATATCCAATTTCATCAATTTCAATCCAAACAATTCATAATCCAAATAACATTATTCATAATTCATCAATATATCATTATCATAACACATAATCATTATCAAACCTCATCATCGATAATTCATCACATTCTTATAAAAAGCTCAACATTTACACCAAGACTTACTAAACTTTAACAAGTTTACGTAATCCAACTTATCCTACGGTCAACTAGCCTTTGTTTTCACGTTATATTACACATTATCTATAATAAACCAAAATCATACCTTGGTCGATTCCTCGCTAAGCCTGGAACACTTCAAAAACCTCTTCTTTCACAAGCTTCAAGCTTCCAAACGCCAATTCCACAAGTTCAACCACTAGAATTTCGTTACAATCCACCAATTGAACTCTGATTCAACAAGATACACAATCTAATTCATCTAATATCATAATAATCAACATAAGTTTCACTCACCAATTCACAAGGTTTAGGGTTTCCTTACCATTATCCAGAAGTCAAATGGACAAAACCTAGTGATTACCCGCTGTTGGAGTTCACCTAAACCATAAAAATCATTCAATTCTTCAATACCCAATATCCAAAAACTCCAAATTTTAAAACTGAATAGAGAAGATATGGGAGAGAAATCTCAAGTTTTTTACTGAATTGTTCAGTGATTTTTTGTAGAGGATTCCGAGATGAACGCATGGTCGCTGACGGCTTATCAATCAGAACTCCAGATTGAAAGATACTAGGATTTGAAGTTGAAATGGAATTTGGGGTTAGGTTTTGCTCCTCCCCCATCAAGTTCAACGTGATTCCCTGTTGAAATTTGGGAGAAAATGGCTAAGTTAACCTTATATATAATGGGCCTTGGTCATGATTTGGGCCCAGTCCACCCAGTTCAGCCCCTTGGCTTGATTTTGGGCCAAAAACCTTTAAATTTAGTGTCTAAATTTGTATTTTAATTATTTTTACCTTTGCTAAATTATCAAATTTGACTTCCTATTTTTTTGAATAATAATTAATTTATTGGTTAATTATTTACTAATTACCCGATGTTTATATTAAGCGTATGAAAATTTGGTAATAAATGGTTGGATTAGAGGAATTGATGAATTAAGGTGTGAAAATGATGATTTAGAGTAGTAACGTGTAAATTAAGTAGGCTTGAACTTGGTTGATAGTAAAGGAGTGAATTGTGATAGTTGGGAGGTATTATATTGATGTAGAAAATTGATGTGGCTTGTGAACCTCTTGGAAATTGGAAAATTTTGCTTTTGGGTAAAAACTAATTTTTGGCCCACTTCGGTGATCCATAACTCGGTCCTCGGAGTAAGAAATTCAAAAAATTAGATTTTTATGAAAATATATTCAATGATCTTTCTAATGGTTCAAAAATGGTTGAAAAATGAATTTTGTATAAAAAGTAATGAAAGATTAAAGTTTGGGTTAAAAAATTGAATTTCTGCAATATATCAGCTTTTTTGAAAATCTGGTAGTCATCCGTATGTAGCAGTGTCACGTGACACGGGTAATTTTTTTTTGCCCAGTACTCTCACGTACATGGAAGATGCATGTATATGCGACACTGTCAAATTTTGAATTCATGTGTACGTGGAAGGTGTAGCCGTATGCGACTTTCCCAAAACCTTGAAAACCTGCGTACACGGAACGCATGGGTATGCATGACCACCCTGTTTTTCTGAAAATGAATTTTTAAGTTCTCAACCATTCTTCTAGCCTTCTAAATCTCTGTAAACCCTGTGATGAGTCTAAAGTCAGAGTAATAGAGGTAGAGGAGTTAGGAATGAGATCTAATGAGGCGAGGCAATGAATTAGAGAAAGATGGATTAAATGTAATGAGACATATGATGAGGATGATCATGATAAGGCAAAATGATAATGATTGATTTTGATTGAGGATTATTATGACAATGCTAAAGGATGATGATTGATTTTGATTGAGGATGATGAGTATGATTAAGATAATGAGAGATAACGATGATTAAGTTTGAGTATAATTTTGATTGAAGTGAAATGAGACTGAGGGTGAATTTGATAAAGAAATTGACTTTGATTGAGACATACCTGCATTGGTATATGCAGTGGTGTTGTTCTACTTGCTCCGAGTTAGGGTTTAAGCTCCCGGGATAGATGCAAGGGTGTGGTTCGCTCTACTTGCTCCTGGTTGAAAATGATACCTCTAGGGTAGATGCAAGGATTGTGGGTTTGTCCCACTTACTCCCAGTTGATGTTTGAGATCCTGTGATAGACACAAAGATTGTGGTTTTGTCCTGCTTACTCCTAGTTGATGTCTGAGCTTCTGGGTAGATGCAAGGATGGTGGTTTTGTTGTGCTTACTCCTAGTAGAAATGTTGATCCTCCGTCGCAAGACATGGCTGAGATCTTAGACCTTCCCAGATGTTCCTCCATGATATTGATATATGATTGTGAGCTCGAGGATATGCCCACAGAGGGACTATCCAGGGTTAGTTACCAGACATATTCGGTTTGGCTGTATAACCGACAGATGATATCATCGGCCATAGGACAGGCATGCATCATTTTCATTTTTTTTATTTGTTTGGGTTTGCTACTTGGCATGGTTTGCTTAATTGTGCATATTAATGTGACTATATGTTAATTATTTTACCTAAATCTACTTGTATATTACTTGGTTGTCTTGCTTGTGTTTGAACATCTGAGAGGTCCCTCATGCCGATGTTAGTTGATACTGAGGGCTATTCTGTTTGGAGTTTGGAGAGTCGTGGAACTTTGAAAAGTGAAGTAGATTAGAATTCCCTATGATAGTTACCTAATTACGGATTAGTGAGAACTTACGATGGAACAACTGATGTATGAGAGTTTAAGATTGCTTAGAGTGCTCCTATTACCTTATATTGTATCTATTTGACATTTTTACTGCACTGGAAATCTATGGGTCATGGGTTCTCATTCCATATATATTTCTTGTTTTCCAGATGCAGGTCCTAGTCTATAATGCACGAACACTAACACGAACATGGGACATGACACAAGACACAAGACACGCTGACACACAAATTTTAAAATCTTACATGACACGAGGACACGCATACATATAAAATATAAAGTATTTTTTAGATAAATCATAATGATATTTTATTGATATTAAAATATAAATTAAATTTTTAATTATTTTTAATGTCTTATTTTAATTATATCAAGTGTTTAAAATATTTTTTTGTTTTAATAAATAATAATATATACTATATCTAAATTTATTTTAAGAATATATGTTAAGAATAAGACTCGACACACTAACACGTGATGGTATTTAGGTGTGTCCAGGCGTGTCCGAAGAAGAATTTTTTATTTTTATTAAGACACGGTTAGACACAGCAGACACACGTGTCAGGCGAGTGTTGGTGCATGTCGTGTCCAAAATGTGTCCGACACGTAGACACGGCAACTCAGTAAAGTGTCTGTGCTTCATAGGTCCTGCTGCCCTACAGTGAGCTGGAGTTCATCTGGAAGACGGCGAAGTTTAGTTTGAATTCTGTTTTGTATTTTGCTTAGATTTCTCCCCATTTATTTTGAAAAAAATTAATGATGTATATGTATATATTTTCTTTTGAAACCTTACTTATAGAGGCTTTGATGTCTTTTAGGGAGGGATAGGTGTAACACCCTATAACCCTAAGCCTTACCTTTAGCCGTAAAGCGAATGATAACAAAGTGTCACGATAGTTCTAAAACTCATACAGTAATAAATAGAGAACGAAATAGAAATACTAGAAGTCCGATGAAGGAATGAAAGCTCAAAAATTGCATAAAGCGGAACTACAAAGCACGAAGCGTTTATACACAATAACTAAAAGCGTAAAGGCACAAGATATAACATGAGACGTAATATAATAATAGTCAATATATATATATATATATGATAAACAAAAGAACTCTAGTCGTAGGCCGCTGAGTTTAGACCGACTAGTTACGAACAGAAATTACAGAGTTTTTGAGTTAAAACAGCTTATACAACTTATCTCTCAAAGTAAACCTCTAAAGCAACATAGTATAGTGCCCAATATATAAGATATAAGGTTTTAGGATGCTAAAGACAATCCTAAAACTTCACATTACAGATAATCAAGCTTAATAAAAATAAATATCTCAAACCATGAGCCATAAATAGGGTTATCTAAATTTAGGGGATTTCTAACTAATACTAATATCACTGCTGTATCCCACAGCCTTCGTCAACCTAACCTCCATGCAACCCCATCACCACTGCCTCCTGATCCTCCTCACTGCCAGTAAAACACATTTAATGCAAACAAGTAAAGCACAATTAATATTCATATACAAGAGGTAAATCAACAAGCATATAGACATATTATTCAAATAGGCATAACTCAAGTAATCAAAGCAAACAAGCAAATAGAAGATGCATATAATGAATGTCTACCTATTTAGCTTGTGATATCACTTGTCGGTTCAAAATGTCAACCCGACACATCCCTGAGATGTTGCCTTTCTGCCACAACCAGGGTTATAGTGCTGACGTGGCAGAAATTGGCCGATTAAGAATTTATAGAGAAAACAGCATTGCAAGTATAGTTCTCAACTGACTAAAATCCACTTATCAATTTAGAAGAGGTTGTCACAAAATTTAGAAATAAAATACTGGGAGTATGAATCCAGGTCGTCTCCCAACGAGTTGCAGAAAGAGTGCTATTTTATTAATCAGAAGTTTTCTAAGAAATTTTTGAGTTTGAGAAACAGAGAAATTAATAATAGTAAATTCAGATAAAACCTTGACCGGGAGAAGATTAAATGGAAGTTCTATTCCTGTTTAACTTTCCCAAGTGTAATAATAAAAGGGTTGTTATCCTACTTAGTTATCCCTTATATAATAAGGGAAAGTCAAGTAAATCTAAAACTAATCCTATCGCTTGCGTCCTAATCCTTTCCTAAGAAAGGATTACAGTCGAAGACAGGAGAATTAGCCAACAACTTCCAATAAATATTAACACTTGAGTATTCCAACTCAAGTTTTTCCTTTTAATCAACTCCCAATCAAGTTAGGGAACTACTCCATTATCATGAATATAACTTTCACAGAATTAAGAGAGGAATAAAAGTAAGACATGATAATTAATAACTAAAAATCAATTAAAAGTAAAAATGGTTCTTTGCATTGATAAATCCTAAAATCATGAACATACTTATCTAAATAGAGTCAATGGGCAATTAAAGAGTAAAGGAATAGAGAAACAAACTAGAATGATAAAGCTCCGACGGAGGTAATGAATCTTCTCAATATCCAAAACAAAGCACTAAAACTCTAAAACTATCAATGTGAAGAAAACTTAGAGGAAGGAGTAGAATTCTCTCTAGATTCAAAAAATAAACTACAACTATGCAGAATGAGAATGTCTCTTGAGTCTCTTCTATTCCCTGGCTCTAATCTGTGTTTCTGGGCCGAAAATTGGGTCTAAAACTGGCCCAAAATTGCCCCCAACGATTTCCGTAGGTCACGCATGTCATGCGTGCGCGCTAGGTGTGCGTGTGCGTCGATTGTGCTTTTTGCTTGTTGCGCGTCTGTGCCAGGTGCGCGTATGCGTCGATGTATGGATGCGCTAATGTGCGCGTGCGTGCCAGGTGCGCGCCCGCGCTGCTCCTTGCTGGTCAGCTTCTTTATTTCCTTGCGTTCCTTCCATTTTTGCAAGCTTCCTTTTCATCCTCGAAGCCATTCCTGTCCTATAAAGCCTGAGAGCACTTAACGCACAGATCACATCATCGAATGGTATAAAGGGGGATAAAAAAATATATAATTTAAATGTCTAAGAAGCAAGTTTTTCAATCATAGAATAAAATTGGGAAGGAGTTGTAAAATCATGCAAATCATATGAATAGGTAAGTAAAGAGTTGATAAAAACCACCCAAATTAGCACAAGATAAACCATAAAATAGTGGTTTATCAAACTTCCCACACTTAAACAATAGCATGTCCTCATGCTAAGCTCAAGGAGACAAAAAGAGTGAACAGGGAAAGTAAGACTCATGCAATGCAACCTATGTATATGAATGCAACTATATGCTGAGATGTTTCTATCTACTTGGTCAAAAGTAAACAAGTTCTTCAAGACAAACATAAACCAAATTCCCATAATTCAAATTATACAATAAGAGAAAATTAAACTTGTAAGAAGATAGCTCATGAAAGCAGGGAACATAGAATCAAGCGTTGAACCCTCACTGGTGGTGTATATGCACTCTAATCACTCAAGTGTATGTGGTAATCCACTCTAGTCTTCTCTAGTCATGCTTTCTAAATTTTGTTCTTCACCTAACCAATCAACAGATATTTAATGTACCAATGCAAACATCATGAGGTCCTCTCAAGGTTGTAATGGGGCTAAGGCAAAGGTGAGGATATATGTATGGCTGAGTGAGCTATAAATTGAATCTTTGACTAATCTAAGCTCTCACCTATACACACACACACACACACACTATATAACTTCTAAAACTATGCCTAACTACCCAAAATTCCCACTTTTTCATCTCATACTCATGCATCAACTTTCTTTTAATTTTATCACATATGCATTGATCTTTCCTTAAACTTGACATTGGATTAATTTTGTCCCCTTATTCACTTAATTAATTGATTTTTTAAAAAAAAATAAAAAATGATACATCAATGCATATGGATTTTTTAATTTTTATGGTCTTACATGAGTAGGCACCCAAATTCCCAATATTTAAATAAAGCAGAATTATAACACATTCCTATCAACCCATGTTCCCACAATTTCCCCACACTTAGTTAACACATTATCTTAAGCTAACCAAAGATTCAAATTAGGTAATTAATTATTTTTTCGCTTAAGGCTAGTTATGTGGTAATATAAAGAACAAATGGAGATTAAAAGGCTCAAAGTGGCAAACAACGGTAATTGAAAGGGTAGGCTCTTTGGGATAAGTGAGCTAATAATAAATGATGGCCTCAATCATATGTATGCATTTAAATACACTATACATTCGACATATAGAATGGAACAAAATATAGATTACAATCATAAAGAAGAAAACACACAAGAATAAAATATTATGGTTAAATAATGTAAGCATATAATTAAGCTCAATTCTCACAGGTTGTGTGTTCTTTGGCTTTAAACTATATTCTAAATTACAATCTTCAAAACAAGTTTTAACACAAAAAATTTTAATTTAGATTAGTGAAATTTTCAAAATAGAGTCTTGAAAAGAACTTATTAATTTTCAACCAAATAGAACATGCATGCAAACACTAATTACTATGTAATTTTTATCCTACCTAAACAAAAAGAAAATTTATCTACTGGTACAAAGAGAAAGAAAAGTTACCTCCGAAAGTTAGGTACTGACTGACCTCCCCATACTTAAAGCTTAGCACTATCCTCGGTGCCATCAGTCAAGAACAAAGGGGGGCTGGTAACAGCATCTCCACATTCGGGGTCTTCATGGCTCCCTGTGCTGGTAGTTGAAGTGGAGTCCAGAGTGTCTGGGTCTTCTTCAGGTGGGTGAATCTGCGCTTGTTGTGGTGCTCCATGCGTTCCATCTGCCGGTCTTGCCAGTCCAACCTCTGAAGTATTTGAAGGAGCAGTTGAGTTGTTGAAGGTGCTTGTGATGTGGAAGGAGAAGGTATATCTCTGGTCGGGTCTTCAGTCCGGCTAGCGGTGACTGCTGGGGGTCTAATGTATTTCCCATTCGGAACATATTGATCATCTCGAGGAAGCATGGCTTTGATGTCTCCAGCTCTATAGGAGACTCCGGCTGCCGAGACCAAATCTGAAACCAAGGCGGGAAAAAGTAAGTTGCCCGCAATCTGTACGTGTCCCATGGCTTGCCGGATGTGTCTTGGTAAATTGAGAGGCTGGTCTGTAAGGATGCACCAAATGAGTACAGCCATGTCTGCAGTGAAGAAGGACTCGTGAGTGCTCGAAAAGACATAGTGGGACATAATCTGTGCCTACACTCGAGCCTCTAAGGTAAGTGTGGAAGCCAATATGCTCTAAGGCCAGGATCGATGGTAACCATATATCCAGGTGCTGCCAGGTTGTGCTATGACTCTGAGGACCGCATCCCAGTCAAAGTGATACATCTGTCATTTGAAAGAGGCTTCTTGATATGCGTCCAATCCTTCTGGAGCAGGGAGAAGATCCAAAACTTGCTGAATGGCCCTTTTGGAGATGAGGACTTGCTTCTCACGGACATAGACAAACTGTAGGTTTGGCATGTGAAAATTGGAGTAGAATTCAACTACCCATGAAAGGTTGACTTGCCTTTGCTGCCTCCGTAAGAATCCCTAATGTCTTCTGTCAATGCGGGGCTCCACCAAATCCACCATGTTGGTGAGGAGGATAAGAAGGTGCTCATTGTTATAGTTCCTTGCTGCCAGAATGGGGAACATCTGCTCACAGAAGCGGTTAGTGAACTGCGCAGTGTCCCTTGCTAGAAAGGCTTTCTCGGTTTTCTCAACCTTAATGATCCTCTTGACCTGCTTTGTTGAAGGTTTGACTGATGTTGAGAGCGATTCTTTTGCCAATGCTCTTTTTGTTCCCCTCCTTGCCGGTGGTTTGGTAGCGGCTTTCTCTTTTCCCTTCTTAGTGGCCATCCTGAAAGAAAATGAGAAAGGTACATATAAGTCCAAGGGTTGGAGCAAAGAAGAGGACAGTACAAGTGATAATCTTGCCAAGGTAAAGAAGGATGTCGTTAATACATGGTCGGGACTTTATGTAATTAGGACATCAATGAAAATATAGCAAGAAAGATGAAGGCAATTAAATGCAAGATGTTTATTGGCATGCTGGCAAAGGCATGAGTAGCATAGATCAAGCACCAATTGCGAAGAATGTATTATCACTCGTAACAAACTAGCAATCACGTTTGTATTGACAATCATAATTAATTAATAAAATAATAAGATGATTTGGTGAAAAACAGGCGTTAGAGTAGAAGAATAGAAACATTGAAGAATGCACAATGCCATACGGGTATTTTCACAAACACCTAGTATGCATGTTTAACATGATAGGGAAAGAATTAAATTGGAACATGCAATCATCCCAAAAATAATTAATATTAATTTTCAAACAACTCCACAATAATAATCACAAGTAATTAGAAGAAAGTAGTTACCCAAATAGATTTATAGCACCAACCAGCATAATACAAAAATAAAGAAAAGAAGAAGAAAAAGAAAATAGAAGAAAGAACCTTGAAAAGAGGATGAAAAGAGAGAGAGAATGGATTATGTGAGTGAGAAAGACGTGAGAGGAGAGGAAAAAGAAGAAGATAGAGAATAGAGACAGAGAGGATAGATAGAGAAGAAGAAGAAGAAGAAAGGAGGAAGAAAGAAATTAGGAGAGGGAAAGATAGAATTAGAATTAGGGAGGGAGAAAGAATGAGAACTGGCGGCGCTGGGGCTTAGTGGTACGACGCAACCAACACGGACGCGCACTGCGTGCATCCGCACGGATTGTGCAGAAGGGTAGGGGTGAGTAGGCGCCAGGTGCGTGTACGCGCGGGTCAGTTTGTGCTTATAGCACAGTACCCGACCCAGACCAGCACAACTCTCTCGTCGAACCAGGTTTTACGACGATTTCGATATCGACGCGGACACGCACTTGGCGCGGATGCGTCGGTTGCCAAGAAAGGAAACGGCATGCACGCGTACAGTACACGAACGCGTGGGTTGGAAGGTGCCTAAGGCACATTTCCAGCCTAGCTCCCGCGCGACTCTCTGTTTAAACTCACCCAATTCACATTCACAAGGGATGCAGACGCGCACTAGGCGCTGGCGTGTCGATCTCCTCATTTTTTTATGCAAATATGCAGATGTAAATGCAAACTATATGCAGAATAATGAGAAAAGTCATTAAATAAAGCTAAAAAGAGAGAAGGGAACGATCATACCATAGTGGGTTGTCTCTCACCCAGCACTTTTCTTTAACGTCCTTAAGTTGGACGGTCCACTAGCTCAGTCTTCTGCTGTGGGTGGATCCTCCAAGAGGAAGATCTCAAGCTCCTTACTTTTCTTCATCTACTCACCGTGATATAGCTTAAGGCAATGTCTATTTACCTTGATGAATTTAGAGCTCGAATGATGACTTAGGTGAAAGACTCCCTATGGCTCTGTCTTCTCTACCCTATAGTGACCTTCCCATCGTGATCTCAGCTTGCCTGGCATGAGCCTTAGTCTGGAGTTATAGAGGAGAACTAATTCCCCAGGTCTGAACTCTCTCCTTTTAATGTGCTTGTCATGCACAGCCTTCATCTTCTCTTTATATAGCCTGGAGTTATCATATGCTTCTAGGCGAAAGTTCTCTAATTCTTATAGTTGCATCTTCCTTTCAACTCCGGCCCTTTCAAATCCCATGTTGATTTCTCTTACCGCCCAGAATGCCTTGTGCTCTATCTCGACTGGGAGGTGACAGGCTTTTCCATAAACTAAGCAGAAGGGGCTCATCCCTATAGGTGTCTTGTACGCTGTCCGGTATGCCCAAAATGCATCTTGTAGCCTGGTGCTCCAGTCCTTCCTATGAGGCTTGACTATCTTCTCCAAGATATGATTTATCTCTCTGTTAGACACTTCTGCTTGTCCATTAGTCTGCGGGTGGTAAGCAGTTGCTACCTTGTGAATAATGACATGCTTCTTCAGTAGAGCGGTCAGTCTCCTGTTACAAAAATGGGTGCCTAGATCACTCACGATTGCTCGTGGTGATCCAAAGCGACAGATAATATGGTTTCTAACAAAGGAGACAACAGTGTTAGCATCATCAGTACGGGTGAGAATTGCTTCCACCCATTTGGAAATATAATCTATAGCTAACAATATATATATATATAAAAAAAACCGCTAGAGTTGGGAAATGGACCCATGAAGTCAATACCCAAACATCAAAAATCTCACAGAACAGCATAATTTGTTGGGGGTATCTCATCCCTCTTGGTTATATTACCAAACCTCTGGCATGGAGAACAAGATTTACAGAAAGCAGCAGCACCTTTAAAAAGAGTAGGACACCATAATTCACAGTTTAAAATTTTTCTAGCTGTTCTTTGAGGGCCAAAATGTCCACCACTCTCAGAGGAGTGGCAGGCCTCTAAAATAGACTGGAATTTTGATTGAGGCACACACCTTCTAATTATCTGATCAGTGCTATACCTCCACAAATATGGGTCATCCCAAATATAATATTTGGACTCGCTTTTCAGCTTGTCCCTTTGATGCTTAGTAAAATTGGGAGGGAAGGTAGGACTAACTAGATAATTAGCTACAGGTGCATATCAAGGAACTACTTCAGATACTGCATGCAAGCTATCAAATGGAAAAGTATCATTGATAGGAGTGGAGTCATGCTTGATGTGCTCAAGGCAACTCAAGTGGTCCGCCACTAAATTCTGAGAACCACTCCTATTTTTTATTTCTAAATCAAATTCTTGCAGCAGCAGTATCCAACGTATCAGCCTTGGTTTGGACTCTTTTTTAGCTAACAGATATTTGAGAGCTGTATGGTCTGAGTACACTACCACTTTAGTACCAAGTAAATAGGCTCAGAAGTTATCCAGAGCAAAAACAATAGCTAATAGCTCTTTTTCAGTGGTAGTGTAATTAGACTGAGCAGCATCTAAGGTCTTTGAAGCATATGCAATTACAAAAGGATCCTTTCCTGCGCGCTGGGCCAACGTCGCTCCACAGCATGGTTGGAGGCATCGCAATAATTTCAAAGGGCTGGCTCCAGTCTGGTCCTCTCACTATTGGAGCTTGAGTCAAGGCAATCTTCAGCTTATCAAATGCTTCCTTATAGTCCGCACTCAGCTCAAATTCAACATCCTTCTGTAGCAGTCTGGATAGAGGTAAAGCTACCTTACTGAAGTCCTTGATAAATCTCTAATTAAAACCTGCATGGCCAAGGAACGAACGGACTTCCCTCACGGAGGAGGGGTAAGGCAGACTAGAAATGACATTTACCTTTGCTGGATCTACAGAAATACCAGTATTAGAGACAACATGTCCTATATCAATACCTTGTTTGACCATAAAATGACACTTTTCAAAATTCAAAACAAGGTTTGATCTAACGCACCTGTCTAATACTCTAGATAAACAATCCAAGCAAAGGCTAAAGGAATCACCGTATACACTAAAATCATCCATGAAAATTTCTATATCATTCTCAATAAGACCAGAGAAAAGACTCATCATGCACCTTTGGAAAGTGGCCGGTGCATTGCATAAGCTAAAAGGCATTCTCTTGTAAACATAAGTTCCAAAGGGACATGTAAAAGTAGTCTTTTCCTGATCCTCAAGAGCTATCTGAATCTGAAAATAGCATGTGTAACCATCTAAAAAGCAGTAATACAATTTATCTGACAGGCAATCCAATATTTAATCAATGAATGGCAGGGGATAGTGATCCTCACGAGTGGCCTGGTTGAGGCACCTGTAGTCAATGCACACCCTCCAGGAATTTTGCACTCTCGTTGCTATGAGTTCTCCTTGCTCATTCTTTACTGTTGTGACTCCAGACTTCTTGGACACCACTTGCACTGGGCTGACCTATTCGCTATCTGAGATGGGGTAGATGATATCTACTTCCAGTAGTCTAGTCACTTCCTTCTTGACAACCTCCAAGATGGTGGAATTCAACCTTCTTTGGGGTTGACGAACAGGCCTTGCTCCCTCTTCTAAAAATATTCTGTGCTCACAAACTTGAGGGTTGATGCCTACTATATCTGACAGGCTCCACCCAATTGCTTTCTTGTGTCTTTGCAGCACACTAAGCAACTGCTCCTCCTGTTGGGCTGTGAGTTCCCTTGCAATGATAACTGGGAGCTTCTGATTATCCTCAAGGTAAGCATACTTGAGGTGGGTGGAAGGGGTTTTAACTCTAATTTCTGCTCCTGACCGGGCACTGGATCGTCTGGAGCCAGTGATGATGGCATAATGTCCTCATTGTGTTCAGAGAGTTTCCCCACACGTGGACCTTGCTCCATGTGCATCTCTTCTACTGCTTTTTGGTAAACTGCAGCCACTGTCTCATCAATGATGTCGTACTGGAAGATGGAATGGTCTTTCGGAGGGTGCTTCATAGCCTCATTCAGATTGAAGCTCACTGCTCGGCCGTCTATCTCAAAAGAATAGGTTCCTGAGAATGCATCCAACTTGAACTTGGAAGTCTTCAGAATGGTCTTTCGAGCAAGATGGATGACGGTTTCCCTGAGTCATTTTGGGGTATCTCCAAGATATAGAAGTCAATGGGGAATGTGAGCCCCTTAATGCTCACCAGCACGTCCTCAGCATTTCCAACCACCGTAATAATGCTTTTATCTGCTAACACAAAACGAGCTGCCGACCTTTTTAAGGGAGGGAGCCTCAAGGCATCATATATAGACAAAGGCATAATACTCACGCACGCTCCTAAATCACATATGTAGTTAGAAAATATTACATCCCCAATGGTACAGTTAACCATGCATGGACCTGGGTCACTACATTTTTCAGGTATATCCCCATGAATGCAGATATAGAACTAGCTAAAGGAATAGCTTCTAATTCATTAATCCTATCCTTATGTATGCACAAATCCCTTAGAAACTTTGCATATTTAGGTACTTGCTGAATAACATCAATAATGGGAACAGTTACCTCAACCTTTTTGAAGATTTCTACCATTTTTGGGTCAAGTTCCATCTGCTTTCTGGGCTTTCTTGCAAGGCGTGGAAATGGGATAGGGGTGGTGTCTTTGGTAGCTGTAGCTCCTTCTAGTGTGCCATTCTCTGGTTGAGTTACTTCTTCTTCAACTGTGTCTTGTACTTCATCTTCCTTTTCAACATCCTCCACTTCAAGCATGTCCTCAACTGGGGTGTGTTCTAGTGGGCTTGACTCCTTAGAATTCCTCTCTTGCAGTGTGGTTTCGGACCTCAAGGTGATGGCATTGATGCCACCCTTAGGGTTGAGAAGGAATTCTACTGGAGCTTGAAGGCTAGTTGTTGGAGTTATTCAGTGATCCAATCTGTGGGACAAGAGCTTGCAAGGTAGAGTTCAGACCGTTTAAGGTAGAAGTAAAGTTGTTCTCCATGGTCTTCTGTCTTTGATCAATAGAGTGTAGCAACTCATCATTAAAAGAAGAAGAGGGGTAAGTGATCTGAGGGGTCTGCTGAGACACTTGGGACTGCCTTAGATGAGGTGCTCTATAAACCTGGTTCTGGTTTTGCTATTGATAGGGAGGATTCTGCTAATACTGGTTCTGCTGGTTGTTATTATTATTTCACCTCTAATTTTCTTGGCCATCTCTGCCTCCTCTGTTATAGTTGTCCCTCCAACCTTGGTTAAAGTTCCCACCTTGGTTATAGTTGCCGCCTTGTTGGTAGTACCCTTGATTCGGGCGGTCATAGAAATTGTGAGTAGCTGCCACGATGTTGTCCTCATGTTGGAGCTGTGGACACTCATAAGTGTAATGACTATAATCAGCGCATATTCCACATACTCTCTAGGAACCAGTTGTTGACTATGTTGTGGTGAGGGGGGCTGATATTGTTATTGGCCCAGATGTATCTGCTTCAGTAGGTTGGTCATCTCACATATGGATTGTGTGAGAGCATTATTCTCACTGCTAGAGGAAACCTCTGCCACAGCCTTGGGGTGGTTGTTCCTGTTGTGCTTTTGATTCCGAGCAGACTCAGCCAAGTCAGCAATCAGTTGTCATGCTTCATCCGTGGTCTTGTACTTTTTATGAGAACCATTGCTTGCACCATCTAATGTAGTCTTGTCCTGAGGTTTCATGTCTTATGTGAAGTAACTGATCAACACGAACTTGTCAATCATGTGGTGGGGGCACGCATTTAGGAGATTATTAAAGTGCTCCCAATACTCGTAAAGAGTCACTGATTCACCTTGAATAATCATTGAAATTTCTTTCCTCAGTCTATCAGTAACTTCAGCTGGAAAGTATTTTTCTAGGAATTCTCTTCGAAGCATGTCCCAGTTAGTAACAACTGCTTCAGGTTGAGTGTAGTACCACTCCCTCACCTTTCTCTCAAGAGAAAATGGGAAAGCGGCCAGCAGAATAGAAGTCTCAGTTGCACCATTATGCCTGACAGTAGAACAGTCTGTCTAAAAACCCCTGAGGTGCTTGAGAGGCTCTTGAGTAGGCAAGCCATGAAACTTCGGTAGTAGATTGATTAGTGCAGTTTTCAGTTCAATATCTGCACCCAGATTTGGATGACGCGCTTGGAAAGGTGGTAGTGTAAAGTCCAGAGCTCCTGCTTCCTGGAGAGTGATCCTCCTGGGAGCTGCAATGTTCTCTGCACGTAAATCAACCAAATCAGTAGAAAGGGAGCTTGTTTCTTCCTTAAATGACATTTCAGATTCATCCTCGAATAGGACAAACCGACACCGAGCTTGCCTTATACGTGAAATAGTTCTTTCAATTTCAGGGTCAAATGTGGGTAAGCTCGGATCAGGTAATGAACGCGTCATTCAATGAAAGAAACATACAGCTCATAGTAGTAAAATAAAATAAAATGCAAATAAATAAATTTCAACCAATAAATTAGCACACTATTGCAACTTTCCAACAACGGCACCAAAAATTGACGTGGCAGAAATTGGCCGATTAAGAATTTATAGAGAAAATAGCGTTGTAAGTATAGTTCTCAACCGACTAAAATCCGCTTATCAATTTAGAAGGGGTTGTCACAAAATTTAGAAATAAAATACTGGGAGTATGAATCCCAGGTTGTCTCCCAACGAGTTACAGAAAGAGTGCTATTTATTAATCAGAAGTTTTCCAAGAAATTTTTGAGTTTGAAAAACAAAGAAATAAATAATAGTAAATTCAGATAAAAGCCTTGACCGGGAGAAGATTAAATGGAAGTTCTATCCCTGTTGAACTTTCCCAAGTGTAATAATAAAAGGGTTGTTATCCTATTTAGTTATCCCTTATATAATAAGGGAAATTCAAGTAACTCTCAAACTAATCCTATCGCTTGCATCCTAATCCTTTCCTAAGAAAGGATTAGAGTCAAAGACAGAAGAATTAGCCAACAACTTCCAATTAATATTAACATTTGAGTATTCCAACTCAAGTTTTTCCTTTTAATCAACTCCCAATCAAGTTAGGAAACTACTCCATTATCATGAGTATAACTTTCACAGAATTAAGAGAGGAATAAAAGGAAGACATGATAATTAATAACTAAAAATCAATTAAAAGTAAAAATGGTTCTTTGCATTGATAAATCCCAAAATCATGAACATACTTATCTAAACAAAGTCAACGGGCAATTAAAAAGTAAAGGAATAGAGAAACAAACTAGAATGATGAAGCTCCAATGGAGGTAATGAATATTCTTAATGTCCAAAGCAAAGCAATAAAAATCTAAAATTATCAATGTGAAGAAAACTTAGAGGCAGGAGTAGAATTCTCTCTAAATTCCAAAACTAAACTACAACTATGCAGAATGAGAATGTCTCTTGAGTCTCTGCTGTTCCCTGTCTCTAGTCTGCATTTCTGGGCAAAAAACTGGGTCTAAAACTGGCCCAAAATCGTCCCCAGCGATTTCTGCAGGTGCGCGTGCGCGTCGATTGTGCTTTTTGCTTGTTGCGCGTCCGTGCCAGGTACGCATGCGCGTCGATGTGTGGATACGCTGATGTGCACGTGCGTGCTAGGTGCGCGCCCGCGCCGCTCCTCGCTGGTCAGCTTCTTTATTTTCTTGTGTTCCTTCCATTTTTACAAGCTTCCTTTTCATCCTCTAAGTCATTCCTGCCTTATAAAGCCTGAGAGCACTTAACGCACAAATCACGGCATCGAATGGTATAAAGGGGGATTAAAAATATATAATTTAAATGTCTAGGAAGCAAGTTTTTCAACCATAGAATAAAATTGGGAAGGAGTTGTAAAATCATGCAAATCATATGAATAAGTGAGTAAAGAGTTGATAAAAACCACCCAAATTAGCACAAGATAAACCATAAAATAATGGTTTATCAGGTGCCCTTCTCACTCTCTCTAGTGCCCAGTACTTTATCTTGCGCCCCTGTGAGTTATAGTCCCCGGTACATTCTTTTAAGTTATAGTGCCCGAGTTCACTCTGGCGGCAGAAAGATTGTGTGTGCAGAAAATTGCCATAGTCCTCACATCTCAACGTAGGCGATAGACTACCTCGGCCCTTATGCCGGCACCACTACCTTGACAAGTGAGAGACTGCCACAGCCCTTGCCCAAGGCGCATAGTGACTTGCCAAATATAACAATTCACTCATAGCACAATTCCATTTATACACATTCCATTAACCATAATCCATCATTTTCAAGTTCCAATATTATTATCCATCATCATTATCTCAAGTTCATCATCAACCCACCTCCCCAGTAGTTCACGAGACAAAACCATTCAACTAACATACCAAGCCTAAGTCACTGTCTTCTAAAACTCGTATATAAATCCATTAATCTCAAACATAAACCATCTATACTAGTCTTAGGTCCTAATTTGTAGCAACAAGTCTTAAGGAGAAGTTAAGGAAGTTTGAAAAGTTAGAAAACTCTTGAAAACAAAGAGAAATCATTTTTTTTAGTAAAACAGGATCTATGCCTATGCACGCCAAGGTGTGCGTACGCACACTCCAAATTTGGACCATTCCGCATACGCACCTATGTGCCGCGTATGCATCCTTGGATTGTCGCCCATTCCGTGTAGGCATGCATGGGCCGCATAAGTGAGAAGGCTTGGCAGAGACGCACGTCCACATACGAAGATGTCCGTGTACGCATGCACTCCCAGACTTGTAAAATTTTGTAAAGTCGCAGAATTTCATTTTGAAACACCAAACTTTAAACGTTCATAGCTTCCTCTACCAAACTCCATTTTCCTCAAACTTTATATCATTTTAAATCTCTTGAAATCATCTTTAATTTGAAATAAGAGTCATTCAATTTCAATATTCGAGGCCTAAGTTATGATCCACCATAGTTTAGTAAAATAAAAGGTTTTGCAAATTCTCTAGTTTGCAAAACTTTCAAAAACCAAACCAAACCACCCCCCCAAACATTCCAAACTCAAGTAATGGAATACCAAAATATACTAAATCCAGACCCAATGTCCCTCAATCACATTCTAACCATTTCACTCAAGATTTCTCCCTCTCCACTCATTAAATCCATATATCCAATAAATCTCAATTTCAAACATACAACTCCAACAATTTCCATAATTTCAATCCCTCACAAGCATTATTTACCAATACACATATATATCCTCCTCAATACTCATCAAACTCAATGATCATCAACAATTATCAATAACATCATTAATCAATATCAGTCATCAAAATTATCACAATCATCAAATTCATCTTACATCATCAAATCCATAATCATCAATAACCATTTGAATTCTATCCTATGGTCCACTAGCCTAAGGTTCACAAAACATTACATATTACATAAAAAAATTAAAATCGTACCTTGGGCGATTATCCTCCACGCACAAAACCACTTCACCACAAGCTTTCAAGCCTTCACTCAACACCAAATAACACCAAGAACACTCTATATCATGAAAAACAACAAGAATCAAAGCTAGGATTTATGACATTCAACTAAACACAAGGATTTAGTAATATCTTACCTTGTCCAATGAGTTTTGGGATAAAACCCATTACTTACTCAAGCTAGATTACACCTAAAAAACAAGAACATAAAGAAATTCAATAACTCAAAAGCCATTTTCAAAAATGACATAGGGCAGAGAAACTGCAAAAAAAAAGAGTAAGTTTATTACCACTTTGTTTAGCTAGAAATGATGGGCTCAAAAGAGCTTTGCATGACCACAAACGACTCATCAATCGGAGCGTTGTAGCTCAAGTTATGGCTCAAAGAAGGAGAGAGTGAATAGTGCTCTTGTTCCTCTCTTATCTCATAACCAGCGGCCCTTTTTTTTGTGTGTGTGTGGGTGTTATGAGCTGAAAAAGGCTCATTAAAGGGTGTATATGTGTTGGTCTTGGGCCCAACTTAGGCCTGGCCCAACCGCGTAGCATTTTTGGTTTGTTTGGCCCAACTTTAGGCCAAACCTTTAGGATAGGTGCCCGGTTTGCTATTTCAAATACTTTTCAAAGATTTTATACTGTTTTATTCTCTCTCATGCAGTACTGGACAAACTTAAGCTAGTACTGCCAGCTAATCTACTGGTACGCATCTTTACGCAAAAATTTTCAAAAGAAAATATTTTTCCACTCAGAAAAAATCTACTGAATCTGAGTCTCACCATTATATTTTAAAGAAACATTTTTATATTTTCAAACCTATTCTAGGAAATTAAAGTATTATATTCTACTTAAATGGTTTTTCATGAAAATTCTGGATCTTACAATAGGAACTGTTTTTGTTGCTGGATCCCTATGACATGGGATAAATGTCGGTTAGAAAATTACCAAAGGATTTTCTCAATTCAATGTCACAAAGTATAGTCCCAACTGACGGAATACCCCAAATCAAAGTTTAAAAGAATGTCACAATAATAAAATTAATAACCGGGAGTAGAATCCCGCATCGTCTTCCAAGGACTTGCACTAAAATGCACATCGTTGGATAGGAATTTTTTGGTTTTGAATTGCTTGCAGAAGAAGTAAATTGACAAGTATAGAAAAGTAACAATCAACTAACAATTAAATATAACTAAAAGTACCAATCAAGCATCACCTAACTAGCAAGCATGCATCAAGTTAACTATAAATAAAAGCATATAAGAATAAGAGATATGAAATTAGAATGAGAAAACTAGGAATTTCAAACTAGTAAAAGTGAGTGACAATCAATCAATATAATGGTCTTGGCTAGGAAAGAGAATTAGAGTTCCTATCCTTATTGTAATTATCAATTGTTATGAGAATTGCCTATTGCTTCCACTTAGTTATCCTCTAACAAATGAAAGAAAGTCAAGTGGGTACAATTAACTTGAGTTCACAAGTCCTAGTCAACTCCTAAGAAAAGACTAGCTTTAGTGAAGTTCAAGTTAACAAGCAACTTCCAATACTCAATCAACCATAAACTTTGACAATTCAAGAGTTTTCAATACTCAACCCCAAAGCCAAGAGTATAAATCTACTCCATAATCATAAGATGTATTTTCATAAACACTTTGTGTCCAAGAAAAGAAAACATCATAAAATTGAGAAATAAATCCAAATCAAAACTACCCACTAACAATGATTGCTAATAACAAACCAAATACAACAATGAACATGAAAGAAAACTCAATGCATTAATAAAAAGTAATTCCAACAAGATCCCAATTCAAAACTCACAATTACTAAAGTTACAAGAGTGCTAAGCAAAATTAAAGAGTAGAAACTACAATTAAAGCAACAAGAACTGAAATTAATAAGGATCTAATCTAAGAATTCAAGTAAAGAGAAGTGGGAGTTTCTCTCTCTAGAATTCAAAACTATGTAAAAACTAAACTAATGGCATGTATCTCTCATCATCTTTCACTCCCAGCCTCTAATCTGCGGAATGGGCTTGAAACTGGGCCAGCCAGAGGTCTGAAATCGCCCCCAGCGTGTTCCCTTTAGTGAGGCACGTGACGCTTGTCACGTGTATGCGTTAGTCACACACCCGCGTCGGTGCCAGCTCCTCAATTCTTTAAATTTTTATGTTTCTTCCACTTTTGCATACTTCCATTCCATCCTCTAAGTCATTCATGCCCTATAAACCTGAAATCACTTAACAAACATATCATGGCATCAAATGGTAATAAGAGAGGATTAAGAATTAACATTTTTAAGGCCTAGGAAGCATGTTTTGAACCATGAAGCATAATTAGGAAGAAATCCTAAAAACATGCAATTTATGTGAATAAATGTGACAAGAGTTGACAAGATCCACTCAATTCAATCCAAAATAAACCATAAATTATGGTTGATTAACTTCCCTAAACTTACACATTAGCGTGTCCTCATGCTAAGTTCAAGAAAACCACAAGGGGTGCAGGGGAATGGTAAGACTTATGAGATGCGACCTATCTACATGAATGCAACTATATGCAAAATGCTTCTACCTACTTGGTTAAAAATTGAATCAAACTCCAAGAACATATATGAACATACAGAGCTAAAATAGCATGATGATTCATGAATTCCACCAATTCAAATATCAAAATGAAGTATAAATAAACTTGCAAGAAGAAAGCTCGTGAAAGCAAGGAACAATGGATTGAGCATTGAACCCTCACTGGAAGTGTTTACAGTCTAATCTCTCTAGTGTTTGAGGGTCGATTCTCTCAATTCTCTACTAATATTGCTTTCTAAGGCTTGCTTTTCTTATAACAATCAACATATGTTCAATGCATAGATACACATATCAAGAGGTCTTTTCAAGATTTATAATGGGGTTAGGGTTAAGGTAAGATTGTATTTAGTCAAGTGGACTGAAATCTGAATCCTTGACTAACCTAAACTTTCCACCTAACCTAAAACAATCAATGTAATCAAAATGCAAAACCTAACTACCCATTGACTATTGATGAACGGATAATTTATACGCTTTTTGGCATTGTTTTTATATAATTTTTAGTATTATTTAGTTAGTTTTTAGTATATTTTTATTAGTTTTTAAGCAAAATTCACATTTCTAAACTTTACTATGAGTTGGTGTGTTTTTCTGTAAATTCAGGAATTTTCTGGCTGGAATTGAGGAACCTGAGCAAAAATCTGATTCAGAGGCTGAAAAAGGACTGCAGATGCTGTTGGATTCTGACCTCCCTGCACTCGAAGTGGATTTTCTGGAGCTACAGAACTCCAAATGGTGCGCTCCTAATTGCATTGGAAAATGGACATCCAGGGCTTTCTAGAAATATATTATAGTCCATACTTTGAGCGAGTTTTGATGATGTAAAATGGCATCAAAATGCCAACTCTCTGCCCTTTTCTGGGGTCAAAACGCCAGAACTGGCATAAAAGTTGGAGTTAAACGTCCAAACTGGCACCAAAGCTGGTGTTTAACTCTAGGAATAGCCTATGCACGTGAAAGCTCTAATGCTCAGCCCAAACACACACCAAGTGGGCCCCAGAAGTGAATTTCTACACTACCTATCTTAGTTTACTCATTTTCTGTAAATCTAGGTTACTAGTTGAGTATAAAAACTACCTTTAGAGATTTATTTTGTACCTCATGATATTTATACGTTTTACATTGTATCTCTACAGCATGAGTCGCTAAACTCCATTGTTGGGGGTGAAGAGCTCTGCTGTGTCTCGACGGATTAATGCAATTACCACTATTTTCTATTCAATCACGCTTGTTTCCGTTGTAAGATATTCATTCGCACTTAAACATGATGAATGTGATGATCCGTGACACTCATCACCATTCTCAACTTATGAACGCGTGCCTGACAACCACCTCCGTTCTATCTTAGATTGAATGTGTATCTTTTAGCCTCCATTCCGAAAGATCGGAGTCTTCGTGGTATAAGCTAGGATTATTGGCGGCCATTCCTGGGATCCAGAAGGTCTAAACCTTGTCTGTGGTATTCCGAGTAGGATCCAGGAAGGGATGACTATGACGAGCTTCAAACTCGCGAGTGTTGGGCGTAGTGACAGACGCAAAAGGATCACTGGATTTTATTCCAACATGATTGAGAACCGACAGATGATTAGTCGTGCGGTGACAGGGCACATGAACCATTTTCACTGAGAGGATGGGAAGTAGCCATTGACAACGGTGACACCCTACACACAGCTTGCCATGGAAGGAGCCTTGCGTGCGTGAAGAAGAAGACAGTAGGAAAGCAGTGATTCAAATGACAGAGCATCTCCAAAACTCCAACCTGTTCTCCATTATTGAATCACAAGTACCTTTTATTTCATGTTCTTTTATTTTATTACAAACAAAACCCCTTTCATTGATAATCTCCTGACTAAGAGTTACAAGGTAACCATAGCTTGCTTCAAGCCGACAATCTCCATGGGATCGACCCTTACTCACGTAAGGTATTACTTGGACAACCCAGTGCACTTGCTGGTTAGTTGTGCGACATTGCAAGTGTAATTGCAATTTCGTGCACCAAGTTTTTGGCGCCGTTGCCGGGGATTGTTCGGGTTTGGACAACTGACGGTCCATCTTGTTGCTTAGATTAGGAAAATGTTATCTTTTTGGTCAGAGTCTTTTATTTTCTTTTCGAAATTTTTCAAAAATTTATTATTTTTCTTTTAGATTTTTCTGTTTGAGTCTAGTTGCATGTTTTAAGTTTGGTGTTTTCTTGTTAATGTTTATTTAATTTCCGAAAATTTATTTTTGGTTTTCTAAAAATTTTAAGTTTGGTGTTCTTTTTATGTTCTTGAGTCTTTCTTGTGTTTTGATCTTAAAATTTTTTAAGTTTGGTGTTCCTTGGTGTTTTCCTCAAATTTTCGAAAATTTTGCATTAAATTAGTCATCAATTTTAAAAAATATCAAATCTTTTTAAATTGCTTTTCAATCATATCTTTTCAATCATATCTGTTTTTTACTTTATTTTTTTAGTTTCCAATATTTTTTTATTTATTATTATTATTTCAAATATATATATATATATAATAAAATAAATAAAACAAATCCACATCATCTCTCTTTCTCTATCATGGAACTAAGTGGAAATGAACCGTCCAAAAGGACTCTGGGGTCATATGTTAACCTCGCTACTACTTCATATGGGAGTAGTATATGTATACCCTCCATCGGAGTCAGTAGTTTTAAGTTGAATCCTCAGCTCATTATCATGGTGCAGCAAAATTGCCAGTATTCCGATCTTCCACAGGAAGAACATACTGAGTTTCTGGCACAGTTCTTACAAATTGCTGACATAGTACATGATAAGGAAGTAGACCAGAATGTCTACAGATTATTGCTGTTTCCATTTTCTGTAAAAAACCAGGCTAAGAGATGGTTGAATAACCAACCTAAGGCCAGTATAAGGACATGGAAATAGCTGTCAGAAAAATTTCTGAATCAATATTTCCCTCCCAAGAGGATGACACAGCTAAGGCTAGCCATCCAAGGCTTTAAACAAGAGGATAATGAATCCATTTACAATGCCTGGGAGAGGTACAGAGAGATGCTGAGAAAATACCCTTCTGAAATGTTTTCAGAATGGGTGCAGTTAGACATCTTCTACTCTGGGCTTACAGAAAAAGCTCAGATATCTCTAGACCACTCAGCTGGTGGATTTATACACATGAGAAAGACGATTGAAGAGGCTCAAGAGCTTATAGATACTGTTGCCAGAAATCAGCATCTGTACTTGAGTAGTGAGTCCTCCATGAAGGAAGAGGCTAAAGCAGTATCTACTGACCTTAGTCCCCCAGAAAAAGTTACAGAACTCAACCAGCAATTACTTACTCTGACAAAATAGTTAGCAGAATTTAGAGAAATGTTACAAGATACTCAGGATGCTAATAAGAATATGGAAGCACAACTTGACCAGACAAGACAACAGTTATCTAAACAAATAACAGAAGAATGTCAAGCTGTTTAATTAAGAAGTGGAAAAACATTAAATACATCAACTCAAAGCAGCAGAAAGCCAAGGAAAGAACAGCTGACAGAGGATGAACAGAATGCTACCCAAAATCCCTCTGAGGACAGTAAGAGCCCAGAGACGAATGATTCTGGCATCTAAACGCCAGAAAAGGGTGACAAAATGGCGTCAAATGCCCAGTGGATGCCCAGTTCTGGCGTTCAAACGCCAGAATAGCGTGAAAAGTTGGCGTCAAACACCAATTCCATGTTCAAATTTGGCGTTCAAACGCTAGAACAGGGTAGGAATCTGGCGTTAAACGCCAATCCAGCACCCAATCCTGGCGTTCAAACGCCAGTAAGGGATCAGACACCCGCAAGTGCTGATAATAACTCCCTCAAGAAGGCATCTCAGCCTGCTTCTGTAGGAAATAAACCTGTAGCAACCAAGATTAAAGAATATAAAGCCAAAATACCTTATCCTCAGAAACTCTGCCATGCAGAACAGGATAAGCAATTTGCTCGCTTTGCAGACTATCTCAGGACTCTTGAAATAAAGATTTCATTTGCAGAAGCACTTGAGCAAATACCCTCTTATGCTAAGTTCATGAAAAAAATCTGAAGCCATAAGAAGGATTGGAGAGAAACTGAAAAAGTTTTTCTCACTGAAGAATGCAGTGCAGTCATTCTAAAAAGCTTACCAGAGAAGCTTAAGGATCCTGGAAGCTTTATGATACCATGCACATTGGAGGGAATTTGCACCAAGACAGCTCTATGTGATCTTGAGGCAAGTATCAACCTAATCCCTACATCCACTATCAAAAAGCTTGGTTTGACCGAAGAGATCAAACCAACCCGGATCTGTCTTCAACTTGCTGATGGCTCTATTAAATACCCATCAGGAATAATCGAGGACATAATTGTCAAGGTTGGGCCATTCGCCTTTCCCACTGACTTTGTAGTGCTGGAAATAGAAGAGCACAAGAGTGCAACTCTCATTCTAGGAAGACCTTTCCTAGAAACTGGACGCACCCTCATTGATGTCCAAAAGGGGGAAGTGACCCTGAGAGTCAATGAGGATGAGTTTAAGTTGAATGTTGTCAAAGCTATACAGTATCCAGACACACCAAAAGATTGCATGAAAGTAGATCTTATTGACTCTCTGGTAGAAGAAGTCAATATGACTGAGAGTCTCGAATCAGAGCTAGAGGACATATTTAAAGATGTTCAGCCTGATCTGGAAGGGCCAGAGGAACTAGAAGAACCTCTGAAAACTCCTCAATTAGAGGAAAAGTCCCCCAAACCAAAGCTCAAACCACTGCCACCATCCCTGAAATATGCATTTCTGGGAGAAGACAACACTTTTTCTGTGATCATAAGCTCCACCTTAAAGCCACAAGAAGAGGAAGCGTTGATTCAAGTGCTAAGGACACACAAGGCAGCTCTTGGGTGGTCCATAAGGTAGTGATTGTTTTGAGGTACTGAGATAGAAACTGGAAGACTGATACTCAGTATCATGTTTGTCGGTTCAGAGACTGATACTAAAATTTTTGTCCTTGTCCCTAAAATTTCAGTATTTTAGTACTTCCAAAAAGTAGGGACATAGGGGACTAAAATTTTTAGAGATGGAGACTGAAACTTTAATAACATTTTATACCTAAAATACCTTCATTTTAATTAATTAATTCCAATTTTACCCTTTGTACAAATTAAATTAGAATTTTATTCTTGTTTCAATTTCTATCTCTCACTTTACACCAAACAAAATACTGAGATTTATTTCAATCTCTGTCACTTAGTCTCTATCTCTCAGTCTCAGTCTTTTTGTCTCTGTCTCTCCACCAAACGCTACCTAAGTGATCTTAAGGGTACTAGCCCAGCCAGATGCATGCACAAGATTCTCTTGGAGGATAATGCTAAGCCAGTGGTTCAACCACAAAGGCGGCTGAATCCAGCCATGAAAGAAGTGGTGCAGAAAGAGGTCACTAAATTACTAGAGGCTGGGATTATTTATCCAATTTCTGATAGCCCCTGGGTGAGCCTTGTCCAAGTCATCCCTAAGAAAGGAGGCATGACAGTAGTTCATAATGAGAAAAATGAACTGGTTCCCACAAGAATAGTTACAGGGTGGCGCATGTGTATTGACTACAGAAGACTCAATACACCCACCAGAAAGGATAATTTTCCTTTACCATTCGTAGACCAGATGCTAGAAAGACTAGCAGGTCATGATTATTACTACTTTTTGGATGGCTATTCAGGCTACAACCAAATTATAGTAGATCCCCAAGATCAAGAGAAAGCAGCATTCACATGCCCATTTGGAGTATTTGCCTACAGAAGGATGCCATTTGGGCTGTGTAATGCACTTGCAACCTTTCAAAGATGCATGCTCTCTATTTTCTCTGATATGGTGGAGAAATTTCTAGAAGTCTTCATGGATGACTTCTCAGTATATGGAGACTCATTCAGCTCCTGTCTTAATCACCTGACACTTGTTCTAAAAAGGTGCCAAGAGACTAACCTGGTTTTGAACTGCGAAAAATGACACTTTATGGTGACTGAAGGGATCGTCCTTGGGCACAAGATCTCGAACAGAGGAATAGAGGTGGATCAAGCTAAGGTAGAGGTAATTGAAAAATTACCACCACCTGCCAATGTTAAGGCAATCAGAAGCTTTCTGGGGCATGCAGGATTCTATAGGAGGTTTATAAAGGATTTTTCAAAAATTGCAAAACCTCTAAGTAATCTGCTAGCTACTAACATGCCATTTATATTTGACACAGAGTGTCTGTAGGTGTTTGAGACCCTGAAAACCAAGCTGGTCACAGCACCAGTCATTTCTGCACGAAACTGGACATTACCATTCGAACTGATGTGTGATGCCAGTGACCATGCCATTGGTGCAGTGTTGGGACAGAGGCATGACAAACGTATCCATGTCATTTACTATACCAGCCGTGTCCTAAATGATGCATAGAAAAATTACACAACCACAGAAAAGGAATTGCTTGCAGTGGTTTATGCCATTGACAAGTTCAGATCCTATTTGGTAGGATCAAAGGTGATTGTGTACACTGACCATGCTGCTCTTAAATATCTACTCACAAAGCAGGATTCAAAACCCAGGCTCATAAGGTGGGTGCTGCTTCTACAAGAGTTTGATATAGAAATAAGAGACAGAAAAGGGACAGAAAACTAAGTGGCAGATCACCTGTCCCGGATAGAACCAGTAGAAGGGGGTCCCTCCCCATCACTGAGATCTCTGAAACCTTTCCGGATGAGCAACTCTTTGCCATTCAGGAAGTACCATGGTTTGCAGACATTGCAAACTATAAGGCTGCAAGGTTCATACCCAAGGAGTATAGCAGGCAGCAAACGAAAAAATTAATTTCTGATGCAAAGTACTACTTGTGGGATGAACCATATCTCTTTAAGAGATGTGCAGAGGGATTAATTCGTAGGTGTGTACCTAGAGAAGAAGCGCAGAGGATCCTTTGGCACTGCCATGGATCACAATATGGAGGATATTTCGGAAGTGAGCGAACAGCCATAAAAGTCCTCCAATGTGGCTTCTACTGGCCTACTCTCTATAAAGACTCTCGAGAGTTTGTACGGAACTATGACAGTTGCCAGAGAGCTGGTAATCTACCTCATGGTTATGCTATGCCTCAGCAAGGGATCTTAGAGATTGATTTGTTTGACGTATGGGGTATTGACTTCATGGGGCATTTCCTGCCTTCATACTCAAACACTTATATTCTGGTGGCAGTAGACTATGTATCTAAATGGGTAGAGGCAATTGCAACACCCACTAGTGATACTAAAACAGTGATAAAGTTCCTTCAAAAATACATCTTCAGTAGATTTGGTGTCCCTAGAGCAATAATCAGTGATGGAGGCACTAATTTCTGCAATAAACAGCTTTACTCTGCTATGATCCGGTATGGAATTAGCCACAAGGTAGCAACTCCATATCATCCACAGATAAATGGACAAGTTGAGGTCTCGAATAGAGAACTAAAAAGAATCCTGGAATGGACTGTAATGGCCCGTAGAAAGGATTGGGCAAAAAGCTTGGATGATGCTCTGTGGGCATACAGAATAGCATTCAAGACTCCTATAGGAACTTCTCCATACCAACTTGTGTATGACAAAGCCTGTCATCTGCCCGTGGAACTGGAACACAAAGCCTACTGGGCAACCAGATTCCTAAACCTTGATGCTACATTAGCTGGAGAGAAAAGATTGCTCCAGTTGAATGAGCTAGAGGAGTTCAGGCTCAATGCTTTCGAAAATGAAAAAATTTACAAGGAGAAAGCAAAAAGATGGCATGACAAGAAATTGTCATCCAGAGTATTTGAACTAGGACAAAAGGTCCTGCTACTCAACTCGGGACTCAAATTATTCCCTGGAAAATTAAAATTTCGGTGGAGGGGACCATATGTGATTACAAGTGTGTCACCATATGGATATGTGGAGCTTCAAGATACTGACTCTGATAAAAGATTCATTGTTAATGGACAAAGAGTAAAACACTATCTTGAAAGCAATATTGAGCAAGAGTGCTCAAAACTGAGACTAAAATAACATTCAGTGAGGTCCAGCTAAAGACAATAAAGAACCGCTTATTGGGAGGAAACCTAATTTTATTTCAATTTTATCTATATTAAGTTTTTGTTTTCTTTTAAGTTGATGATCATGTGAAGTCACAAAGACAATTACAAAAATAAAGAAAAAAAAAATCAAAAACAGCATTGAAAACAGCACACCCTAGAGGAAGGACTTACTGGCGTTTAAACGCCAGTAAGGGTAGTAAAATGGGCGTTTAAACGCCCAATCTGGCACCTTTCTGGGCGTTTAAATGCCAGAATAAGGCACCAGACTGGCGTTTAAACACCAAAATAGGGTAACAAATTGGCGTTTAGACGCCAGAACAGGAAGGAAAGCTAGCGTTTAAACGCCAGAACAGGAATAAAAGCTGGCGTTTAAACGCAAGAACAGGGTAGCAAACTGGCGTTTAAACGCCAGAATTGCACTCTAAGGTGTGTACACGCCCAAATGGAGCAAGGATGAAGAATTTCTTGACCCCTCAGGATCTGTGGACCCCACAGGATCCCTACCAACCTCAACTCACTCTCTCTCCTCTTCACACCTTTCTACAACACTCTTCTCCAAATACCCTTCACCAATCACCTCCATATCTCTCCTTCCCTTTTCCTATAAATACCCCTCTTCACTCCTTCATTTTCACACATCATACATACCTTCCCCTCCCCTTTGTCGAAACACATACACCTTCCATCTCCTCCATTTTCTTCTTCTTCCTTTCATTTTTTGCTCGAGGACGAGCAAATATTTTAAGTTTGGTGTGGTAAAAGCATTGCTTTTTGTTTTTCCATAACCATTTATGGCACCTAAGGCTTGAGAAACCTTTAGAAAGAGGAAAGGGAAGACAAAAGCTTCCACCTCTGAGTCATGGGAGATGGAGAGATTCATCTCAAGGGTCCATAGCTCAGTAGTAGAGCATTTGACTACACATCAAGAAAGCCCACTCAGGGACCTTAACAAGAGCATGAGGAATTCCCTCATCAAAAAATCCCTGAGATACCTCAGGGGATACATTTTTCTCTACACAACTATTGGGAGCAACTAAGGATAGGAGCACCAAAATCACTAGGGATGAAGCAACAAAGGCAAGGAAGAGACATAGAGGAGCTCAAGAGCACCATTGGACCTTCAAGAGGAGGAAGACACCACCCTCACTAAGGTGGACTCATTCCTTAATCTCCTTGTCTATTTATTTTTCTATTTTCGATTTTTATGTTGTAGGTTCTATCTATGTTTGTGTCTTCACTACATGATCATTAGTGTCTAGTGTCTATGCCTTAAAGCTATGAATAACTCCATGAATCCTCCATCTCTCTTAAAATGAAAAATGTGCTTAATTACAAAAGAACATGAAGTACTTGGATTTCAAATTTTATCTTGAAATTAGTTTAATTATATTGATGTGGTGGCAATACTTTTTGTTCTCTGAATGAATGCTTGTTGTTTATGAATGTTAAAGTTGTTGGCTCTTGAAAGAATGATGAACAAAAAGAAATGTTATTGATAATCTAAAAAATCATGAAATTGATTCTTGAAGCAAGAAAAAGCAGTGGAAAAAAAGAGAAAAAAATTGCAAAAAAAAAGAGAGAAAAGAAAAAGAAAAAGCAAGCAGAAAAAGCCAATAGCCCTTTAAACCAAAATGCAAGGGTAAAAAAGATCCAAGACTTTGAGCATTAATGGATAGGAGGGCCCAAGGAAATAAAATCCAGGCCTAAGCGGCTAAATCAAGCTGTCCCTGATCATGTACTTGTGGCATGCAGGTCCAAGTGAAAAGCTTGAGAATGAGTGGTTAAAGTCATGATCCAAAGCAAAAAGAGTGTGCTTAAGAACTCTGGACACCTCTAACTGGGGACTTTAGCAAAGCTGAGTCACAATCTGAAAAGGTTCACCCAGTTATGTGTTTGTGGCATTTATGTATCCGGTGGTAATACTGGAAAACAAAGTACTTAGGGCCACGGCTAAAACTCATAAAGTAGTTGTGATCAAGAATCAACATACTTAACTAGGAGAATTAATAACACTATCTGAAATTCTAAGCTCCTATAGATGCCAATCATTCTGAATTTCAAAGGAGAAAGTGAGATGCCAAAACTGTTCAGAAGCAAAAAAGCTACAAGCCCCGCTCATCTAATTAGGACTAAGTTTCATTGATACTGTGGGATTCATTGTATATTCTCTTCTTTTTATCCTATTTTGTTTTTAGTTGCTTGGGGACAAGCAACAATTTAAGTTTGGTGTTGTGATGAGCGGATAATTTATACGCTTTTTGGCATTGTTTTTATATAGTTTTTAGTATGATTTAGTTAGTTTTTAGTATATTTTTATTAGTTTTTATGCAAAATTCACATTTCTAGACTTTACTAGGAGTTGGTGTGTTTTTCTGTGATTTTAGGTATTTTCTGGCTAGAATTGAGGGACCTGAGCAAAAATCTGATTAAGAGGCTGAAAAAAGACTGCAGATGCTGTTGGATTCTGTCCTCCCTGCACTCGAAGTAGATTTTCTAGAGCTATAGAACTTCGAATGGCGCGCTCTTAATTGCGTTGGAAAGTAGACATCCAGGGCTTTCCAGCAATATATGATAGTTCATACTTTGAGCGAGTTTTAATGACGTAAAATGGCGTTATAACGCCAGCTCTATGCCCTTTTCTGCCGTCAAAACGCCATAACTGGCATAAAAGTTGGAGTTAAATGCCTACACTGGCACCAAAGTTGGCGTTCAACTCTAGGAATAGCCTATGCACGTGAAAGCTCTAATGCTCAGCCCAAACACACACCAAGTGGGCCCCAGAAGTGAATTTCTACACTACCTATCTTAGTTTACTCATTTTCTGTAAATCTAGGTTACTAGTTGAGTATAAAAACTACCTTTAGAGATTTATTTTGTACCTCATGACATTTACACGTTTTACATTGTATCTCTATGGCATGAGTCTCTAAAATCCATTGTTGGGGGTGAGGAGCTTTGCTGTGTCTCGATGGATTAATGCAATTACCACTGTTTTCTATTCAATCACGCTTGCTTCCGTTCTAAGATATTCATTCGCACTTAAACATGATGAATGTGATGATCCGTGACACTCATCACCATTCTCAACTTATGAACGCGTGCCTGACAACCACCTTCGTTCTATCTTAGATTGAATGTGTATCTCTTAGCCTCCATTTCGAAAGATCGGAGTCTTCGTGGTATAAGATAGGATTATTGGTGGCCATTTCTGGGATCCGAAAGGTCTAAACCTTGTTTGTGGTATTCGGAGTAGGATCCGGCAAGGGATGACTGTGACGAGCTTCAAACTCGCGAGTGTTGGGCGTAGTGACAAACGCAAAAAGATCACTTGATTCTATTCCAACATGATCGAGAACCGACAGATGATTAGCCGTGCGTTGATAGCGCACATAGACCATTTTTACTGAGAGGATGGGAAGTATCCATTGACAACGGTGACACCCTACACACAGCTTGCCATGGAAGGAGCCTTGCATGCGTGAAGAAGAAGACAGTAGGAAAGTAGAGATTCAGATGGCAGAGCATCTCCAAAACTCCAACCTGTTCTCCATTATTGAATCACAAGTACCTTTTATTTCATGTTCTTTTATTTTATTGCAAACAAAACCCCTTTCATTGATAATCTCCTGACTAAGAGTTACAAAGTAACCATAGCTTGCTTCAAGCCGACAATCTCCGTGGGATCGACCCTTACTCACGTAAGGTATTACTTGGACGACCCAGTGCACTTGCTGGTTAGTTGTGCGGAATTACAAGTGTGATTGCAATTTCGTGCACCAACTATCTTTTTCTACATATTCATGCGTCCCAATTTTAAACACAATTCATATGCATTGCTATCACTATTTACCTTGGGGCATTTTGTTCCCTTTTTGTTTTTTTTTTTTTTTGTTTTTCTTTTCTTTTGTTTTTCTTATTCTTTTCTATTTTTATACATGTATATATATGGTAGAGAATATGTACAAGAGATTGATACATATGATTAAAGTATTGAATGCATGAATATGTGCCCAAAATTTTTCACATTTTCACAAAAAGTATAAAATAACCAATTCTCAAACCAAACGTTCCCAAACCCAATTTTTTCACACTTAAATTGTGCACAGTTTCACTAGTCTAAACTAACCAAGGATTCAAATTAAGGACATTCATTATTTTTTGCTTAGAGTTAGTGATGTGCTAAAATAAAGAACAAAAAGCAATCAAGCTTCACCTAACTAAAAGTACCAATCAAGCTTCACCTAACAAACAATTAAAGTAAGATAACTAAAAGTACCAATCAAGCTTCACCTAACTAGCAAGCACGCATCAAGTTAACTACAACTAAAAGCATATAAGAATAAGAGATATGAAATTATAATGAGAAAACTAGGATTCCTAAACTAGTAAAAGTGAGTGACAATCAATCATTATAAAGGTCTTGCCTAGGGGAGAGAATTAAAGTTCCTATCCTTATTGTCATCATCAATTGTGATGAGAATTGTCTATTGCTTCCACTTAGTTATCCTCTAGTAAATGAAGGAAAGTCAAGTGGGTACAATTAACTTGAGTTCACAAGTCCTAGTCAACTCCTAGGTAAAGACTAGCTTTAGTGAGGTTCAAACTAACAAGCAACTTCCAATACTCAATCAACCATAAGCTTTGACAATTTCAAGAGTTTCCAGCACTCAATCCCAAAGCCAAGAGAAGAAATCTACTCCATAATCATAAGATGCATTTTCACAAACACCTTGTGTGCAATAAAAGAAGATATCATAAAATTGAGAAATAAATCCAAATCAAAGCTACCCACTAACAATGATTGCTAATAACAAACCAAATACAACAATGAACATGAAAGAAAACACAATGCATTAATAAAAAGTAATTCCAACAAGATCCCAATTCAAAACTCACAATTACTATAGTTGCAAGAGTGCTAAGCAAAATTAAAGAGTAGAAAGTATAACTAAAGCAACAAGAACTAAAATTAACAAGGATCTAATCTAAGAATTCAAGTAAAAATAGACAAAGAACACTAAACCTAAAGAGAAGTGGGAGTTTCTCTCTCTAGAATTAAAAACTATGTAAAAACTAAACTAATGGCATGTATCGTTCATCATCGTTCACTCCCAGCTTCTAATCTGCAGAATGGGCTTGAAACTGGGCCAGCCAGAGATCTGAAATTGCCCCCAGCATGTTCCCTTTAGTGAGGCACGTGACGCTTGTTATGCGTACGCGTTAGCCACACATACGCGTCGGTCGACTTCTGCACCTGGCCACGCGAACGCGTTAGTCACGTGCACGCGTCAGTCACACATTCCAACACTCCATATCATCCTCTTCATCATCGAATATAAATTCACATATAATTAATCATGCACCAACATCATTCAATCTATCTTAGAGTCCACTAACTTAAGTGTCAAAAAATATTACATATTACATAGATGAAACCAAAACCATACCTTGGCCGATTCTCCAAAAGCACACACACCCAAAGCTTGATTCCAACATGATCAACAAGCCTCAAGCACCAACACCACTTCTAAAACTTACCAACTATCAAGCTATACACATATAACATACCAAAAATTAACATTGGCTAACTAAAACATCAAACCACAAGAGTTTGAAGAGATTTACGTTACCCAACGAGATTAAGAAAAAAATTCAACAATATTCCAATGCTAGATCTCCCCTAAACAACCAAAACACAAAACTAAAAAATACGAAAATATTAAGGCAGGAAATTGGAGCGCAAGTTTTGAATTCCTACCTACAAATCTTTGTTAGAAATGACGGGCTGGGCAAGAGCTTCATGTGTCTTCAAATGTCTTGTCAATCGGAGCTTTGTAGCTGAAGTTATGGCCAAAAGTAGGAGAAGATGAATAGTAACTTCTCTTCTCTTCTTCCTTCATAATCAGCAGCGCCCCTCTCATCAAAATATGGAGAGAATCAGCTGAATGCTCATTATAAGGTGTTTATACATGTTGGGATTGGGCCAAACTTGGGCCCGGTCTAATCCGTTAACATTTTTGGCTCGTTTAGTCCAATTTTGGGCCAAAATCTTTAGAATTAATACCTGATTTTCAATTCTAAATTATTTATGTCTTTTCAAAATAATAAATTCAATTTTCAAAATCTTATTTTTCTCAATATGCGGTACCGAACAAACTTGAGCCGCGGTACTGCCATCTTAAGCACTAGCACACATTTTTAGAAATTTTTTTTGCAAAAGATACATTTTTCTATTCAGAAAAATCTATTGAATTTAAATTTTACCTTTTTATTTTCAAATTATTATTTCTAAATTTTTGAACCTATTCTGGGTAGTTAAATTATTATTTTATTAAAGCGGTTATTCCGGTTCTTACACACCCGGCAAGGATGGAGGTCTCATCCCGCTTGCTCGCGGTCCTGATGTGACTTAGGGAAGGTGCTAGGGCACACTCCCTCTGAGATGGATTGATACCCCAATGAGGCAACTGACAGGGTACTCTCCTTTTGAGACCAACTTGTGATAAGTTGAGAATGTTCTTTTTGGGGATATGTTGGATTGTTTTGCCCATGTTCCGATTGCAAGGTGACAAGGCACTCTTCCTTTGAGACAAGTGACATGACACTCTCTCTCTTAGATAAAATGATACCTCTAGTGAAAAGGTGACATGATACACACACATTCTCTCTCTCTGAGATCGGCTTGTTATAAGCCCAGATAGTTTTCTTCCTAGAAATGCGCAATCGAGAGACAATGTCCATGTTAGCTACCGGATGTGTCGGGTTCTGGCAGTTTAACCGACATGTGAGCTCATGGCCAATAGGGCAGGCATGCATCATCTGTATCTATGCGACATTGTTTAAGTGTGATTATTGTATTTGATTTGCCTATCTGAAGATCTGTTAATTGCTAATTGTATTACTTGTGATTCTTGTTTATTGATTGTATTTAAATTGCTTTACTCGTGTTTGCTACTACTGAATTAATAATTGAAAACGATTTGGGAATTTAAGATGTTGGGACTAAACATTGAGAATAAATCAATACTATTGAGATTGAGTTTTGATATAAAATTACTGAATTTGCACAATTATGATATTGAGAGGGATGGTGACTTGTATTAGGAAGAACTAAAATTTAGAGATCACTATTATAATTGAGATTTATTCTGTTTATTCTATTTGGATTAGTGAAACTCTAGGCTTGAACTTGGTATGTTTGGAGACTAGGATTACCTAGCGGGTTCATGTAGTTTTACATAGTCTTTATTTAGAACTATTATCCCATTAGGAATCTTTCGGTTCTCACTTGTTATGAAAATTGTTGATTTTTCAGATAATAGGATGTGACACATTTTGTTAAGAATGCAAAACTCGTTGGTGAAGCGAAGGAGACTTTATTTTTAAAGTTTATCCTGTACTTAGCATATTTCTCTACTAAACATGTATTTGTATAGTTTTCTCTTTGAAGTTTTATTTAAAAAAAAAAGAGAATGTATTTTATATCTTCTAGTTTGTAACTTTTTTAATTTGGCCTTTTTTTACAGGTTAAGACTAGTACTATTTATGTATCTAATTTTGAATCTTATATATAAATTATTATTATTATTATTATTATTATTATTATTATTATTATTATTATTATTATGTATGACTAAGGATGATTCACTTATCTAATTAAATCTAATATAATATAATTATATTGGATAATATATCTAATGAATAATTGATTTTAATATGATTATACCCAACCTTAATTATTTCGAGTATTAGAGTTCAGAGTTGCATATTAAAAAAATATAATTTTTATATAATTTTTATTAATTCTAATTTCACCTTAATTGTTATTTTTCTTTTTTCTTTTTAATATAATTTTTTTAGTATTATATATATATATATTTTAATTTTTTTTAATTTTGTCTTATAAATTTAATTCTAATCGAACATTGATTATTTGAATCGATCCAATTTAAATTTAATAATCGGTTCGAGTTGGATCACAAAAAAAATTCAACTCAAACCGATTAAAATTAGTAGATTCGAATATCAAATTTACTAAAATCCAACGCATTCAACCTAAATACATCTCTGAGAATAAATACAAGACATCTTGGGTCTGAGACTAAATTACAGATGCACCACAATAAGGCAGTGTTTGTTTTGTCATACATGTCCATCAAGAGATGGACACGGTGATACATGTCCACCGTTTGGTTCATTAGACATAAATTTTTGATGGACACGGTGACACACAGAAGCACATAAAATATGTGTCTTTAGTGTCTCTCCTTTAACCTAAGACACTAAAACACAAATTATAAGACACAAACTTTTCTAATCTTATCCCTTCTTTTTTTTTTAATTCTAATTTTATCCTTTTTTCCTTACCCTCTCATCTTCTCCTTTCTCTTTTTCTGATTCACCTCCTTCCATCATACACTCTCATCTTCTTCTCATACTCTTTTTTCATTTAACCACAGTCTCTCTCCATTGCACTTCTTTGCCGCCATCGCCGCCGTCACTACTGTATCTCTTCCTTCATACGTTGTCGCAACCACTGTCGCGTTCCTTTGTCACGCCGCCTTCGCCGTGGTTGTCTTCTCCGTTCTCTGCCTCACTGTCGTTGTTAAGGCTTCCTTCCATGTTTGATATTGAGGCATTTCCAAATCAAACTCGCACCTCCGTCTCTCTTTCACGCCGCTGTCTCCCTTCCACTATATGGTCATCTATTTTGCTGTTTTTTTCTTTCCTATTCTTTGAGGTTTTTTTTTGTGATGAGAATAATTGTCTATTTTTAATTTCAATTTCAATTTTTTTGTTTGTGACTATAATTAGATCGTGCTTTTTGCATGCAAGATGAGAAGAAGATAATTGAGGGGAGAGTTTTCTGTTTTTTTTATTTATTTTTTATTTAAATTTTGATTAATCTTGTTGTTAGAGTGATTTTGTATTAGTTTGTTGATTTGTAGAATTAAATCTATAATTACACTAAAAATTATTAATAGTGATAATCTGAGTTAACATGATAATGGTGATGGTGATAGAGATAGAAAAGTGATAGATGGTAGGGTTATTAGTGTCATTTTATTAAAATTGTAATTTAAATGCAAGGTCATGTACTTAAATACCAAACAAATTTAAGACTTTATATCCTAATGTGTCTATGTCATTTTATGTCTTTATGATTATGTCTTATGTATTATCACCACTAACCAAACGGAGCCTAATTAAATATATGTGCTACATTTTTAAAACATAAAAAATAAAAAAAAATTATTTAAAAATTAAGAGGATAATTAAAATATAATTTAAGATAAAAATGTCCAGGACCGCAAGTTAACTAGTGAGTGAGTGCCTGAGAGTGACAGTGAGCTTCTCCTCGCCCCTCGGCCCTGCCTCCGTTGTGCTTCTTCGAGATTTCGTTCCTAGACGCTTCTCCTTCTAACGCGTCTTCTCCGTTCTCATTCTGTGTTCTCCCTTCTAGGTTTGGATACAAATTTATCATCCTCGTTTTCTTCTTCTTCATATTCTTTCGAATAGTAATGCTTTGTTAGTTTTCCTGTTGTTATTTGCGTTAATTTCCTTCTCTTTCTTCTCCGGCGCCATCAACTTGGCGGTTACTCCTTCGCCTCTCTTCTCCCCTCACCCTCAGGTACTCTCTAAAGCTTTGTTTCTCTCTTCATTTCTGCTCCCTGAATCGCTTCCTTTTTTTTTTCTTCCTCCAACTTGCTATAGCTGTTCCAGCCAGTTGAAGTGGCAAAATTTAATTGGTCTTTCCTGAAATCAATCTCATTTCATATATCTTTTTCAATGCAAATTTCAGTTTGAAAATAATTCATTTACTGATACTCTACGCGGGCACCACCGCCACGCTCTAGTTAGAAAAGAGAGAAATATGATTGTTGATTCCACATCATTCATAAGTTGTGGTGCAGAGAACAACCACCTTTATCGTGACTTTGAGTTTAAACTTTAGAGTGTCAACCTTAGCTTCAGACTTTGAGCTTAGCAATGACTTCCTTCATTGGCAAGCTCTCCTCACTTCCCCTCTCTCTCCCCCTCTCCATTCGTTCTTCTTCATCCAAAGGTACCATCGCAACACTACTTCCTTTCCCTTTCGCCCTTCTCTTCTAAACTCTCTACTTTTTAATTTTTATTATCTTTTGTTTTATTTTTGGGGATAATGGAAAGAAGATGTGACACTCAGAGAGGACTGGAGGAAAAGGTCAAGGCCCATTGCACCAGGTGGCACTTACCCAGCGAAAGATCATTGCAGGTAATGATATATACTTGGTGTTTCTCATTTGAAGAAAAAGATATTCTGTTTTGTTAATTTGTTCCCTTTCTTGAAAACAGTAGCTGCGGCTTGTGTGACACATATTATATTGCACATGTCAAGAATGCATGCGCTTTCTTGGGAGATGGAATGTCTAGGATTGAAGTAACTTGCTCTCTTACTTCCTCTCCTTAACTTGTTACTATTCATGTATCTATGACTCTTGCTTTACCTCATCCATTTGATTCAAAATTTCAATTTATTTATGTACTAGTATTTTCCGATGCTACTAAATCACAAATACATTTTTAACCCTCTTGATACTTGGCCCTTTTCTCATTATTACAAGATTGGATAGAAAAGGTTGTCAACTTAGGTTGACAAAAATGGTTAGGTTCTAGCACTTAATTGGTAGATCCCATGGTCTGTATGAAAATTAGAGGTAATCTAGTTAGCAGAATATAGTAGAAACTTTCTTTTTTTTGAAGCCTGAAACTACTCCGACAAAACCAAAGATTTGTTTCTACTTTGCCCGCCATGTTCATAACCAAGTTCTTCTTTTGTCGCTAAATTGTGCTGCATAAGTATTCTATTGAAAGGGAGGACCACCGGTTTGGCACCTAAAAAGTGAAAATGTTGACAAACTAGTTGCTAAATGATGTTTTATTAGTTTGTAGTAGCCTAATGATGAATTCTATTTTCACTAATGAGATTTGTTAATGTTAACAAAAAGCAAAGCTGTTGTAGGGAATGATTTGTTAGCAACTTGATTTTTTATAGACTATGTTTCAGTGTGTTGATCATTTTGGGACAGAATTTGTCAGCAGAAATGCACAATAATCATTGGCGTATCTTGAGAGAATATAATATCTAATTTGTCAGTTCCCTTATTCAAGTTGTCCAAACTGAAAGATTTCTAATGATTAACCACTTCGATTGTATGCATCATGAATACCATTAGTAAGAGTAATTTGGTTACGGACTTATGGTACAACTAATTAAATACTTGGTTAACATAAATAGAAGTGATATGATAGAGAGAATGGTGTCTAGTCATTTGTGTAATTGTGAGCGTTTGGTTTGAGAGGTATCTTAAAATTCTCTGTCATTGTAATTCATCAACAAACAGTAATTTCTAATTCTAGCGGTAAAACCCTATGCATCCACTTTTTCTTGTTGCATGAATCTCAATGAATCCAGTCACAAATTAAAATGAATTCTTCAATGTTGTGCACTTCTTAATTTTATCATTTAAAATTTGATTAGTCAAGTTCACATTTTTCATTTGCATAATTGAACATCAGAAAAAAAGAAATACCTTGATTAGTGTGCTTCTGTCTAGAAACTACAAAGATGGCATAATTGTTTTCCATTTCAGAGATTGGAACCTGTTGTTCATGGTAGAGGGAGAAAAACTGATACCTTAGATGAAACCTACTTAGGGGTCCATGAGGAGCTGTTATATGCTCGAAAACTTAACCCTGTGGAAGGTACTTTTTTCCAGAGTTGAAAATGGTAAATTCCATATGCTTCTACCATATTATATTTGGATTGTAACTATTAGTGTATGTCTTGTGCTTTAAGTATTTTTTCTCAGTCTTTTTCTAATTTCTTTTTTAAATACTCATCTATGGGTAGGGCCTCTGAATCATCATTTCTTCCCTTTTGATTTTTGGGTTTTCTAATGTTACTTCTGATTTCAATCCAAAACTTTAGTGGCTATATTATACTTGTCAAATTTATTCTTATGATAGGAGCTCAATGGACTGGGATAGTGACAACCATTGCAATAGAAATGCTTAAATCAGGCATGGTTGAAGCCGTCATTTGTGTACAGAGGTATTGGAAAGAACTTGCAAGTTTTTAGATGGGATGCAAGATGCGGCTGTCTGTTAAAGCTGACCTTGTTTCTTGTGTTAATTATGTTTACTTCATAGTGATCCTGATGACAGATTCACTCCAAGACCTGTTTTAGCAAGGTTTGCTTCATGGCATTCTGGTTGAAATTTTTCCAGAAATATGCAAAGCTGAAGAAATTGTACCATTTCGTGATACCCTGTTATGTTAACATGTCACATAGCACTTTGCGAAATGGGCCTTTTTTGTGAAATAGGTCCTATTTTGCAATAGCGGGTTGCGAATGAGAGATTCCCCCCTTCCCCGTGATTCAAAAATGGGCCATTTCACATGGGGGAGTTGTGGTTTGGGGATAACTTTTGTTGAAGCCAAATGAACATATCATTGAAAATGCACTGGGCTTGCAAAATCAGTGCAAATTTTGTTTCCCACCCAGTCTTGGTGAAAATGTCAGACTCGTGATAAAAGTTAGCTTCAATGATGTAAGGCTCCTGTTGTGCTCTAATAATGGAGTGAATTGAGTAAAGAATCTTGAGGAGTTTAAAGCTGTTAAGTTAGTTAATAAAGGAATTGCTGGCTAACTAAAGTATGTAAAGCCCCTTCTACCCCTTCCAACTCATTTCACATCTCGTTGTTGCGAAATTGCCAATTTCTGTGCAAAAGAAAAAAGCATCTCATACTCCCCCCCACCCCACAGAAAAAAAAAAAAAACGAAATTGTGAAACGGGACCTCTTACATTGTGCAAAGTGCCATGTAATATTTTAATGCAGCAGGGTATTGTAAAATGATATCTGTTGTGTAGTTGCGCAAGTTCTCCAGCTTTTGGGGATATTTAATTCTTTTATTTATTTTTTCTATTTAATTGTTTCTTTACCAAATTCAGGACACCAGATGAGGTGTTGGCTGCTAAAGGTGTCAAGCCAACATTATCACCTAACCTCAATACCCTTGCGCTTGTTGAGGTGCTTGCGAAGTTACTTTTTGTTTTTCAATAGTTGCACATAGCAGCATATTCTCTGTACAAATTTAACTGTTCAAACATTTTGAGAAGTTTTCTCGCTATGAAAGAATATTCATTTGAATGTCAAGTTCACCATATTCATGGGAATTTCTTGCTAAGGTTTGAAATATGTTCATATAATGACAAAACATTTCTGAGTTATCCCTCAGTTCTCTTGGCTTGGTGATTGTGATGTCAAATTCATTCAGTGATGTTTTATGTTTACTAGACTAGTCATCCATGTCCACATTGATGGTTTATCTGTTATTCACATTTCTCTTCATTTGGTGCTTTTCTTAAAGCAGATGACCATTCAACTCTATTATTTGCTTTGAACTAGATACTTTTGACAATTTATTTGTTTCTATCTATTACATGTGAGAAAGTTCTATTAGCAAATTATGGATATGAAGAGGTCACATGCATACTAAAGAAACAATAGGCTCCATGAAGTCCAATAGATCATTTACCTAAACTCTTTCTTTGATTTGAAACCTACAAGTGAAGACAATTCTTCAATTGGCTGTGATGTTAATTTATACTCTCTGTTTTAGTTTTTGATTTCAATTGCCATAAGAACATTTGGAAGTATTGTTGCTATGTGTTGATTTTAATTTTCATTTATGACAGGCTGCAGGTGTCAAACGTCTTCTTTTCTGTGGTGTAGGCTGCCAGGTGCAAGGTATGACTGGTACAAAGATGTCTTTCATTTTTTTTAGTTTTTATCATTTTCTCTATTGTGACTTGTAATGTAATGCAGATTAATTTCTTCAATTGCAGCATTAAGATCGGTTGAGCACCACTTGAATTTGGATAAGCTCTATGTTTTAGGCACGAATTGTGGTATGCTAGTGGTTTTATTTTATTTTGAATTATTTCAATCCATGACTAATCAAGGAATATAAGAATAATCGACAAACCTAATGTTCATTCGTATCATTAGAAGAGGTATTGTGACAAGTAGGGAATCAGTTTAGAGCAATAAATATAGTAGCACTCTACTCAACTACTTTCAATAAATACAACACCTAAACTGCTAGCCATGGTATAAACACAATCTATTTCAAGTTTTCAGCATAACAAAACATGAATTATTATGAATTATAAAGTTGGTAATAATCAATTGCTAAATGGATATTTGTTTACGTTTTGAACATATTTACACTAGTCCTTCTGGAATTTGGACTGATACAGAAATTCATATTCAATAGTGGACAATGGAACTAGAGGAGGACTAGATAAGTTTCTAAAGGCTGCAAGTGAAACACCTGAAACCGTTCTCCATTATGAGTTCATGCAAGATTACAAGGTTTTCTGCTATAAAACTCTATAATTTAGTTTATTACATTTACAAGTTTCTTAGTGTTTTTATTATCTTGTAAAATGTTGATAAAAGATTGTGGTTTCTTGATTCAATGGGTCTATATACCTGTAAATCTTATTTTCAGTCTCTAGCCAATCCTCCATTATAGCACCTTCTCTTAATAGAATTAATACCAATGACAATTTACAAATGAGAAGACCACATAAGGTCATTTCTCCAAATGTGTGTTACGTGTTGGGGAGATTCAGAACTGGTCTCACATTTGTTCTTACGCTGCCCTATGGCTGATTCTTTGTGGAATTCTGTCCGGTATTTATTGAGTCTTTGGTATGCCCAGCATCACTAGATCAGTTTCTTTAATGAGGTTTACAGGCTTTGGGGAAAGAAAGAGGCAAAATCTTTGCGGCATTGTGCAATATATGCTGCTATTTGGAGTATTTTGTTAGCGCACAATCTATGATCTTTTAGTGATATAGTTTCAGGAAAAGATGTCTGAAATAGAATTAGACATTTAGCATCTATATATGACGTAAAGCATTTTTTTTTTTCATAGGACTTTCCCTTTCAGACATGATGAGAGATTGGAAAGATACTGTTCATTGAATTTTGTGGTGTTTTGTATATTTCTTTTGGCTTGGGAGGATATCTTTTCATTGACTTCATTGTATTGTTTAATGAAATTCTTTCTTTTGTTATCAAAAAATAAATAAATAAAAATTTTCTCCTGTAAAATGTAAATACGTAGTTTAAAATTATAGCACCAAACGGGTTTCTTTAGAATTATAATTGGGAATGATGTAAACTATTTTGTACATGCATATTACTCTGGTTACCGGTACCTCACTTTAGTTATGAGTTATGACAACAACAAAACAACAGCAGTGCCTTATGCTACTAGTTATGAGTTATGACACTATTGATAAAATATTATGAAAAGAAGGATATAAATGGCTTGTTTATAGGCATGGTTCATGATAAGACAGACATTATTTGATCCATGTAACCTAACAAACTAGGTTTTGTGGGTCTGGAAGTTTATGCGCAAGGCAATGCTGCCAATGGTACTTGGAAATATCAAAAGTGATACACATGTTCGATTTCTTTACATAGGAGGTCAAGGGTATCGCCTAGTTTTAGTTTTGTCAATCAAATGTGTGAACATTAATAAAGTAAGCTGGTGTAATCTAGAGAGGCAGCAGGTAGTTAGAGTAGCAGAGCCAGCTAGGATGGCACAGCTGTAGTTAGTTACAGCTGTCATAACTAACTTAAGCATGTAAGAGTTATCATGCCTTTTGTACTAGCTTATACCATAAGTGTCTTCTCATTGTATATAGGCACAAATCTGGTGCTAAGCTTAGTAATAATACAGGTTACACTGTTTAGTTCATTATCTCTTCTTTCTGAACTCTCTAAATTCTCTCTTCTGTATTAAACATTGATTCAAGTTACAATCTCAACTTTGAATTTTTGTGATATGCTTTCATTGCATTTGTGAGTATGCGAGTCTTGTGCACAATATTAAGATTCCTACCCTGAGTCATGGTGCAATATTAAGGTCATGTAAGTTGGCCCTCAAGACCCTAACTGGCAGGGTTGGGACCCTTGCACAGATGATTTCTTCATTTTATTTGCAGATCCTATATCCTGGTCCTTGGTCAAATTCTGACACACTTTCAAACTTCTTTCAGGTTCACTTGAAGCATCTGGATGGTCACATTGAAGAGGTAAACAACCATTCGTCGTATTTATTTGGTCATGATTTTACAAGCAATTGGCTTCATTCTGTTTCCCTGTTTTAACTTAACAGGTTCCGTATTTCTGTCTACCAGCAAATGACTTGGTTGATGTTATTGCCCCATCTTGCTATAGGTTATCTGTTCTTTTACTTTGTATAATGTGACATATCAAATTTATATACAATTTAGAATTTACAGTTTCTTATATTTCGTTTTATGTTGTTTCATGCTTTCTTCGATTTTCCGGCAGTTGTTTTGACTATACAAATGCTTTAGCTGTAAGTCCTTGTCTATTCTTATCTTTTTAGCATGCATATTTTTTTTTATCTCATTTTACCTTTGAAGGTTTTGTAGGTGGTTGCTTCCTAAAGTACACGTGAATTTGTCTGCACTATACTAACTGTTCCGTTATGTTCTTTCACATTAGTAATTTAATCACTTATGATGCTGAACGAGTTCTAACTTTCCTGTTGGCTATACTATGTCAAATCTGGAATTAAGATCGAGTGTTCAAAATTCATCACTTCTCTTGATACTAGGAAATTCTGTAAGCACGGAATTGTATTTTATGTGGTTACCAACCCCTTTATTATTAAAATTTGATCTATGATTATCTATTATTTGAGAGAGTAGTAGTATATGGTATCTATTATTTACATTTAATTATACTTTGCGACAGATAACAAGATCACTTGTTGCATTAGTTCACTCTATGCTTGAATGCCTATGTATAATTTTTTTAATATATATATATATATATATATATATATATATATATAGTTTAAATAACTTGATTATAATAACCGAGTTATTTTGCTTGACACTGTTTGACAATATATTTTGGAGATTTCACCTTTAATTTGCTCCATTATTCTGTCTATAATTGAACCATCTTCTTTAGTGGATAGATTGGATGTGAAATTTTCATGTTAAGAAATTATCTTTATTTTTCCTGATCTAGTTTCACATTGAATAAAATAATTTTCAGGATTTAGTAGTTGGATATATGGGTGTCCCAAAGTATTCTGGAATTAGCATGACACAACATCCACAATATGTTACAGTCAGGTAACTCCAATAAAAAGTCAAAGTCCTTTCCTTTGCACTTTGACTTTGTTCGGTAAATGCTCCTTAAATATTGTTTAAAGTGGAAGGAAAGGTTTAGATTCTGTGTGTCTTAGCTACATAGTGGAATCTGTGCAGAATTATGAATATGAACAATTTTTTATCGTATTGTAATGAATCCTATGAGATTTGAACTGATCCTATAATATCCTAATTGATTTATTCACATATCTATTATAATATATTAAAGGAGAGTCCAAAGTAGTGTTATAGTGAATGAATGATATATAAACTTCTATGTTTCATGTAAAATTGCCATGTCATCTATAGCTTTTATTTGTCCCAAAAGTTTTTTTATTTGCATCAAATATACTCCCGACAGCTAAATTTTTAAAAGATTTAAGACGAATCTAACAATAATACATGAGAATTATGTTTGATTTGCTTGTGTTGAAGGTTGTTCTTATGTAATTGTTGTTGAATTGGTTCTAAATTTTTTGAAAAATTAGCTGCTAGGGATATATTTGATGCAAATAAAAAATTTCTGGGACAAAATTGAAACAAAATTAAACTTAAGGGTATTTTTGAAACTTTTACCAAACTTCAGGGACAAAAAATTATACTTTACCCAATTTTATTTTATGAAAATCTATCTATCTATCTATCTATCTATCTATCTATCTAGTATAAAAAGAAAAACCAAATAATGATACAATGAACACTTGACATATTAGATAATTTCTAATATTGCCACATAAGCTCTTTAGTGAAATTGTCATTTTATAGCCTTTTAATCATCATATTACTTTTTAATCTTATAGGTAGTATTTAGATATACCTTTTAATCTCTTTTTACACTTTTTTTCTAGGTTATTTTATACCTTTAATAGTAATGTTATTTTTCTTGAATAGATATAAATTGGTTAATAAAACCTAATTTATTTTCTCTTTTTTTTCTCATTTATATTCATGTTTACCATAACATTTATTTCACACCTTTTTTATCTCCTCTCATATACCTCTCACTCTTTTATCCTCTATTATTCCTAATGTTTTGCACAATTATTTGAAAAATTTGGTTGATGATCACGGTTTTTTATTTGCTCACTATATGGTGGATGATGAACTCCTAAAATACTATAATGTATGAAATTCTTACAATATTTTTAAGTTTTCTTTTGCTGTTTTTGATCTAGTTGTATTTATCAATTATATATTGTCTTTATCAATTATATATCACCTTTTTTCAATAATTTACATTTTTAATATTATTTAGTTATAATAATAATGTTGCAAAAGCATGATGTCATGATTGATAGATGTTATTTTCAATTATTGAAACATTATGTTCTTATTTACATTATATCTAATAGTTTCATTCTTGCACTATAATATTTAAGTTTCTTAAATATACGTATTAAGTGATGAACTCTTTCAAATACTAGAATAGTTAATATTAATTTCTTAATAGTGATGAACTCTTTTACAATTTTATTTAGATTTAATATTCATTTTTACAATTTCTTTATTAAATAGTTTCTTACGTATAAAAATTAATTAATTTTAGTTTTGCGCAATGTACGGATTTAAATCTAGTTCTAATAGTTATTATCACAAGTATGTATTGTGTTGAGATTACGGATTGCAGTGTTCATCCAAGGGTGTTTTGTAAGGCCAATTCTAATCTGCAGTTTGCTCTTCAAAAATGACAGGAATGAACGAGGTAGAGAAATGCTGCGGCTTGTAGAGAACTTATTAGAGATTCGTCCAACAACTAGTGCTGTAAATTATCAGCTGCATTCCATTTAAAAATATTAACTTCACTATTTGACAAGGAGGAATATGACTTTGCTTTCTGAATCAGGGAGATCGTAGACCATTTGTTATGGAGACTGTTAAGGCTGACGATAATGCTAAGTTAGGTATGCATAACTCGCATTTCGTCTTCATTTTGGCCCTTGACATTCGTGACATGTTTATTATTCTGAACCTAATGGTTGCATGCATAGTATCTCTTATTTCTTTTGCCTAGCATCGAAGCTTATGAGATTTCAATCTTGATTGCCTTTATATTTGTAATTCCTGATTTGAGCAGGAAGAGGTCCTTCTCAGCTGGCTCCCAAATTCATTGGAAACTTGCTCGCTTTTATACTAAACTTGGTAAAATTCCTAGCAATTTATCCATTTATATAAACTGTTTATGAACACAAGAGATGCTGACATTTTGGCTCTGGCTTGTGTTAAGATTGGTCCAAAGGGTCTGGAATTTGCACGCTATTCACTTGATTACCATACCATCCGCAACTATCTGCATGTAAATCGAATGTGGGGAAAAGAAAGGTAAGAACAGGAATTGTCGATAATTCTAACTTTCATTTGAAGTGCAGTTTTTCATATTCTCAATATAAATGCATGCAGAGCTGACAGGCATATGCCTGGATATGCAAAGAAAATTGTGGATCTGTACAACCAAAATGGTCAAATTGAGGAGATGCTTGGCAACAAGTGATTCTAAACGATTTATATATATGTTCGATTCAGTGGCATAAATACTTCCAAAGGTGCACTGATCATAAGTTTTCCTTAATTTGGACCAAGGATGAGCACATTATACTGTCACACCCATACCAAATTGCAGATTCAAAAGTGACTTGGTCTAGATGGTTAGTAACTAGTAAGTGTTGAATAATATGGCAAAAATTAATGTGGGTCTAGCATAGATTGTTCAATAAATGTGAAAGACGTGATACTCAAACTTTCCGATGACAACAATTCTTATTTTTGAGCCATGGTTCATCTTTATAATTGTCATTAGTAAAATGTAGGATGAATTTGCTGTATTTTGTTGCTTTGTGGCATATTATTGAAGCACAATTAACACTTTACCAGAATTCTCCAAATTGGATTTGCATTTAGCTCCTTTATATTGCACAAGATGGTAAAGTGAAGGATTAGGTATCATTAGATAAACCATTTGTGTTGTATGGAACTCGCTAAATAACCTAATGTTGCTTAAACCATTTGTGTTGTATGGAACTCGCTAAATAACCTAATGTTGATTGAATCTTCTTTGGTTCTCACGGCTATTCTTCAGTTCAGCAGGTTAAGGATTAATCCGTTGGTAATCAGAGTTTCATTTAAGAGTTTGCCGTTAGCCAATGAATTATTGCATGTACAAGACACAATTTGAATCTATGACACCTGCTTAAGCGGATTAATGAACTAATCACTAGATCAACCTGAGTTTATTAATGGTGCTTGAATCTTCTACACATCAACATTGGTCCTTGCTAGTTTCCTTTTTTGGAAAATAAACCGCTCAACTCCTGCAGCCCTTCGGCATAGCCATCGAGTTGTGAGGAGCATGTCAACCCTAGTGTCTTACTGGCTAGGCCATCAAGACACTAAGATTAGATGAAGGACAAAACTTTATAAAAAGTATTACTTTAGTTTCTAACGTTTAGGTTAAGTCTTAATTTTATCTCTAACATTTGAGACGTTCTATTTTTATTCCATATGTTTTATTGCGTTCTATTTTAATCTTCTAGTCAAAATTAAGATTTTCTTCTGAAAGTATTTTTTTTTCTAAATTGTTTTTTTTTTCTCTTATTATTCTGTCACTTTTGTTTTCAAATCACTATAATAGTCAATGATAATTACAATTACGAGTTTAATCTCTACCTGGAAAAAATATAATGGAGGAAAATGTATTTTTAGAAGAAAAATTTAATTGAATCAATGAGCAAAATAGGACGTAATAAAATATTTGAGATAAAAATAAAATGTTTCAAATCTTAAGGACGAAATAAAATTTAGCAAAAACATTAAAGGCTAAAATCATATTTTACACAGTCTCCAACTTCATATTATTACTGAATGTCTAGTCTCATTGGAGTGGTTTGTATTGGGATTCCAATTTGGTGGGATATCATTGTTTGGATATTATTTTAGAGAAATGATGTTTGACCGACAAAATACTACTTTTGCCAACTGCCAACTACGATACGCATACAGATGCTAATATACAATGTTCGATTTGCCTTTTGTAGTGGGGATTGAAGTAACCCATGCCTATGCCCTTAGATTGAAACTAACATGTTTTCTCCCTGTTATTTTTCTCACTCAATCGTCACGTCATTCTTCTAATGCAAATTAAAAAGTTCTTACTATTAACCGACGAAGTTAATCCCTTTCAAATCACGAAAACTAATCCCTTTTGCTTAATACGAGTCTCGTAGACAGTTACTGGAGTTTGGTTTGACTTCCTCGTTGTCGCATTACTTTGGTGTCGCCGGTGAAGTATCCACGGGGCTTGCTGTGATGTTGTCCACAGGCCGTGAGAGAAGTTTATTGAGGGATTTCACGGGCCGTCAAATTCTCTTTGTTGGTGTCATCCGTGAAGTGTCCACAGGACCTGCTGTGACGCTGTCCACAGCCCGCGAGGAAAGTTCATTTGAGGGATTACATGGGCTGTGAAATTTGGGTTTGTCATCTACACGGGCTGTGCAAGCACTGCTATTGGAAGATTGTTGGTGTTAGTGCAGTGTTAAAGTTTCAATTTTTGGCATATACATTTAAATTTTCGTAGGGTTTACTAAGTTTGTATCCATGTATGTTGTGTTAGTTTCTTTGAAAATTCTACTTGTGTTTTAGTAGTTCTGAGTGAAGTAGTGAGATTAATGGTTAATAAATAGTGAGCTATAGTTAAATCCCAATTTCAGTTAATATTGAAGTTATGCTTTAATTTCTATAACTTTTCCTAGTTTTCTATGTTGAGAGATAAATGTTGGTACATGTGTTGGTTAGGTTGTTATAACACCCTAATTTTCCTAAGCTTTACCTCGCGTCGTAAAGCAAAAATTAATCAAAGGTTACGCCAATTCTAAAGCTTATACATATTTATATAGAAAGAAATAATATATTCTAGAAGCCCGACGAAGAATTAAACTCAAAAACAGAGTTTGAAAAGCACAAAGCGTACTCACGAAACTACACTAAACGAAGCACAAGACATACGTACGGATATCAAGGTATATGTAAATAGATATATCAAAAAGATAATAATAATATAAAGATCTAGCCGTCGCTCGCGGAATTTAAGCCGGCTAGTTACATACAGACATACAGAGTTTAAACAGTTAAAAACAGCTTATACAAACTTTCTCTCAATTTAAGCCTCTAGGCAAAATAGATACAAAAGTGAGAGATCTATACACAATAATCAAAAGAGACTTCAAAACAGGATAGAGATCCTTCGCTCTGTCACCACCAAAGTAACTCACCGAGATGGGTTGCAACCCGCATCTGAAAAACAACAACAGAATATGGTATGAGAACCGGAAGTTCTCAATATGGTAACAGTACCCAATGATGTAAGATATAAGACTCTGGGATGCCAGAGGCAATCCTAGAACTTCATATCCATCACAAGATTCATCTTAAAGCATAACTAAAACATTAAACATAACTTGAAACCATACAATTAAAGAGGTATTCTAACACTCTTCGCTGTCCCACAGCCTTCACCAGCCTATCCTCCATGCGATCCCATCGCCACCGCCTTCTAAACCTCCTCAATCCTAGTAGAATACACAAATAATATCAATGCAAGGAAAGCACAAGTATAAGCATGTATATCAGGTAATTCAATTAGGCAATTAGGCATACAATTCAAGTCGGCAAAGCAAGCAAGCAAATAAAAGATGCACATGATGAATGCCTGCTCAATTGGCTGTGATATCACATTGTCGGTTCAACTGCCAAGCCGACACATCTCCATGGAGATGTCGCCCTTTGGTATCATACTGGCAACCCCCGAGATATCGTTCCTGGAACACGGTCCAGGATATAGTGCCTACACACTCTAGTGATACGAAGGGATGCGAGCAGAATACTCTTGCCACAGACCTCACATCTCAACGTAAGCGGGATTAACCACCACCCTTACGCCACCGCCGCGACCTCGACAGGCGGGATTAACCGCCGTCCTTGCCAGGCGCATAGCGTCTCAGCAATCTTGTTACCTCGACAAGCAGGATTAACCACCGTCCTTACCAAGCGCATAGCATCTCAACAATCTCATTAAAATATTTCATCAGTGGTTTGCAAAAATCATTTCATTCAGAACTCATTATTTCACCACTTTCACAATGCATTAAGAACTCATCAGTCCACCACTCTCACAATTCATTATCAATAATCACCAATACCATACGCCACCTTCTCACTCAACCAAAACCATCCTCAGTACTCTAGAAACCTAAGCGTCCGTTCTCTAACTTTTTACCCGAAATACCTAATAAGATTCATCTAGGAATTTCTCTATGTTTTAAAATCCAAAAACAAGCCAAAGAGTCTTAGATAAGTGTCACGGAAGTTTACAAGCTTGCCGGGAAGGTGAAACAGTTAAAATCAATGTTTTTATTGAAAAACAGCGTAGTGTGCATATGCATAGGGGGTGCGTATGCACACTTAGGAGGATTTTCAAGAAGTGTGCGTATGCATAGAGGTGTGTGTACGCACAGGAGTAAAATTTTCCAATTCTGCTCGTTCGCACAAGACGTGCCAACGCCGTCAACAGAATATACCTTCCAACGTGTGCGTGCTAGCGCTCCCAACAGCATTCATATCCCCGTGTGTGTGTGCGCACAAAGCTGTGCGTGCACACACTTTCAAAAATACACAGGATGTGCGTGTGCACAGGGTTATGCGTGCGCAAACAAACCAGAATCACAAATTCTGCAACATTCACAGAATTCAGATTTCAGACACTAATTTTCAATGATCATATCTTTCTCTATAAAGTTCAGATTTTCACAAAATTTATACCATTTTAAAGCTTTTTAAATTATCTTTCATTTGATATAAAATTCATTCAATTTCAAAAACTGTAGCTCAAGATATGATCCGTCAAAATTCGCTAAAAATCTATTTTTACCAAAGTTTCCTAAATTCTCAACTTACCAACATTTCCAACCAAAACCAAAGCAAAACCACTCCAAACTACAATATATCTTATAACTTACCTCTTGTGCCACAAATCACTATTTACACCAATTTCCATTCACATTATACATTCCTCAATCTCAATTTATCAATTATTTCACACTATAACATTTTTCACCCAACACAACCACCCGTCATCATTATATCACCAACAATCATCATGATCAATCTCAATCAAAATCTTCAACACCATATTATCAACATCAACATCACAAATCATCAAAATAACTCAGATCATCAAATCATCATACATCATCATACAACAATTCCAACAACCAAGATACAAGCAATTGAAGAAGAGGATGAATAGGTATTCTCTCTTCCTCAATGCAGCTGCTAGGGTTGTGTTCATGCGTGTTATGATGCTGAAATGGGTCAAATTGGGTGTTTATTTATGTTGGGCTTGGGCCCAACTTGGGTCTAGTCCAACCCGTTAGCGTTTTTGTTCCGTTTGGCCCAATTTCGGGCCAAACCTTTTAACTCCCGATTTTTTACTTTAAATATTTTCCTAAGATTTTCTACTGTTTTTAATTATTCTCACACAGTACCGGACAGACTTAAACCGGTTTGGCCGGTTCATCTGTCGGTTCGAGTTTTTATGCAGTTTTTCACAAAAAATTACATTTTCTGACTCAGAAAAATCTACTGAGTCCAAAAATCATATTTAATTTCGCTAATTCTCACTCTAAATTTTCGGAACCCAATTTGGGCAATTTAATTATTTAATTGAACGGTTAATTAATCTCGGTTCTTACATTCTCCCCACCAAATAAGAAATTTTGTCCTCAAAATTTAGTGGTTACCTGAGAATAACTCGGGATAATCCTTTTCGCATTTCGGACTCCAATTTCCAAGTATGCTCTTGCACTCCTGCTTGCTTCCAAGCCACTTCAACCAACTGAACTTCCTTTCCTCGCAGCTTCTTTATACTTGTGTCATCAATACGCACCGGTATCATTCGAAACGTCAAGTTTTCCCTCAACTCGACCGACTCGGGCTCTAACACATGAGCCGCATCCGGCGTATACTTACAAAGTTGTGACACGTGGAATACGTCATACAAATTAGACAAGTGAGGCGGCAAAGCTACTTGATATGCCACCGGCCCGAATCACCTCAGAATCTCAAACGGTCCTATAAACCTTGGATTCAGCTTCTTGGTTTTAATCGCTCTTCCAATCCCAGTTGTCGGTGTAACCCTCAGAAATACATGCTCTCCCATTTCAAATTCTAACGGTTTCATTCTCTAATCCGCATAACTCTTCTATTAGCTCTGTGCAGTTAGAATTCTAGCTCGAATCTTCTTAATCTTCTCAGTAGTTTCTTCTAGCAAATCAGGACCCAAAACACTTGCTTCACCAGTCTCATACCAAGAAAGTAGAAATTGGCACTTTCATCCATACAAAAGCCTCATACGGAGCAATCTCAATGCTCGCATGAAAGCTATTGTTTACGCAAACTCCACTAATGGCATGTAATGGTCCCAACTTCCAGGATGATCCAAAACACATGTCCTTAGCATATCTTCCAACGTCTGAATAGTCCTTTCCGACTGTTCATCCGTTTGTGGATGATATGTGGTGCTGAGACACAGCCTTGTACCAAAAGCTCTTTGGAAGGCTTTCCAAAATCTTGATATGAATCAGGGATCATGGTTCTACACTATGCTCGATGGCACACCGTGCAACCTTACGATCTCCTTGATGTACAACCTCGCCAATTCCTTTAAAGAATAGTTTACTCGGATATGTAGGAAATGAGCGGATTTGGTTAAGCGATCCACGATCACCCAAACTGCATCAAATCCCAAACTAGTCCTCGGTAAACCGGTCATAAAATCCAGCAATTCCTTCCATCTTCCACGGAGGAATCTCAAGAGGTTGTAACATTCCCAATGGTTTCTGATGCTCTATCTTCACCTTTTGACACATCAAACATTTAGATACAAATGTAACTACATCATTTTTCATCCCAGGCCACCAGAACATCTTCTTTAGATCATAGCACATCTTTGTACTTCCTGGGTGAATGGAAAACCCACTGTTGTGAGCTTCTGACAACAAATCTTATCTCAGACTCCGGACATCCGGCTCACAAATTCTCCCTTTATACCTCCATAATCCTTTATCATCCTTAGTAAACTCTCCATGCCTCTTCTTGCCAATCAGTTGAAATAATCGCTGAAGTCCTTGCTCATCTTGCTGAGCCCTCTGAATCTCTGTTTTAAACGTACTTGAAATTTGCAACTGGTTCATACAAGCTCTTCCGGCAACTTCACCAATATCCAACTTAAGATCTACAAACTTATCCACCGACTCCTCTTTCTTGATTCTCATCCAGGCTATCGTTAAAGACTTTCGACTCAACGCGTCCACCACAATATTTGCCTTTCCAGGGTGATAACTCAGTTCAAAATCATAATCCTTAAGCAACTCCATCCACATCCTCTGATGCATATTGAGCTCTTTCTGATCAAAGATGTACTTGAGACTCTTATGATCAGAAAAGACGCTAAACCTCACTCCATATAAGTGGTGCCTCCAAATCTTCAATGCAAACACAATTGCCGCTGATTCCAAGTCATCAGTTGCGTAATTTACCTCATGCGGTCTCAGCTGACACGATGCGTAAGCCACCACGTTCCGGTGTTGCATCAACACGCAACCCGAACCCTTCAGTGACGCATCACAATACACTTCAAATGGTTCATGCAGTTCCGATAAGATTAAAACAGGTGCTGAAGTTAACTTTTGTTTCAAGGTCTGAAAACTCTCCTCAAACTCCGACGTCCACACAAACGGCACCTCCTTCCGGGTTAACTTGGTCATTGGTAATGCAATCTGGGAAAATCTCTCAGTGAATCTCCGCTAATATCCGGCTAAACCCAAGAAACGCCTAACCTCTGTCACGATCGTTGGTCTTTCCCATTCGATCACCACCTCTACTTTCGAAGGATCTACAATTATTCTTCCTTTGCTCACCATGTGACCTAAGAACTTTACTTTCTCCTTCCAGAACTTGCATTTGGACAACTTAGCATACAATTTTCGCTCCTTTAAGATTTGCAACACAATTCTCAAATGTTCCTCATGCTCATTTGTCGTCTTAGAATAAACTAAGATGTCGTCTATGAAAACCACCACGAATTTCTCCAAAAAGGGACGAAATACTCTGTTCATGTAATCTATGAACACAGCAGGTGCATTCGTCAACCCAAAGGACATCACCGCAAACTCATAGTGCCCATAGTGCGTCCTAAATGAAGTTTTTAGAATATCATCCTCCTTCACCCTTATCTGATGGTAACCGGATCTCAAATCAATTTTGGAGAACACTACAGCTGCTTGAAGTTGATGCATCAAGTCGTCGATCCTAGGCAGCGGATACTTGTTGTTTACAGTCACTTTGTTCAATTATCGGTAATCCACACAAAGTCGCATTCCTTCATCCTACTTCTTCACCAATAAAACTAGCGCTCCCTATGGTGATACACTCGGTCGAATAAACCTCTTGTTCAGAAGTTCTTCCAATTGAGTCTTCAATTCTACCAGCTCTATCAGAACCATTCTCCTTTTGAGGTGGGAACTCGGGAATATCTTCCGGAAACACTTCCGAAAAGTCTTTAACTACCAAGATTTGATCTAAGTTCTGATTATCACCTAACGCATTCGCAGCCAACAGTATATAACCCTGACACTCTTCCCCATGACAGTTCACCATTAAAGAGTTCAGGTAATAACCCCCAGCTACCACTGCTCCTCCTTCTCCTTCCGGCATAAACCGAATGGATCGCTCAAAGTAATCCAACAAAACTCTATTCTTGGACATCCAATCAAACCCCAAAATCATCTCTGTCCTAATTATTGGCAAAGAAATTAAGTCATGGATAAATTCTCTATTCTCAAGCTTGAAATCTACTTGCCTACAACCTAACCTAGTCATAACTGTCTGATACGGGGTATGCACATGTAAATCAAATGCTAATTCTGAAACCTTCAATCCTAGTTCCTCAACCTTATCAAATGAAATAAAAGAAAGCGAAGCTCTAGTATTATATAAGGCAACCAATGTTTTATCACCAGTTAAGCATATACCTCTCATCAACGGATCCGCCTTAGCAGCATCATTGGCGTTCAAAGCAAACACCCGTCCTTGTTAGTTCTGGCTTGCATTCTAAGTCCTCTTCCCACGAGTGCAATCTCTCACAATATGACCAGGCAATCCGCAGTGGAAGTAACCACCTATACCAATCTTGCAAAATTCATTTGGATGAAAACGCCCACAACGCACACAAGTTAAATTTGGGAAAGCCTTACTCTGATTCCCTCTCCCTTTGGCATGCTGGTACTGATCATAAGTGTTCTTTCTGAAGCCTCCTTGACCTTGAGGCGCATATCCTCCTCTCTTAAAATTCTGACCCCTCGGCTAAAAGTACTTGCCACGTCCGCGGTTGGTGTTTCCCCCACGAGTTTCCTTTGATGAGGCTACCGTCTTTGCACATTCCTCAATAACCCTTGCTAATGAGCAGATATTTTATACATTTTTTGGCATCATTTTCATATAGTTTTCAGTAAGTTTTGTTTAGTTTTTATTAAGTTTTTATAGGTTTTAGTGCTAAATTCACATTTTTGGATTCTACAATGAGTTTTGGTGTTTTTGTACAATTTCAAGTAATTTTTTGCTGAAATTGAGGAGTGGTGGACGAAATTGTGATCACTATTCTTTAAGTTGTACTTTTATGGAATTTGAAATTGGCACGAGTGGACACAACTCCGTTCAACTAACCAGCAAGTGTACTGGGTCGTCCAAGTAATAAACCTTACGCGAGTAAGGGTCGATCCCACAGAGATTGTTGGTATGAAGCAAGCTATGGTCACCTTGTAAATCTCAGTTAGGCAGATTAAATTGGTTTATGGGTTTTCGAAAATAGAAATAAGAAAATAAATAATAAAAGGGATAGAATACTCATGCAGATTCATTGGTGGGGATTTCAGATAAGCGAATGGAGATACTGTATGGCTCAAGGACGCCTGCTCTCCCACTGCTTCAACTCAATCCTTCTTACTCCTTTCCATGGCAAGCTGTGTATAGGGGTTCACCATCAACGGTGGCTACTTTCAATCCTCTCGAGAAAATGATCCTATGCGGCTGTCACTCGCATGGCTAATCGTTTGGAGGCATCACCCATGGTTGATGTCTACATCCCATCCTCGCAGTGAAAACTACGCTCACGCGCTCTGTCACAGCACGGCTAATCACTGGTTGGTTCCTGCGCCTACTGGAATAGAATCCCTTGATTCTTTTGCGTCTGTCACTAACGCCCAGCACTTGCAAGTTTGAAGCACGTCACAGTCATTCATTACCGGAATCCTACTCGGAATACCACAGACAAGGTGAGACTTTCTGGATTCCCAGGATCCTACTCGGAATACCACAGACAAGGTGAAACTTTCCGGATCCTCATAAATGCCGCCATCTATCTAGCTTATACCATAAAGATTCTGTTGGGGAATCTAAGAGATACACATTCAAGCTCTTGTTGCATGTAGAACGGAAGTGGTTGTCAATCACGTGCGTTCATAAGTGAGAATGATAATGAGGGTTACTTATCATTACATTCATCATATTCTTGGGAACGAATGAATATCTTGGAATAAGAATAAGAGAGATTTGAATAAAAGAGAATAGAATTGCATTAATACTTGAGGTACAGCAGAGCTCCACACCCTTAATCTATGGTGTGCAGAAACTCCACCGTTGAGAATACACAAGCAAAGGGTTCAGGCATGGCCGAATGGCCAGCCCCCAAAACGTGATCACAGGATTCAAATTACAATCCAGGATGATAATATGATAGTAAAAAGTTCTATTTATAATAAACTAGCTCCTAGGGTTTACATGAGTAAGTAATTGATGCATAAATCCACTTCCGGGGCCCACTTGGTGTATGTTTGGGCTGAGCTTGATCAATCCACGAGCTGAGGCTTTTCTTGGAGTTGAACTCCGAGTTATGACGTGTTTTGGGCGTTCAACTCCGGATCATGACGTTTTTCTGGCGTTTAACATGAACTTGGCGTTCAACGCCAAGTTCCGTCGTCAATCTTCGAATAAAGTATGGACTATTATATATTGCTGGAAAGCTCTAGATGTCTACTTTCCAACGCCGTTGAGAGCGCGCCATTTGGAGTTCTGTAGCTCCAGAAAATCCATTTCGAGTGCAGGGAGGTCAGATTCCAACAGCATCAGCAGTCCTTTTGTCAGCTTTCTTCAGAGTTTTGCTCAAGTCCCTCAATTTCAGCCAGAAATTACCTGAAATCACAGAAAAATACATAAACTCATAGTAAAGTCTAGAAATGTGAATTTAACATAAAAACTAATGAAAACATCCCTAAAAGTAGCTTGAACTTACTAAAAACTACCTAAAAACAATGCCAAAAAGCGTATAAATTATCCGCTCATCAAGGAGCTGGAGCAAAGGTCTGATTCAGAGACAGAGAAAGCACTGCAGATGCTGTCCAGATCTGACCTACCTGCATTCGGAAGAACTTTTTTGTAGCTACAGAAGTTCAAATGGAGCGTTCTCAATGGCTATGAAAAGCTTACTTCCAGAGCTTTCCAGAAATGTATAATAGTTCATACTTTGCTTCGGATTAGAAGGCCCAAAATTGGCATCCAACGCCAACCTCTTGCCCCATTCCTAGCGTCCAGTGCCTAAAGAGGAGAGACCAGCATCTAAACGCCCAAAGAGGACCCCCTAGCAAATGTTTCATGCCCTAGAGATCTCATAGCACATGGATATCATCAAAGCTCAGCCCAAACACTCACCAAGTGGGCCCTAGATGTGGATTTTAGCACTAAATAGACTGTTTTACCCTTACTAGTCATCTATTTAGTATTTAAAGTTATTTTACATAATCATTCGAACAACATCTAGAAAACACACACCATTCATGTTTTACCATTGTATTTTCCTTTCAGTATGAGTTTTTAAACCTCCTAGGCTGAGGAGAGGAGCCCTGCTGAGTTCTATGAATTAATAAAAGGATTACTATTTCTTCTTCGATCCGTGTTTGATTTAATTTAAGATGTATATCCCCTCTTCATCATGGTGAATAGGATTCTTGATAAACCCCATTTTTAAGGTTTATCTTTTGTTGAATTTAGAGGGTTTTGTCAACTTGTCTCCCATTTATTCACTAAAATAGCATGATTTTGTAAATTCTCCTTTAATTGTGCTTAAGAGTGAAAACATGCTTTTTGGGTCTTAAAATAGCTAAATTTAATTCACCTTGATTCCATTAGATGCCTTCATATGTTTGTTAAGAGATTTCAGATTTAGGAGGCAAAGATTGGAATTGAGGGAATGAAGAAAAAACATGTAGAAATGGAGAACTCATGAAGAAATGAAGGAATCGCAAAGTTGTCAATCCTGACCTCTTCGCACTTAATCAATCATAACTTGAGCTAAAAGAGTCCAAATGAGGCGGTTTTAGTTGCGTTGGAAAGCTAACATCCGGGGCTTCAAAATGATATAAGATTTGCTATAGTTGCCTGGAGTTTAGAGATGCGTACGCATGATGTACGTGTACGCGTGAGAAGCTGCACGTGACTCACTAAAGGCAACTCGTGGTCAGTGATTTCTAAAGCATTTTGGGCCCAATCCAACTTATTTCTGATGCTATTTAACCCAAGAATTGAAGAGGGATGAACCATCTAGTTGTTAATGAGTTTTAGTTTAGTTTTCATCATGGTTTAGTTAGTTTTTAGAGAGAGAAGCTCTCACTTCTATCTATAATTAGGATTAGGATTTTAGTTCTATTCTCTTAGATCTAGAACTACCTCTTCTCTTTTGCTTTAATTCTCCTTCTTCATCTTTAATTCTTCTCTTGAAGTTGTAGCATTCTACTTCTCTTGTAGTTTCTTTGTATTGTTAATTGTAGTTTATGAATTCTTTTGTAGATCTACATTTCTTCTCAATGCTATTGGTAAGTTCTTTGTTGTTTCATAATTGTTTTGCCTTTCTATTGTTAATCTCATGCTTTTTTAGTTGTAGATTGCTTTAATTCTTGTAATTAATAATGTTTGTCTTTAGTGCCTTCTATGTATTTGTTGAAATATTTCTTCTAGTCTTGAGGTAGGTTTTGTTCCTCTTGGCTTTGGTTGAGTAATTAGTGACTCTTGAGTTATCTAATTCTTTTGTTGATTGACAATTAGAAGTTGCTAATTGATTTAAATGCCACTAAAGCTAGCCTTTTATTATGAGTTGGCTAGGACTTGTGAACAATTTTTAACACAATTGATAAGGATAACTAGGATAGGACTTCTAGTTCTCATACCTTGCCAAGAGCTTTCTTACTTGCTAGTTTATTTCTTTTGCAATTTGCTTTTCTTGTTTCTTATCTCAAAAACCCCAAACATACTTCATAACCAATGGCAAGAACACTTTATTGAAATTCCTAGGGAGAACAACCCGAGGTTTGAATACTTCGGTTATTAGTTTTAGGTGTTTGTTTTAGTGACAACCAAATTTTTGTATGAAAGGATTATTGTTAGTTTAGAAACTATACTTGCAACAAGATTTCATTGGTGAAATTCTATACCACACAAAAATCCATTCATCAAAATGGCGCTGTTGCCGGGAAATTACAATGGTGTTATGTTATTTGCTATTGTGAATATGTTCATATTGTGAATATCTTACGTTTTGGTTATTTTTTGGTTTTGCTAGTAATTAGAAGTTTACTTTTTCTTTGTGACTTTGAGATTTTTTTATTGATTTCTTCTTTTCCATATGAATTCTCATCCTTATGGTTTTGGATATGATTGTTACTATGTTGTAGGTGATGACAACTTTAATTATGGCTCACATTATGGGAGAGATAAATTTTTGAGAAGGGAGCCACATCCATATGAGCAATCATCATGGCAACCTCCTCACTCAAACTACTATGATGGTAATCCCTCCTATAATGCATATCATTCTAATGGATATGATGGTTCTTATCATGATTATGCCACTCAACCACCATCAATCCATGCACCATACTCTCAACATACTTCTCAAACACCATCATTCCAACCACCATATTCTCAATCCACATCCTATTTTCATTAATCACCTCCACACAATCCTAATCCATATCCTCCATATGCACACACTTATAACCATTATGAACAAGCACCCATGGAACCACCACCACTTCAACATAAATACCCTCACAATCCTCCTTTTTCCTCCAACCAAGGCTCTATGGATGATACACTTGGTATCACTCTTCAAGAGCAAGAAGAGCTCCAAACCACACTCACTAGTTTCACCTTTGCCTTCCAAGAGCTTATATTCCATTTACCTTTATGATGAGCGGATAATTTATACGCTTTTTGGCATTGTTTTTAGGTAGTTTTTAGTAAGTTCAAGCTACTTATAGGGATAATTTCATTAGTTTTTATGATAAATTCACATTTCTGGACTTTACTATGAGTTTGTGTATTTTTCTGTGATTTCAGGTAATTTCTGGCTGAAATTGAGGGACTTGAGCAAAACTCTGAAAAAGGCTGACAAAAGGACTGCTGATGTTATTGGAATCTGACCTCCCTGCACTCGAAATGGATTTTCTGGAGCTACAGAACTCCAAATGGCGCACTCTCAACGGCGTTGGAAATTAGACATCCAGAGCTTTCCAGCAATATATAATTGTTCATACTGTATTCGGAAATTGATGACGTAACTTGGCGTTGAACGCCAAGTACATGCTGCTGTCTGGAGTTAAACGCCAGAAACACGTCATGATCCGGAGTTGAACGCCCAAAATACGTTATGACTTGGAGTTCAACTCCAAGAGAAGCCTCAGCTCGTGGATAGATCAAGCTCAGCCCAAGAATACACCAAGTGGGCCCCGGAAGTGGATTTATGCATCAATTACTTACTCATGTAAACCCTAGTAGCTAGTTTAGTATAAATAGGATAAGTTACTATTGTATTAGACATCTTTTGACAGTTTAATCTTTTGACTATTCGGTCTTTTGATCATGGAGAGGGCTGGCCATTCGGCCATGCCTGAACCTTTTACTTATGTATTCTCAACAGTGGAGTTTCTGCGCACCATAGATTAAGGGTGTGGAGCTCTGCTGTACCTCAAGTTTCAATACAATTATTATTACTTCTTATTCAATTCTCTTCTATCCTTATTCCAAGATATACGTTATACTTAACTTTGATGAATGTGATGATCCGTGACACTCATCATTATTCTCACCTATGAATGCGCGTGATTGACAACCACTTCCGTTCTACGTTGGGCAGGGCGCATATCTCTTAGATTCCCCAACAGAATCTTCGTGGTATAAGCTAGATAGATGGCGGTATTCATGAGGATCCGGAAAGTCTAAACCTTGTCTATGGTATTTCGAGTAGGATTCTGGGATTGAATGACTGTGACGAGCTTCAAACTCCTGAAGGCTGGGTGTGATGACAAACGCAAAAGAATCAAGGGATTCTATTCCAACCTGATTGAGAACCGACAGATGATTAGCCGTGCTGTGACAGAGCATAGGAACGTTTTCACTGAGAGGATGGGATGTAGCCATTGACAACAGTGATGCCCTACATACAGCTTGCCATGGAAAGGAGTAGGAAGGATTGGATGAATGTAATAAGAAAATAGAGATACGAGAGGAGCACAGCATCTTCACACACTTATCTGAAATTTCCACTATTGTTTTACATAAGTATTTCTATCCCTTTTATTTTCTATTTATTCCATTAATCAAATTTAAACCAATAATCTGCCTAACTGAGATTTACAAGGTGACCATAGCTTACTTCATACCAACAATCTCTGTGGGATCGACCCTTACTCACGTAAGGTATTACTTGGATGACCCAGTACACTTGCTGGTTAAGTTGAACGTAGTTGTGATCACATATGACAAAGAGCCATTAAATAAATCTCATGCAAATACAAAGAGGGCAATCACAATTTCGTCCACCAAGTTTTTGGCGCCGTTGCCGGGGATTGTTCGAGTATGGACAACTGACGGTCCATCTTGTTGCTCAAATTAGGTAATTTTCTTTTCAAAAATATTTTTCAAAATTTTTCTTTTCTTTTTCATTTTTCCAAACTTTATTTTCGAAAAAATATAATAAAAATACAAAAAAATCATAAAATCATAAAAAATCAAAAATATTTTGTGTTCTTGTTTGAGTCTTGAGTCAATTTTTAAGTTTGGTGTCAATTGCATGCTTTTAAAATTTTTCTTGCATTTTTTTTCGAAAATCTCATGCATTCATAGTGTTCTTCATGATCTTCAAGTTGTTCTTGACAAGTCTTCTTGATTGATCTTGATGATTTCTTGTTTTGTGTTGTTTGTTGTTTTTCATGTGCATTTTTGTTTGTTAGAGTCCATGCATTAAAGATTTCTAAGTTTGGTGTCTTGCATGTTTTCTTTGCATCAAAATTTTTTAAAAAATTATGTCCTTGATGTTCATCATGATCTTCAAAGTGTTCTTGGTGTTCATCTTGACATTCATAGTGTTCTTGCATGCATTAAGTGTTTTGATACAAAATTTTCATGTTTTGGGTCATGATTGTGTTTTTCTCTCTCATCTTTAAAATTTCAAAAATCAAAAAAATATCTTTACCTTATTTCCCTCCAAATTTTCGAAATTTTGGGTTGACTTGGTCAAAAATTTTTAAAATTAGTTATTTCTTATAAGTCAAGTCAAAATTTCAATTTTAAAAATCTTATCTTTTCAAAATCTTTTTCAAAAATTATATCTTTTTCATTTTTTTATTTTTTGAAAATTTCAAAAATCTTTTTCAAAATATTTTCAAAAACTTTTTCTTATCTTTACATCTAATTTTCGAATTAATGCAAGTACTATTGTTTTTCTTTCAATTCACGCCTACTTCTTCTTCAAGATATACTCTTGTACTTAATTCAGTTAAGTCAGACTGAAGGGGTGATCTGTGACAATCACCCACTATCTTCAGTACTCGCTTAACCAAGATCCACGTGCCTGACAACCATAAAGCGGTCTACATGATGTTCAACGTAGTCATTGGATGCCAGCCGGAGTATATTCTCTTGGGTCTCTAATCCATGGGTTCACATCGTCTCTCCTGACAACAGAGCATCCGACCTTATGATTAGGATCTTCGTGGTATAGGCTAGAATCAATAGACAGCATTCCTGAGATCCGAAAAGTCTAAACCTTGTCTATGGTATTCCGAGTAGAATCTAGGAAGGGATGACTGTGAGGAGCTTCAAACTCGCAAATGTTAGGCACAGTGACGGTGTGCAAAAGGATCCAAAGGATCAATGGATCTTATTCCGACACAAGTGAGAACCGATAAATGATTAGCCGTGTGGTAGCTATGCCTGGTATTTTTCATCCGATACGAGAAATCCGACAGTTGATTAGCCGTACAGAGACCGTAGCCAAACCATTTTCACTGAGAGGACCATACAACTTGCCATGGAAGGGAGGGCGCATGATTGGATGAAGATAATAGGAAAGCAGAGGTTTAGAAGCAACAAAGCATCTCCAAACGCTTATATGAAATTTCCACCAATGAATTACATAAGTATCTCAATGTTATTTTCCGTCTTATCTATCTTTTAATTATCAATACCTCATAACCATTTGAATCCGCCTGACTGAGATTTACAAGATGACCATAGTTTGCTTCAAGCCATCAATCTCCGTGGGATCGACCCTTACTCACATAAGGTATTACTTGGACGACCTAGTGCACTTGCTAGTTAGTTGTGCGGAGTTGTGAAAAGTGTGATCACAATTTCGTGCACGAATTAGCGTTAGTGACTAGAGAGCCAGCCAACAACTTCTAATTACCTGTTAACTCTTGCGTCTTCCAACTCAAAGGTCTCCTAATATTAATCAACTCCAAAGCCAAATTGGTAGTCTACTCTATTGACATGGATGCTATTTTTGCATTCATGTAAAGGGAGTTGGAAGAAGACATGATAATTTGGAATTGGGTCGAGATAATCAAGCATTTAAAGAAATTAAATGGAAAGATACTTTTGAATTAATAATTTCCAAAATTAAAGATATCCAATTGTAACTCTGAACAGGGTAAATGGGAAATAAAAAAGTAAAGGAATAATAGGAAACAAACTAGAATGATAAAAAACTTCAACGGAGATAGTAACTTTTCTCAATATCCAACTCAAAAGCATAAAACTAGAAATATCTGGATATGAAGAACCCTAGAGGAAGTAGTGATTTCTCCCCCAAAATTCATAAAATTCAAACTAAAACTAAAAAACTGAGAATGTGTGAATATGTGTTGAATCTCTGCTGTCCCCTGGCTCTAGTTTGTGTTTCTGGGCCGAAAAATAGGTCCAAATACAGCCCAAAATCGCCCCCAGTGTCTTCTGTAAATTCTGCACGTGGCGCATGTCACGCGTACACGTCAAGCATGCGTGCTCTTCAATGGTCTTCTGCGCGTTCACGCGTATGCGTCAGGTACGCGTCCGCGTCTTTATGTAGTGTGCCAAGTTGTGCGTACGCGTCAGGTACGCATGCGCGTCGATTCTCGCCGGTTAAGTCCTTAGTTTCTTGTGTTCCTTCCATTTTTACAAGCTTCCTTTCCATTCTCTAAGTCATTCTTGCCCTATAAAACCGGAAAATACTTAACACACGGATCACGACATCGAATGGGATAAAAAGGGGATTAAAAATACACAATTTAAAGGCTTAGGAAGCAATTTTTCAACCATAGAACAAAATTAGGGAGGATTTGTAAAACCGTGCAAATTGTATGAATAAGTATGCAGATAATTGATAAATACCACTCTATTTAGCACAAGATAAACCTTAAAATAGTAGTTTATTACAAGGGTAAAAGGATCCAAGGATTTGAGCATTAATGGATAGGAGGGCTTAAAGGAATAAAATCATGGCCTAAGTGGCTCAAACAAGCTCTCCCTAACCATGTGCTTGTGGCGTGAAAGTATCAAGTGGAAAGCTTGAGACTGAGCGGTTAAAGTCATGATCTAAAGCAAAAAGAGTGTGCTTAAGAACTATGGACACCTCTATCTGGGGATTCTAGCAAAGCTGAATCACAATCTGAAAAGGTTCACCCAGTTAAAGTGTCTGTGGCATTTATGTATCCGGTGGTAATACTGGAAAACAAAGTGCTTAGGGTGACGGCTAAGACTCTGAAATCTGTGTTCAAGAATAAAAAAGAACTTAACTAGGAGAATCAATAATATTATCTGGATTCTAAGTTTCTAAAGATTTCAATCATTCTAAGTTTCAATGAATAGTGAGATGCCAAAACTATTCAGAAACAAAAAGCTACTAAGTCCCGCTCATCTAATTGTAACTAAGCTTCATTGGAAACTTAGAAATTTATTGTATCTTAATTTTTTTTATCCTACTATGTTTTTAGTTGTGTGGGGACAAGCAACAGTTTAAGTTTGGTGTTGTGATGAGTGGATATTTTATACGCTTTTTGGCATCATTTTCATATAGTTTTTAGCATGTTTTGTTTAGTTATTATTAAGTTTTTAAAGGTTTTAGTGTTAAATTCACATTTTTGGATTCTACTATGAGTTTTGGTGTTTTTGTACAATTTTAGGTATTTTCTGGCTGAAATTGAGGAGCTGGAGCAAAAGTCTTATTCAGAGACAGAGAAAGCATTGCAGATGCTGTTTGGATCTAACCTACCTACATTCGAAAGAGCTTTTCTGGAGTTACAGAAGTCTAAATGGAGCATTCTACACGACTATGAAACACTAACTTCCAGAAATTTTCAACAATTTATAATAGTCCATACTTTTTTTTCGAATTAGAAGGCCCGAAACTGGCGTCCAACGTCAGCCTCCCAAAGAGCAGAGACTAGCGTCCAAAGGCCCAGAGAGGACCCCCTAGCCAAAGTTTCATGCCTTAGAGACCTCATAGCATATAGATCTCATCAAAGCTCATCCCAAACACTCACCAAGTGGGCCCTAGAAGTGGATTTTGTACTAAATAAACTATTTTATCCTTACTGGTCATATGTTTTGTATTTAAAGTTATTTTACATAATCATTCGAACAACATCTAGAGGACACACACCATTCACATTTTACCATTGTATTTTCCTTTCAGTATGAGTTTTTAAACCTGCTAGGTTAAAAGGCGGAGCCTTGCTGAGTCCTATGAATTAATAAAGGTATTACTTTTTCTTCTTCGATCCATGTTTGATTTAATTCTAAGATGTATATCCGCTCTTCAACATGGTGAATAGGATGATCAGTGACAATCAGCTCTGTTCATCATACTAAGATGAACGTGCCTGACAAACACCTGTGTCTACTTGGGTTTGTGTGAATACGTGACTGGAAAGGCCGAGCCAACAGCTATGTTTATACATCTCTCAGATGGCTAATCCACAACTTCATTGGGGACTTCTCAAGACATCAGTTTAGTCAATTTCTGGGGAGATTAGGGTCTCCATGGTATAGGCTAGAATTGAAAGAAGCAGCATTTCCTGATCTGAAAGATTCAACCTTGTCTGTGGTGTTTTGAGTAGGATCGCCAAGAGAATAATCTGCTAGAGCTTCACCCTTCGTCAGAATGTATAACCACGGCCAATGGCGTTCAATCTGTAGCAGAGGAGATCAATGACCATGGTCCATGACGTTGATCACATACAGCCTGCCATTGAAGAAATCACTCACAAGCAAAGAAGACAGTAATACCAGAGTTAATTCAGAAAGACAAAGCAACTCCAATCTTCAACTATATTCCTATCTCTGTTTATATATTAGACCTTTTTCACTCTATCACTCCAACAACCTTCTGATCTGCCTGACTAAGACCTACAGGATAACCATAGCTTGCTTCAAACCACAATCCTCGTGGGATCGACCCTGACTCGCTCAGGTATTACTTGGACGACCTAGTGCACTTGCTGGTACAACTGTATGAAAGTGTGGGGATTCGTGCACCACTTGCCTTGTTCACAAGTTTGGAGAAGATCTGAATCTCCAAAGGATCCACAGTAATCATAATGGTATCCTTTAAGCCCCTTTAATACTTAATGCACATCCAACTTTCATAGGTCTCCTGGGCACCCTAGCATACCCTACAGAACCTACAAAGCTCCTCAAATCAACTAGTGTAATCTGCCACAGACAAAGAGCCTTGCTTCGGCTACAAAAGCTCCAACTCCTTCGCTTCCCTTGCAGATTCAGGAAAATACTTCTTGTAAAAAGCTGCCTGGAATACATTCCAAGGAATATCGGCATTCTGAAGCTGTAGCAAGTGGCATTCTCCTTGCCACCAGTGCTGAGGTTCTCCCAAAAGCTGATACACAACAAACTCCATATACTTGTTGTTCAAAACATGCTGTGCTTGTAACGCACACTCCATAGCCTGGAACCAATTATCCGCCTCCGTAGGATTGGTCAAACCTCTGAAACTTGGCTAATGAACCTTGAGAAATGTAGCCAAGGTCATCGAAGCACCTCCCAAGCCATTACCATTTCCTTCCCCATTATTATTCCTGTTTCCATTACCGTTTCTGTTTCCATCTGGTTTACCTAACCTCTGCACAGCTTGCAGAGTCGCAGCAGCATTCACCTCCATGGTATTCATAAGATTAGCCATTGCCGCCATGAACTCGGCATGGTTATCGGCCAGTCGTTCATTTCCAGTCTCCCCTCGCGAACGCATACGACCTCGTCTGTGTGTAGCCATTAGGGTTCCTGTCTACACCAAACAATTGATATCAAGGTGAGCAGTCTCAATATCAAAACCCTAGTGGTTCAATTATCTGAAAAAGACACTCACAAACAAGTATGCTATGCAATATCAATGAGATAACCTAAATAGCATAAAAAAATGACGCAAAGTATGCAATGAAGCTCAATCGGTCCATCCCTCAGACTCACGAGGACGAACCACTCTGATACCACTAAATGTAACACCCTAATTTACCTAAGCCTTACCTCGCGTCATAAAGCAAAGGTTAATCAAAGGTTACGACAACTCTAAATCTTATACATATTTATGTAGAAGGAAATAATATATTCTAGAAGCCGAATGAAGAATTAAGCTCATAAGCAGAGTTTGAAAAGCGCAAAGCGTACTCATGAAGCTACACTAAACGAAGCTCAAGACATAAGTACGAATATAAAGGTATATGTAAATAGATATATCAAAAGATATTAATATAAAGATCTAGCTGCCGCTCACAGAGTTTAAGCCGGCTAGTTACATACAGACATATAGAGTTTAAATAGTTAAAAACAGCTTATACAAACATCCTCTCAATACAAGCCTCTAGGCAAAATAGATACAAAAGTGAGAGCTATATACACAATAATCAAAAGAGACTTCAAAACAGGATAGAGATCATCCGCTCTGTCACGACCAAAGCAACTTACCGAGGTGGGTTGCGACCTGCATCTGAAAAATAATAATAGAATATGGTATGAGAATTGGAGGTTCTCAATATGGTAACAATGCCCAGTGATGTAAGATATAAGATTCCGGGATGCCAGAGGCAATCCTAGAACTTCATATCCATCACAAGATTCATCTTAAAGTATAACTAAAACATTAAACATAACTTGAAACCATAAAATTAAAGAGGTATTCTAACTTAGTGGATTTCTAATCTAATAACTCTCTGCTGTCCCACAGCTTTCACCAGCCTATCCTCCATGCGATCCCATCGCCACCGTCTTCCAAACCTCCTCAATCCTAGTAGAATTCACAGATAATATCAATGCAAGGAAAGCACAAGTATAAGCATGTATATCAGGGAATTCAATTAGGTGATTAGGCATGTTATACAATTAGGCATACAATTCAAGTCGACAAAGCAAGCAAGCAAATACTCCAGAAACCTAAGCCTTTATTCTCTAACTTTTTACCAAAAATACCTAATTAGATTCACCTAGGACTTTCTCTATGTTTTGACATTCAAAAACAAGCCAAAGAGTCTTAAATAAGTGTCACAAAAGTTTACAAGCTTGCTGGGAAGGTAAAACAGTTAAAATCAATGTTTTTATTGAAAAACAGGGCAGTGTGCGTACGCATAGGGGTGTGCGTATGCATGCCCAGGAAGATTTTCAAGAAGTGTGCGTACGCATAGAGGTGTGCGTACGCAAAGTAGAAAAGTTTTCAATTTTGCTCATTCACAGAAGGCGTACAAATGCCCTCAATAGAATACACATTCCAACGTATGCGTGCGCACAACTTGCAAAACTTCATTGGTTGTGTGTGCGCACGGAGCGTGCTAGCGCTTCCAACAACATCCATATCCCCGTGTGTGCATGCGCACAAGGCTGTGCATGTGAACACTTTCAAAAATACACAGGGTGTGTGTGTGTGTACAGGGCTGTGCATGCGCACACAAAGCAGAAATCACAAATTCTGCAACATTCATAGAATTCAGATTTCAAACACCAACTTTCAATGATCATATCTTTCTCTACAAAATTCTGATTTCCACAAAATTTATACCGTTTTAAAGATTTTTAAATTATCTTTCATTTGATATAAAATGCATTCAATTTCAAAAACTGTAGCTCAAGATATGATCCGTCAAAGTTTTCTTAAAATCCATTTTTACCAAAGTTTCCTAAATTCTCAACTTACCAACATTTCCAACTAAAACCAAACCAAAACCTCTCCAAACTCCAATATACCTCATAACTTGTCTCTTGCGCCACAAATCACTATTTACACCAATTTCCATTCACATTATACATTCGTCAATCTCAATTTATAAATTGTTTCACACTAAAACATTTTTCACCCAATACAATCACCCATCATAATTATATCACCAACAATCATCATGATCAATCTCAATCTAAATCTTCAACACCATATTATCATCATCAACATCACAATTCATCAAGATAACTCAGATCATCAAATCATCATACATCTTCATACAACAATTCCAACAACCAATTTAATCCAATCCTATCCTATGGGTCACTAGTCTAAGTGTCTAGAAATATTACATATTACATAGAGGAAACTAAAACTATACCTTGGCCAATTTCTAATATGCACTAAAATCCAATTTGAGTGAAATCAAGCTTTCAAGCACAACCAAGCCACCAATTCAACTCCAAAGCTCCAAGTAAATGCCAATAATCACAACTTCAAGCTGTATATACACGTAATTCATAACTAATTAACCTAGGGCTCATCATAATCAGAATTTTACAAGGGTTAAGAATAACTCACTTTACCCAACAGTTTTGGAAGCAAAACCTAATAGATTTCTCAAGCTAGATTAATCCTAAACACATCGAAACACCAAAATCTCAAAAACCTCAAACACTAGATTTTCGAATTTTTGAAGGAAGGGCTGAGAAAGTATTCGTGATTTTCTTGCCAATTTCTTGAATGGATTTTGTAGAGCTTTTTGTGGTGATCGCGTGGCCGCAAACGGTGTGGCGATCAGAGTTTTGTAGCTCAAGATACAAGCAATTGAAGAAGAGGATGAATAGTGTATTCTCTCTTCCTCAATGCAGCTGCTAGGGTTGTGTTCATGTGTGTTATGATGCTAAAATGGGTCAAATCGGCTGTTTATATATGTTGGGCTTGGGCCACACTTGGCCCGGTTCAATCTGTTAGCGTTTTTAGCCTGTTTGTTCTAATTTCAGGCCAAACCTTTAAAATTGATGCCCAGTTTTTTACTTTAAATATTTTTCTAAGGTTTTCTACTATTTTTAATTATTCTCGCATAGTACTGGAGAGACTTAAACCAGTTTGGCACTAATTCATATTTAATGTCCCTAATTCTCACTCTAAATTTTCGGAACCCAATTTGGATAATTTAATTATTTAATTTAACGGTTAATTAATCTCATTTCTTACAGTTGTCATTTCCAGCGTTGTATATCAGTAGTGAAATAAGCTAACCATATAATATTTAGGTGAAGGGTTTACACATGGCCTTTAAAAGACGTATTGGGAGGAATGATCACTGAAATGGTAAATGTTTTTTTTTGGTAGGCAGGGCCATTGCTTCAAATTTTGGATTGGTTTTAGTAAAAAGTTTTGCAAAATAGTTTATTTTTCGCATATTGTGTGGAATGCAGATGGGCAAAGTAGTTCTAGTTAATCTCATAATTCAGGACATTTAGAGGAAGCCACAAGAAGTAAACATGTAGAAGTAAGTAAAAGTTTCATTTGCAAAATATTGCATCCATTTTTTTATGATTTGGTGTTGAAAATTTTCTTTTATTTTTAGTGCACATGGATGACTAAGTGTTCTCCACTTCGGATGATGTTGGTGAACAATAATCTGAGTCCTGAGCAGAGGGAGGCTATGGAAGAAATGGAGTTTGGTGTCTTACTTTCTCTAGATGTCAAGAGAATGTATCTGCAATTATTAGTCCACATTGTGGAGGCTTTTAGCTTCCAAAGAATGTGCATTGAAGCTAAGTCATTCACAATTCCATTGAGAGTTAATGATGTGTGTCACATTTTTGGCCTCGACGTGAAGGTAAGTATTCGTTTTTGCTAAACAAATTTCCTTTTTTGGAGTCATCTAATAGGATAGCTATGAAATGTTAAGAGCATGAAATCTTTCTTGTGGATCTACAGGTCTAACTGTTCCAAAAATCAAAACCTTGAACTTGGCAGAGAAGGCTGAGTTGTAGGAGTTTAAGCATCTTAATATTCCTGGTCTAGGCCAGATCATACAGGAAGTAGGTATGGACGATTGGTAGAGGTGTGCTTATTTGTTGCATGTCCTTGGTGTCTTTCTCACAAGCAAGAACTAGCCAAGTACTGAATCACTGGGAGCTTTGCTACATGTTAAGAGGTGCAGAAGTTATAACCTGAGCTTCTTAATTCACGAGTGGTTGATGAAAGTCATGTGTAGTTATCAGACGAGGTCTCCAAAGTCCAGCTCTATAGGAGGTTACTTGTACCTGTTCTTGGTAAGCACATTTTTGTCCAATGAAGATATTGTTAATTCTTTGTTAAGATCTTAATCTCTTTTACTATACATATTTCTCGTGGATGCCTTATTTATTGAAATGTCCGATTGTTTTATTTTATTTGATCCGTCGGTTTGCAGAGGATGAGCATCCCATCTTTAAGGAGAAGATAACAAAGCCAATGCAGGAGGATGCTAAGTTAGGAGGCCTTGATGAGGATAGTGGGAAGAATGTTAGGTCGGATGATGACAATAGATCTGACCATGGCACAGAAGGTGATGATGGGGTAGACGTTTCTGATGTGGCTGATGACAAAGCAGGTGACTTAAAAGAAGATCAAGGGTTGTCACCCATTGCAATGGCAACAGCCTTATGTCACAGGAGTTGGTTGTGTATGAGGCCCCGATTCATTTTTCAGATGAGCTGAGAGACAAGGTTTATTTATACAGTGTTGCCATGGATGATGGTTCGTCAGTCATGAGGCTTGACCTTTCTGAGTATGTTTATGTTTACTACAATTTCATTATTCATGATTAAACCTAGAAGAGACCTCTCGGAGAACTTCTTCAGATTGGATCTTGTTATCTTAAGAGTCTTTGCTTGCCTGTGTTAGGGTGATTGAAACTAGGTTTGACCACCACTTAACTCAAACAAAAAGCACAAGTGTAAAACTTGGAGCTTGAATAAGCAACTATGTATGTATTGTGTAAAAAATTTCCTTTTTCTCCTTATTGTGTTGCATCCTATTGTCACATTGTCTTCTGTGTTGTCAACTTATGCATTTTCTCACTGAAGTTCTTAATGTTGAAAGGGTGGATGATGGATTGGAAGAATGTGTTTGCGTAAGCCTGTACTTTATGGTAATCATTGGTCGGTACTCTCTTTTCCAATTCTTTAATTTTATTATCAAATCTTATATTTGACTTAAAAATTTGGGTGTTTAAGGTGTCCCTGCTTCCCACCTTAGAAAAGATCAGTCTGAGATGTACTGACCACTTCAGAGCTTGGAAGATCATCCTTACTTTAAGTGCCATAATTTCTATCCTTTTATGCATTGTTACACTACTTTTGTATGGAGAATATAATGAGTATTTATTTGTAGAATATGGGACCATTCTTGTGGAATTAGCATTGGTGGGCTTATGCACTTGATCACAAGCATATGGTGGTTTACGTGCTTGATTCCGTCCACCGAAGGTGCCCAAATATTGAAAGAAGGCAATAGACAGCCTGATGGTTTGTATGAAATTTGAATTTTGTGAAATATATCAATTCTAAGGAAAATTTCTTTTGATGTAACAATTGGGCTTGATTGTGTGCAGTTGAGGAGGCTGAAACAAATTGTTTCTTTGTTAGACCCCGATTATATTCCTACCGATATTGGACTTCACACTATCTATTCCCTTGTACCTAGGCAACACAACAGGTGAACCAATACCATTCATTGAAACAGTCATCTGCAGGTGCTTTGTATATTTTAATATTTTTTGGCAGCTTAAATACCAAGCATAGATGATGCTAACCTTGGTGTATTTGTTATCATTGATGATTGTGGAGTTTTTGTGTACAAGTACCTTCAGCGGTGGTAGCCTGACACCTTATTGTCAGGTACTAGGTTAGGATTCTATGGTTTCTTTGAGCATTATTATGATCAAAACTATTGTTGTGGTCAAAATTCGGTGATGAACATAAGATTCACGAGCAACATTGTGTTTATTTTAATTTTTGACGTCACATTCTTTTAGGAACAAGTTCTGAATTTCTGGAAAGATCTCCTTCTATCATGCGCTCTAAATGACTTGAACAGTAACCGGAAAAATGACTTCACCGTGTAGAGGAATATTTTCAGGTGACCTATTTGAAAGAATTTTTTATTCATGCCCCTCTTAATGTGAATGTAAACATGTCGAGAATAGCCGTTTGAGTAAAGAATAGGGTGAGACAAAGTAAAAGAAGAAGGAAGTGGAACCAAGGGAAAAAGCCATTCCCAAGTGGAAGAAGTGAAGTGATCTCACCTCGTGCTCTTTACTTCGAAGCTAGAGTTAGCATGATAGGGTCATCTTGGGATTAACATTGTCTTTTGAATAGTTCATGTACATTGAATTTAGTCAACGCATATATCACACCTTGCTTTTTTTTCCAATTAAGTGTATTTGAGATGGCAACAATTGTAAATTTTAGACATTGCACATCTTCTCATTTATACTACAATGCAAAGTGGTTATCTTAGTGTTTTTAAATTTGTCTAATGCGTTTTGCATTTTTCTTGTACTAAAATCATGTACAAATAACTTGTCATGAAAAGAACTCATGTCGTAGAAAGTATAGATTGATTACACGAATTATCCTAGAATCGGAAGATTGCCCCTATCCGGTTACTTGAATTTTGGTAGTGCTATGGGACATGCTTCGTGCTCTTGCATGCCATCAGTTTCATTTTGAGTCACAAGGGATGTATTATGGTTGGATTGTTGAAAATTGTGAGATAAAAAAGACTGGAGAACATCTTCTGATACTGGCACAAAACTCTAGAATAATTCCTGCAACTAGATTCTTTTGTAAATGAATTTTTTGAAATTCTCATGAATTCGAAATTCAGGCTTGAATAATGATCTCATGGGATTTTGCGAGAATTTAGTAGCATTCATGATGAGTCACAAGAGACCTAGTATGCCTGGAGTGCTTGAAAATTGACATTGAAGAGGTTAGATAATGTCTTGTAATACTGGCACAATTTGTAACACCCTAACTTTTAGCACCTCATGATCGTACTAAAAGCTCAGGCGTCACTTACCTCTATTCCTTTAATATATACTATGTTTATTTAATATTGAGCCTTCGTGAATACGAACCGAAACTTTAGTTAAGAAAACGGAAAGTTTTTACTTTAATCACTTAGTCACAAAGATATATATATATATATATTCACATAGCGTTATTTACATAAACTTATTTCAAGATACTTAAATACAAGTCCTATATCTTCTAAAAAAACCAAAATGATAAACAACGAGGAGAAAATAAAATCTGAGAACTTATCTCGTAAACAAAATCTTCTATGCTCTTGTAGTTCCGTGATGCATGAGCATCTCTTCTATCTTTTCCTAGTGAAATTGTATTTGAATTGTTAAGTTTAATCAAGATTTAAATATCTTTTATCCACTATGAATGCTATTTTGAGTTGTGTGTAATTCTGTTTCTTTCAAGTAGCATTTTGGACGAATTTGACAGAGTTTGCGTGAAGAAATGAAGCCACAGCAGAATAAGGAGGTGAAGCCAAACCTGGACTCACCAAGTTTGGCACCAGGAGTGCTTCACAAACTCACATTGCTTTCGGCCTTCACGGCGCCAAACTTGGGACTCTCCAAGTTTGGCACAACACTCAAGTTTCCAAAGAGTGCATACGGATCATTTGAAGCTAAACTTGAGATACCTCAAGTTTGGTGCCAACCAAGAAGAATTGGAGAATGCATAGAGTTCATTTGAAGCCAAACTTGAGAACCTCAAGTTTGGCACCAACCAAGAAGATCCAAGAAGAACCAAGTAGATTGCATACGGCCTCAACGGCGCCAGGCGCCACCTTTAGCAAATCAAGTGGTCCCCATTCGTCCCAGGGAGCAACACGAGAAGGCTTTGTTAATTTTTTTATTAAACTTTATTTTATTTTTAAAATAGGAAAAGATATTATTTAGTTTTAGGAAATATATTTTACATTAATTAGGATTAGATATAAAAGGGAAAAGAATCGGCCCTTCGGGCTCTTCTCTTCTCTTCTACCTCATTCCGCAATCTACAATTTTTCTGAATCCTAGGTTTCTCTCTGAACCATGAGCAACTTGACCTCCACTGTTAAGGTTAGGATCTCTGTCTATTGTATGGATTGATACTATTATTTTTCTATTTTAATTCATGTACTGATTTCTATTTCAAGAATTGTTTTCGTTCTTTATCTTATGAATTTGGGTGGAATGGAAATATGACCCTTGTTCTAATTGAGTTCTTGTAAAACTTGGAAAAGCTCTTTATTCCTAAACAACAACTTGAAAATAATTTCTGCTAAACTTCTAAATATCTGGACTTAACGGGATACGTGAAATATAATCCTCTTATATTTGAGTAATTAGGGTTTTGTGGCATATAAACTAGAATTAAACTTAACCCTCTAATTGGAATCAAGTGACCAAGGAATTAGCGGTTGATGAAGGTTAGAGGAGACTAAAAATGTCTAAGGAATTAGGGTTTAGTCACATATAGTTTGCCATGAATTGAATCTTTCATGATTAACATAGTTAGTAAGAAAAGTCAATCCAGAAGATAGATATCTCTGAAACATTAACTGTTTTCCCCATATATATTTCACCTCAATTTACTGTTTGTTTTCTAATTATTTGAATTACTGTTTGATGCATTTGAACTTTCAACACTCTTTTCTGTTTGTCTAACTAAGTAAATCACTTAATCATTGTTGGTTAGTCCATCAATCCCCGTGGGATTGACCCTCATTCACTTCAGATACTACTTGGTACGACCCGGTGCACTTGCCAGTTAGTTTGGGTTATAAATTCAACACAAGCCACCTCAATAGAAATCTCTGAGATGCCTCAAGGGATGTATTTTTCTCCCCAAAAAAATTTTAGGATCAATTGAATACCTCTCTGGGAGAGTGGAGCTCAAACGTGGAGCAACTGAGGTTGGAACATCAAGAGCACTGCACCATCCTCCCTGAAATAGGGAAGATCAAAGGGCTATGAGGGAAGAACAATAAAGATAAGGGCGTGACATTGAAGAGATCAAGTACCACATTGGATCTTCAAGGAGGAGTAGTAGCCGGTATCACTAAGGTGGACTCGTTCTCTTAATTCCCTTTTCTTTTGTTATTTATCTATTTTCTGTTATGCTTTATTGTATGTTCTCTTGTTCTTGTTGCATGATCATCTATGTCTTAAAGCTATAAAATATTCCATATATCTCTCACCTTACTTAAAAGAAAATTTTATGTGAAAATAATTGAGAGATACATGAATTTCGAGTTTATCTTAAGAATAGTTCAATTATCTTGATGTGGTGGCATTGCTTTTGTTTTCTGAATGTATGAATGAACAGTGCATATTTTAAGTTGCAATTAAGAATGTTGGCTCTTGAAAAAATGATGAAAAAGGAAAAGTATTTTTGGTAATCTGAAAAATCTAAATAAATTGATTCTTGAAGCAAGAAAAAGCAGCAAAAAGAAAAAGAAAAAGCATGTTGCAAAAGAAAAAAAAGGAGAAAAAATATATATATGCATGCGAAAAAAAGGAGATAAAATGTAGAAAAAGCCAATAGCCCTTTAAACCAAAAGGCAAGAGCAAAAATCCAATAACCATTTAAACTAAAAGGTAAGGGTAAAAGGATCCAAGGCTTTGAGCATCAATGGTTAGAAGGGCCTAAAAGGAGTAAAATCTTGGCCTAAGCACTCCAAATGGACAGTGTCCTTAACTATATGCTTGTTGTGTGAAGGTGTCAAGTAAAAACCTTGAGACTGAGCAGTTAAAGTTGTGATCCAAAGCAACAAGAATGTGCTTAAGAACTCTGGACACCTCTATTTGGGGATTCTAGGAAAGCTGAATCACAATCCGAAAGGGTTCACCTAGATAAAAGTGTGTGGCATTTATGTATCCGGTGGTAATATTAGAAAACAAAGTGCTTAGGGTCATGGCCAAGACTCTAAAAAGCTGTGTTCAAGAATAAAAAAGAACTAAACTAGCATAGTCAATAATATCATCTGGATTCTAAGTTCCTAAGGATGCCAACACTTCTGAGTTTCAATGGATAGTGAGATGCCAAAACTATTCAGAAGCAAAAAGTTACTAAGTCCCGCTCATATAATTGAAATTGTGCTTCATTGAAAACTCTGAGATTTATTGTATCTTACTCTTCCTTTTATCCCACTCTGTTTTTAGTTGCTTGGGGACAAGCAACAGTTTACGTTTGGTGTTGTGATGAGCGGATATTTTATACGCTTTTTGCCATCATTTTCATATAGTTTTTAGTATGTTTTGTTTAGGTTTTATTAAGTTTTCATAGGTTTTAGTGCAAAATTCACATTTTTGGATTATACTTTGAATTTGTGTGTTTTTATGCAATTTCAGGTATTTTTTGGCTGAAATTGAGGAGCTGGAGCAAAATTCTGATTCAGAGGCAGAGAAAGCACTGCAGATGGCGTCATGATCTGACCTTCTTGCACTCGAAAAAGCTTTTCTGGATCTACAAAACTCCAAAGGAAGCGTTCTTAACGGATTTTGAAATCTAACATCCAAAACTTTCCAGCAATGTATAATAGTCTATACTTTTCTTTAGAATCGAAGGCCCCAAAACTGGCGTTCAATGCCAGCCATCTACCACAATCCAGGCGTCCAGCACCCACAAAGGAGTGACTAGCGTCCAACACCCAGAAAGGTTCCCCTAGCCAGAGTTCAATGCCCTAGAGCCCTACTAGCACATGGGAGACACTAAAGCTCAGCCCAAACACTCACCAAGTGGGTCTTAGAAGTGGATTTTCACACTAAAAGATTGTTTTATCCTTTTTATGTAATCCTTAATCATTAGTTTAGTATTTAAAGGAGAGGATGACCTTCGACCATCTCTTCTGGCATGTTTTCGAACCTTTCATTGTATTTTCTATCAGTATGAGCCTCTAAACCTCCTAGGTTGAGGGGAGGAGCTCTGCCAAGTTTTATGGATTAATAAAGTACTACTGTTCTACCTCAATACGTGTTTGATTCTCTATTCTAAGATGCATCTTCGTTCTTCATCATTATGAATTCGTGGAACCAGCACAAGTTTATCTCATTCTACATGGGTTTAGAGTAAGTCTTTCATCAGACAATGATGAGCCACTAGCTTGATTATACATCTCTTAGACGACTAATTCACGACTTCGTTGGGGACTTCTTGAGACACCAGTTCAGCCAAGGTATGGAGAGATTAGAGTCTTTGTGATAGAGGCTAGAACCCAAGGTGCAGCATTCTTTGATTTGGAAGATTCAACCTTGTCTGTGACATTTTGAGTAGGATCACTTAGGATAAGGGACTGCAGGAGCTTCACCCTCAATCAGACTGCATCCGCATTAACCCTGGAATTCAGCTCTGGAGGAGAATCGGTGACCTCTCAAGAAAGGCGTTGATCGCATACAGCCTGCCATTGAAGAAATCATTCACAATTGGAGTAGACAGTAAGACCGGATTGATCCAGAAGAACAAAGCATCTCCAAGCCTTAACCATCTTCTTATCATTGCTTTCACCATCAACTGAGTAACGTTTTCTTTATTTTCCTTTTATGCGCTTTAAACAATCATCCAATTTTCTATCTGCCTGACTAAGATCTACAAGATAACCATAGCTTGCTTCAAATCACAATCCTCGTGGGATCGACCCTGACTTACTCAGGTATTACTTGGACGACCCAGTGTACTTGCTAGTTCAGTTGTGCAAAGTGTAATTCCGTGCACCACTCTTTGTCTTCCATCCCCTTCGCAATCCACTGCCACTAGATTTTTCATGCCTCCATTGTATCTCATCTTCATCATTTTCACTTTCTTCCTCCTTGTCTGCATTATGAACACAAGGTTAGGTCCTTATTATTTAATAAGTTTTGACAAAGCTAGAACTACCCATGGGTTCTCAGGCCCACGACTGTTCCAACTAATCAGCTTCACGGCTCCCGACAGGGCTGCCCTGCAGCCACTATCTCTCTAATTTCCTCTTTTCCAGTCATTCTCTTTATTTTCAGGTTTGGATTGTCAATGTCCATTCGGCTTGTTTCTTCTGCCTTCCTTTTCTGCTGCTTAAATTTTTCATTTTCTTTCTCTTTTTCTTTTTTGGTTATGGCTTCTACTTGTCTGGCTTGTCTCTTCCAAGCCTTCCCTTCTGTTTTTGTTTCATTTTTCAGCTTGTTTGTGGAATCTTTCAGAACCTTACACTCGTGGGTCACTATTTCCTTTGTTGTATTAGCTTCTTCCTCCTCTACAGTATCTCTTTCTCTTTTTGACACCTGGTTTTGTTCGTTCTTCTTTTTTGGGCTCCCTGGTTGATCTCTTCGTGATTTTGTATCCTCAGCATTGTTGTTTTGTCCTTGTGTATTTGCCTGATGTTTTTTGTGATTTTCTTCCTTTCTTCTTTGAACCTTGTTGTTTTCGATCATGAGTGCCCTGTTTCTTCCTTTAGTTCTTCTCCCTTTTGCTGTTCTAACCCATCCTTTATAGTAAGTTGTTTTAGGTTTTCCATCATCTTTTTTGTATTTTTCTTCTGGTCCCTCTCTTTTTCTGCCATCTTTTCACTCATATTCCCCTCCTATCTTCATATTTGTCTGTTTTGACCAATGTCCCAAAGCTTTCTGCCCTAAGCCATGCTCCCAACTCCTTTAACGTATTTTTCCCTCCTTTTTCATCTTCTATGGCCTTTTGGAAATTATTTTCATCATGTCCAATGAGACCACAATAATAAGAAAAATTTGACATTTTCTCATACCTGAAATCTACCCATATCAGTCTATCTTCCTTGCTGTCGATGTTTTCCCCTTTCATTATTGGCTTGTTGATATTCAGGGAGATTGTGGCTTTAAGGTAACGTGTTTAGTCGTGAATCTTTTCAAATAGTTCGCACTCCAGCACCTCTCCCATTGTTGTATCTATCTTCCTTCCTAGCCTTTTCATCTTGCAGTGCTTAGGAAGATTCCAGAGTTGAGCCTTTGATTTTTGCCTTATCCAAGCCGCTTTCAACTGGTTCTTCCCCTTTGTTCCATCTTTTCAATATTAGCCGTGAGTTCCTAAAAGACCACAGGCTCCTCTGTAGTATCTTCTCTAAATCTGTTTCATGGAGGAGAAATATTTGGTAGATTTTTGGTTTTAGCTCCACTATCCTCAACCCTTTTGATCTTCTCCAAATATTTTGTATCGCTGATTGTATCCAGGCACTATTGATATTTTTATCTGTCAGTAATCTTTCCACTAAGCTATTTGCACACCCCTGTTACCCTTCTTTTACATCTTCATGTTTAAAAAAGATTAAGGGTTCTTCTTCCTCTTGGTCTATTACGTTGTTTTGTGTTACTAGTTCTTCACTAGGATTTGACATAGAGTTGCTTGGCAATATAACAGGATTTTACCGATATTGTAGCACGTAGATGATTTTGGGCATGATTATACGCATTCTGCACTACACTCCTTCAAATCCTAGAGGAGCCATGGGTTAGGAAGAGAGAGGAACTATTAGTGTCAGAGTGTCTTTATAGATACACACCTTATTATTTTTTGTCGGAGATCCCCACACTCACACAAGCCATCAGGGACAGACCCAGTAATAATAATGAGGCCATGAAGGGGTACTTGTCCCATTATGTTAATAATATTTTTATTTTTTTAAAAAATAATTATATATAATATGTCTCCACTTTAAATTTTAAATGACCCTACTATAAATAAACTAAACTTAATCAGCCAAAGTCCCAAATTCAGTTTTTTTATTTCTCTCTCATTTTTACTATTATTTAACCTAATCAAATTTAATTTTTGTGCCGTCACTCCTTTATTCTCTCTTAAACCCTCTTCTTATTTTTATATTTTCAACCTTCTTTTTTTATTTCTTGTCTAGTGGTCATCTTCTTTTCATCAAAAGGTAAATTTCAAATTCTCCGTAATTTTTTATATAGTTCTCCATGACTCTATGTATCTTTCAATTTCATTATTTCTCTTTTTGATATTTTCATTTTAATTCAAACAATTATAGTTTAGGTATTAATCTAATATTTTATTCTCTTCATGACTTTATATATTTTATTTGATTCTTAATTTATTCATTTTTATTAATTATTTTTTATTTTTTGTTCTATTATATATACCTATGTTGCATATAAAATTTTAAAATGAATTGATTAATTTAGTAATTTAAAAAATATTTTTTATTTTTAAAAATAGTAATGAAAAATATTTTAATTACAATACATAATTAAACAGATGCCTAAAATTCATCTAACATTATATCAAAATTAAATAAAAAAATATATAACAAATTTTATTATTTTAAAAAGAAAGAAAAAAATTGTAAATTAAGTTTTTATTATTTTATATAAACATACTTTTCATATACAGATTTAATTTTCTAATATTTATATATAATTCTAATTTCAAATTACACATACTAATGTATCATTAGATTTTAATGTGTCAATTGATTCAGTCTTTTATTATTAAATATGTATAAAAAAATTAGTTAGGATAATAAATTATCTATAATTTAATTAAAATATTTTAAGTTCAAATTTTAGAAACAAAAAAATATATTTTTATAAATTATATATAATAAATAATATTTTAAAAATAAATTTATTCACTAACTTTTTTTTTAATTTTTACATCTTTATATAATTAATAATATTTAACAAAATTTATTTTAATATATATATATTAAAATAAAGAGCAAGTTGGTCTTTTGCTGCTAACATATTATAAATAAAGATAGCCACCAAAATAAATAAATAAATAAATAAAGACTATCAAGTGTACTAAATGAGCTTTACTAATTAAATTGGCAAGTGTACTATAACACCTAAGTATATATAGTAGTATAGTATTATCATATGTAGATGCAACCGAATTAACTGAAATATAGGACAAGATTTGTTTTTGTTGTTATAAATAAAGTTCAATGTATTTGAGAGTCATCAGCACCTTAAGATATTGTATCGTATTTGGGCGTATGAAATAATCTTACTTTAGTGTTCTTGGGATTTCCGTATTCTCCATATGTCATTTCCCAATTCAACGCCTAAATGCTAGCCCAAAGAAATCTTAAACTCAATCTTGGTTTGGGTATTCTACGTTAGTAAGAATATATAAAAATTAGATTTCCGGGGGGAAATAATTAATATGAAAAGCTTTGAAGAAATATCTATATTAAAAACACAGTATTTTTATTAAAAGGGTAAATTATTTGTTTTTTTTAAAGATAATAATACTTTGCTTTCCTAAAAAATAGAAGTAAAAAAAAAATTTAATATTTAAAAAACTCTTTTAGAATATTTATCCAAATATAAAATAATTTCTTTCTATTAAAAAAATCCTTTTAAAAAATAAATATTTTTTTAAAAAATCAATCCTAACTTATTCTTTTTTTTTATAAATGTAATCTTTTACAATTATAAACCAGAAAACGAATTAATTAAAGGATCAAATCAACACCAACAAATATTATCTCATGCTAATTTTATAATAGACACATTGATATTCAGAGGTTTTTAAAATACTTTAAAAATTAAGACTGATAGAATCAAACATAATTTAACATTCTAATTATTGTTGAAGTATAGAAAAATTCTAATTATTGTTTGCTGATTAAATAATAAACCTTTTTTATTTACGGATTGGATAATTTTTTGTAGACAATCTGATCCAATTTTAAGTGATTTAAATTTGATTGAATTTGTGAAATAAAAGATATAAAGTATATGAACTAAAAATTAATACGGGTCAGGACAAAAGTTTTTTTTTTTTTTTTTGAATAATTTTAGAAGATATCTAGATACACAATTAAGTAAGGATATACCTATAGACAAAAATACAAAATTAACAATAGAAAAAACAAAGTAAAACATAAATTAAAAATACGACAACAAATTTTAAAATAGACAACTTAACAGTTATAAAAATCGAAAATAGTAACTATCACAAAAATCAGTATGCTTCCCTTCCCTTTTTATAGAAACCTTTGACTTAGTGTCTTTGGGATTATTATCATGATCTTGGACATTAAATAATTATACCAATATAAAATTTGGTATCTCTTTACTCTAAATAGTAGATGGATTATGTAAAACAAGACAAAAATGTAATTGATCTCCTTGTTGTCCCTTATGCCAAAATTTAAATATACATTTAACTCATTCTTGTTGTTGTAAGATATAGTCGAATGATCTTTTATAATCATGCACCTAGACTTAGAATAAAGTTACAAATAAATTGACATATATAATAATAATAAAATTAAAATTTGAAGTACTGGCAATCAACACACTAAGATCAGTTATACTAACTACTTTTTTGTGGTGGAGCCGGGCATATGTCCTGAACTTGTCCGGACAAGAAGAAGTATGTGATGCCAGGGCATTTTAGCCAGTTTTACTGACCTTTTCTTTACTGTTTTTAGGGTAGTTTCATGTATTTTCTTAGAAAATAAGCAAGTATTTGGTTGAAAATGCAATCATACCATGATTCAAACAAACATTATGAATTTTGAATGATTTCATGAGAATTATGCATGAATTATATGATAAATTGGATGATGCATGATCCCATGATTAAGAGCAAGACTTTGATGCACTTTATTTGATTGACTTCAGGCCAAAAGAAGAAGAGAAGAGCCACGTTAGTGGCTACGTTAGTTACACTAACGTGGGCACTAACGTGGAAGGAAGAAAAGCCCCAACGTTAGTGAGAAAAGTTAGTGGCATTAACTTTGAAGAAAGGAAATGGAGCCAACGTTAGTCACACTTAACATTATCACTAATGTTGGACCAAGCTCATAAGTGGCCACGTTAGTTGCCACGTTAACTTAGTTAACGTGGCCTCTAACGTTAAGAAGAAAAGGGGACGCCAACGTTAGTGACATTCAACTTTATCACTAACGTTGGCCAAGTCACAAGAAGCCACATTAACTCCCACGTTAACCTAGTTAACGTGGAAGCTAACGTGAAGAAACAAGGTTGTCGACAACGTTAGTGACACCAAACATTGTCACTAACGTTGGAAAAAACCCACACTATCCCCAAGAAGCCACGTTAACTCCCACGTTAACTTAATTAACGTGGAAGTTAACGTGAAGAAGAAAGGTGATCGCCAACGTTAATGACACCCAACATTGTCACTAACGTTGGAAGGAGCCCACACAAGCCACAAGTAGGCATGAAATTAGAGCACAAACAAGAGGCATCTTTTAAGCCCCAAAAACACCAAAGCAATAAAGCCAAGTCACCCTGGACCTCAATTTGATTCACTTCTCTTGGACCACCCAACCTCAAGGAAGCAAGCCCACAAGTGTCAACCAATCAAGGCCACAAGAAGCATCTAGAATAGGAATTTTCATTTAATTGTAATTTGCTTTTAATTTCATTTTGTAATTTAGGAGAGCCTATATAAAGGCTTTAGTTTTTACTTTGAAAGGGATTGGACGGAAGGAAACACAGAAATTGGAGATTGGAAGAGGGGTCTTCGGACTCCCTCCCCTCACTCACTTTTCCTTCTCTTCTTTTCTTTGTACTTTTCATTTATGAATTTGGAAGTTTCAATGTTAGTTTTAATATTCATCTTTACTTTTATACACTTTCTTTCTTTTCTATTTTGTTAGAGCAATGACCAACTAACTCTTTTCATTGGGTTAGAGAGCTCTATTGTGATTCAACGGATTAAATGTAGTTCTTATTCTTCTTCTTCTATCTTTTCTCTTGATTTTGCTTGAAAGCTTTCGATCTTCATCCAATTGGGTAGTTATCTTGGAAAAGAAGCTATTCATACTTGGATCTCTTCTGAACCTTGGAAGAGGAATGAAGAGATCATGCTAGAAATGCTTTCTCATGTTGTACCAAATTGGGTTTGGAAGGATATGTGACTATAATCCTCCAACACTTGATTTGGGAATGCATGTGGTATAATCAGTGACCATACTTCATCTCTTCTCATGAGCAATTGACCAAGGAATTGGCTATTGATCAAGATTTAAGAGATTGAATTACAAGTAATTGTAATTCGATCACTTAAGATTGCCAAGGAGATCAATGAATGATTGAGGAAGAGATGAGAATGAACTTAATCCAGAGGATTGCAATATCTCTTGATCCCAATGTTCATTTTATTTTTAGTTCTTACATTTACTTTTCTTGCCATTTTACTCCTCTGCACTTTATTGCCTTCTTTACTTTTCTACCATTTACATTTCTTTGTTATCTATCACTCCAATATGATTCGTCTAACTAGGATAATCAATTAACCATTGATTGCTTAATCCGTTAATCTCTGTGGGTTTCGACCTCACTCTATTGTGAGTTTTACTTGACGACAATTCGGTACACTTGCCGAAGGGATATTTGTTGAGAGACAAGTTTCCACCTGCATCAGTATGACGCCGGGAGAGCTCAGCAGCAAGGAAGGGTATTTACTATGTCAGTTGAAGGAGCTGAGAGATCTGATACAATGATACAAGGTAACTGTGAAATTGCTGGTAAAACTTTAATTGCATTGTTTGATACTGAAGCATCACACTCATTTATACCATTTGAGAAAGCTAACAAATTAGAGTTGAAGATAACTATGTTGGCCTATGATTTAGAAGTGCATACCCCTACTACTGAAACTGTTGTGACTAGGTTAGGCTATCAATAAGTTCTGTTCCGAATTAAACATCGACATTTCATGCATGATCTAATCTGTTTGCCGATGATTGGTCTCAATCTCATTCTGGGATTGGATTGATTATCAAAGTATCGTGCTTTGCTCGATTGTCCTGAACGGACGTTGCAATTTATGTCAGAAGGGTCAGAAGGAGTGGTAGTAGCGAAGGGGTACTATGTGAATTATGCTGTGGTAAGATGTGGTGGATGTGAATGTTAAGGATTCATGCTATTAGCTACAAATGTATCAGGCGAGGAACAAAGTCTAAATCAGATTCTGGTTGTAAACAAATTTCCTAAAGTATTCCCAGAAGACATTTGACGAAGGGATTTTTGCGTGGTTTAAAATTTCACAATTAAATTTTCGTTGAAAGTATAGCTTCTAAACCAATAAGAATCCTTTTGTACAAAAACTTGGTTGTCACAACTAACAAACCCCTGATAAAATTGATAACCGAAGTATTTAAACCTTGAGTCGTCTTTCAAAGAAATTGCAGGGAAGTGTGCTTATAATTGGTTATGAAAAAGTATATTTTTTGGGGTTTTTAAGATAAGAAGCAAGAATAGTAAATGGTAATGAAAATTAAATGACTAGAAAAGCTCTTGGCAAGGAGAAGATTAATCGGAAGTTCTGTCCTTGTTGGATTTCCCAAGATTAATAGTAATAGGTTATTGTTTCTACTTAGTTGACCCCCAACAAATGAAGGGAAGTCAAATAAGTTGAGAGCCAACTTTTATTCACAAGTCCTAATCCTCTCCGTTGGGAAGGATTAGCATTAGTGACTAGAAAGCCAGTCAACAATAAACCCAATTACAATTTAACACTTGAGTCTTCCAACTCAAGGGTCTCCAAATATTAATCAACTTCAAAGCCAAGTTGGAGCCCACTCCATTGACATGGTAATTGAACTTAATTCAAAATAATCAGCAAATAAAGAAATTAAATAGAAAAATACTCTTTGCATTAATAAATTGACAAGATAAGAAGGTAAACTAAAGTAATAGATTAATTAAAAGTAGAAGAGAAACTAAAGTAAAGAAACATTGAACCTAGAATTAGGAAGAAATAAATCTAAAACTAAGAGAAATCCTAAATCCTAAAACCTAGAGAGAGGAGAGAGCCTCTCTCCCTCTAGAAAACTTCATCTAAAACTTAAAATTATGTGAATGAAAGTTGTCTCTTGATTCCTCCACTCTGCAGCCTCTAATCTGTGTTTTCTGGGCTGAGAACCGGGTCAAAAATAGCCCATAAATTGCTGAGGTCGATTTCTGATACGTACAGCACGTAGCTCATGTGTGCGTACCCTCCATGCGCGCGTATGCATCGCTTGTCTATCCACTATCCATGCGTGCACGTGGGCGTCCTTTAACGCCAAATCAACTATAGCAAATTGTATATCGTTGCGAAGCCCCGAATGTTAGCTTTTCAACGCAACAAGAACCTCCTCATTTGGATCTCTGTAGCTCATGTTATGACCATTTGAGTGCGAAGAGGTTAGGGCTGACAACTTTGCAGTTCCTTCAGCTTCTTGTATTTCTTCCACTTTTGCATGCTTCATTTCCATCATCTAAGCCATTCCTGTCCTGTAATCTCTGAAAATACTTAACACACATATCATGGGATTGAATGGTAATAAGAGAGGATTAAAATTAGCTAAATTAAGACCAAAGAAACATGTTTTCAATCATAGCACAAAATTAGGAAGGAAAATGTAAAACATGCAATTTACATGACTAAGTGTGAGAATAGTGGATAAAATCCACTCAATTAAGCACAAGATGTACCACGAAATAGTGGTGCGTCAAATCTCCCCACACTTAAACATTAGCATGTCCTCATGCTAAGCTCAAGAGAAACTATAAGAGTGAAGAGGAATGGTAGGATGTATGAAATGCAACCGATTTACATGAATGCAACTAAATGCAAAATGCTTTTACCTACTCGGTGAAAAGTAAATGAATCTTTTAAGAACACATATGAATTGGCTTTCACTAATTCAAATCATAAAAAATAAAGTACAAATAGACTTGCAAGAAGAAGATAGCTCATGAAAGCTGGGAACAAAGAATCGAGCATCGAACCCTCACTGGAAGTGTATACACTCTAATCGCTCAAATGTTTAAGGTTTGATTCTCTCAATTCTCTGCTAATCTTGCTTTCTAAGGCTTGCTCTTCTTCTACCAATCAACAAAGCATTAATGCATAGATACATATATCAAGAGGTCTTTTAAGGGTTGTAATAGGGTTAGGATCAAGGTAGGATTGTATTTGGACATGTGGATTAAAATTTGAATCCTTAATTAACCTAAACTTCCCACATAACTTAAGACAATCCATGTAATTACAATGCAAGATCTAACTACCCATTAACTATGTTTTGCCACATATTCATTTATCCCAGTTTTAGTACAACTCATATGCATTGCTTTCACCATTTACTTTGGGGTATTTTGTCCCCTTTCTATTGTTTGCTCTTTTTCTCTAAATTTTTTTTCTTTTGTCTTTCTCAATGCATATGATTAAGGTATTGCAAGAATAAACATGTGTTTAACATTCTTTTTCACATTTAATCAAGAATATACAACACCCAATTCTCAAACCAAATATTTTCAAATTTCTCCACACTTAATTTGTGAGCACTTTCACTAGTCTAAGCTAACCAAGGATTCAAATTAGGGACATTATTATTTTCTGCTTAGAGTTAATGATGTGCTAAAATAAAGAATAAATAGGGTAAAATAGGCTCAAATTGGTTTGCAAAGGATAATGAAAAGGTAAGCGATATGGGTATGTAAGCTCAGTGAAACAAAGGCCTCAATCATATAAGTGCATGCATACGTCAAACAATAGAAATATAGAATTAAGCAAGACAAAGATCACAATTTTAGAGAGAATAACACACACCAAAAATAAAATGTTGGTTGATAAAATGCAACCAATCAAATAGGCTCAAAATCTCACTGGTTTTTGTGTGTTCGAGCTCTAAACCATGTTCCAAAATAAAATTTCTTCAAACAAGTTTAACAAAAGTTTTAATTCAAATTAGTGAAATGCACTAAAAAGTTTCTTGAAAAAAAAATATTACTTTTCAACCAAATAGTGGTAAAATATGCAGAAAATCAAGCAAACATACAATCAAATATGCAAATGCAACAACTAATTTAACAAAGAAAATTTAAACATTGGTGTTGAGTCAGAAAGTACTAACCACCGGAAGTCGGTATCGACCTCCCGACACTTAAAGATTGCATCGTCCTCGGTGCATGCAGAGATGTACAAGTGGACGGGTGGTTCCAACTGATGCTTTTTCTCCAAAGATTGTGCGGCAGACTTGTTTATTGCTCAGGTTAGAAAGTTTTCCTTTTTCCTATTGGTGGCCATCCTGAAAGAAGAGAAAAAGGAAGGGAAAGAACCCACAAGCAAAGATATGAAAAGAAATAAAATATATGTGGGCTAGTGCCAAATAATAAGGTTCTCAACTTCATGGTAGCTACAATATGTAAGTGAGAAAATAATTGAAGCACAGGGCATGTCAACTAAATAGTAAACAAGTCAAGGAGCACCCAAAATAATGCAAGAAAGATGCAACAGTTGAATAAGAACTTTTAACACCAATGGAAAAATAATAAAATTAGAAAAGAAAATATAAACATGCACAAAGTTAGAATGTAATAAATGAAAATATGCAAATGAATTAAGTAAAAGAGAATGAAAGAGAATAAGGATTAGAGGGGAGGAGAGATATTAGAAAGTTGGCGGCGCAATCGACGTGCACGCGTATGGTACGTGTGCGCGTGCTGATGCATGAAAACTTGTCTCTCAACAAATTTTCCATCGGCAAGTATACCGAATTGTCGTCAAGTAAAACTCACAATAGAGTGAGGTTGAATCCCACAAGAATTGATTGGTCAAGCAACTTTAGTTAGAAGAATGTGCTAGTTGAACTAAACAGAATTCAAATTGAGATGCAGAAATTTAAAGGACTGGAAAGTAAATAACAGAAATTAAAGTGCAGAATCTTAAATGGGGATTTGGGGTAATGAGCATGAAATTAAATGGCAGAAAGTAAAGAGAATGGGTAAGTAAGATCAGAAATGGAGAAATCATTGGGTTTAGGAGATGTTGCATTCTCCGGATCAAGTTCATTCTCATCTCTTCCTCAATCAATGCATTCATTAATCTCCTTGGCAATCTTAAGTGATTGGATCCCAATTCCTTGGCAATCCAATCTCTCTAAGCTTGAACAATTGCCCAATTCCTTGATTTAATTGCTCATGGAAAGAGATGAAGTGTGGTAACTGATTATACCACATGTATTTCCAAATCAAAGTGTTGGAAGGATTACATGTCACTATATCCGTCCAAACCCCAATTTAGTCCAACATGAGAAAGCATTTCTAGCATGATCTCCTCATCCCTTTTCCAAGGCTCAAAGGAGATCCAATTATGGAGAGTTTCTTTTCCAAGACAACTAACCAATTGAATTAAGATCGAAAGCTTTCTAGTAAGATCAAGAGAAAAGAAAGAAGAAGAAGAATGAAAACTATAATTGATCCATCAAATTACAACGGAGCTCCCTAACCCAATGAAAAGGGTTTAGTTATTCATAGCTCTAGAAATGGAAACTGGCAGAAAAGAATAATCCATGCTAAAAGTGCAGAAAAGTAAATCTATAAAGAGTAGTTCCCAAATGTGCCAAGCTTCTCTATAGTTCAAAACTACTCCTATATATACTACTCCTCTTGATCTTCTAGTGAGTTCTTCAAGTCTTGGATGTAGTCTTTGGATCTTGAGTTGAAGAGTTCTCATCTTTAGTGGGCCCAACTTGCAGAGAAAGATAAATTAGGCTTTGGGTATTTAGTAAGATTTAACGTTGATTTCCATTGTGGGTTCGAGAATGTTAGTGGCATTCACTTTTTCCACTAACGTTCCAACCTCATATATCCACGTTAAATCCAACGCTAGTGGTCTTAACGTGACCACTAACGTTGCTTTCTCAAAACTTGGCTAACGTTATTGGGACTCACTTTTCCCAATAACGTTGGCTTATACCCCTTCGCAAACGTTAATGGGAATCACTTTTCCCATTAACGTTGCTTAGTGCTCCTATGTTCCTACGTTAGAGTCCACGCTAGTATAGCTAGCGTGACTCTTAACGTAGGTGTGATCCACCTTCAAGAGCATTAGTGACACTCACCTTTGTCACTAACGCTCCAAATGCCACATTCTCCACGTTAGAACTCACGTTAACTAAGTTAACGTGGCTCTTAACGTAGTAGTGAAGCCACCTTCCAACGTTAGTGACAAAAGTGAGTGTCACTAACATTGGCTCTTTGATTTCAACTCCACGTTAACTTTCACGTTAATAGTCTTAACGTGAAAGTTAACGTAGGCAATGCTAGATGGTCCAATGTTAGTGACAAAAGTGAGTGTCACTAACATTGGCTTTTGTTTCTTCTTCCACGTTAGAGTTCATGTTAACTAAGTTAACGTGACTCTTAATGTGGATCATTGCCAAGTTCTCCAACGTTAATGGTGTTCACTTTTACCATTAACGTTGGAGTTCCTTCTTCTTCTATGTTAACTACCACGTTAACTTAGTTAACATGGCAAGTAACGTGAGCTTTGGGTGGCTTCGCAGGCGTTATTGGTGATCACTTTTCTCATTACCGTTGCAAGCTTTAGCATTCCACGTTAGTGTTCACGTTAACTAGGTTAACGTGAATACTAACGTGGTTCTTCCTTGCTTCCTTTGCCCTGAAAACAAGCAATTAAAGTGCATCAAATCTCTAGCCAAAGTCATGAGATTATGCATCATCAATTTATCATGCAATTCTAGAAAAATACTCATGAAATTATGCAAAGTTCACAAAAGTTGCTTGAATCAAGGTGTGAGTGTAATTTCATCCAAAACTTGCCTTATTCACTAAGAAAATGCATGAAACTACCCTAAAACATTAAAGAAAAGGTCAGTGAAACTGGCCTAGATGCCCTGGCATCACAACACCAAACTTAAAGCTTGCTTGTCCCTAAGCAAGTACTGAAGCATAAGAAGAATGAAATGAAATAACAAGAAGATAAGATAGAAGTAGCATTCTTGGTTTATAGGGTTTCATGCATAGCAACTTAGGTTCTTTCCTTCTAGGTTTCAAGCCTTTATCAAATCCTTAGTCACCTTCTTGATTGCATCCTTTGAGATTTCTTTCTTATTGATCCTTCCTTCTTTTTTCAAAGTTATTTTTCTTTTTGCTAAGTGCTTTGTAAGAGGGCGACTCTTTATGATAAGCTTTTAGCCAACACTCCCAAACCAGTTGGTTTTAAGGTGCTAGGTGTTAAGACACCCCTAAGGACTTACTCCCTCAAGTCTCTTTCCCTCATACATACACACCACAGGCATATGGTTTGTTATTTTTCCTTTCTTGACACCTTGGTGTCCAGCACCTCTTTGGGTTACTAAGTGTTTTGTATCAAAGGTTACTCTTGATAGTGGACTTTCAGCTGATAATCCCGAATTAGTTAATCCAAGTTACCAAGTGACAATGCACCCCTAAGAGCTTATTCATCCAAGTATATCCTTTGTACTTAAACACCACAAACACATGCCTCAATTTTGAAACCCTTGATGCCTAGCATTGTTTCTTATTGTGTTTCTTTCCTTTTCACTTTTATTGCTCTTTCTCTTTTCTTATTGGGATCTTATTGTTTAGCTAGTCTCAAAGGGTGTGTCTCAAACAAAAGACTTAGGATAGATAGTTGCTTTCTTTCCTTCTTTGGTGAACCAACTTAGCTTACTAATCAATCTACCACAAACATTCAGAATGTACTTCATAAAATAACCCCACTCTTGTTCTTTTCATAACATTTTCTTTTTGATTAACTTAAAGAGACAAGCATACAAGTAGGAAAGGTGAAAGTGAACACTTAAGACATTGAGCTAGCACACTTAGCCTAAGCAATAAAACTTAAATGCATAATTGAAAGTCCTAAGCTACCATGGAAGCATGTTCTATTTCATACATGATTTTCCTTATTTAAAGCTTTGAAAAAGATAAACTAAGAAGGAACTTCACCACCTTTCACTTATTGGTATGCTCATGTTCTTCTGCTTCCTTGCCCTCTTGAAGTTTACTTTGTCCACTTGTGCTTCCTCTCATTCGATTCATTCTGGCTATCTTCCAATCCTCCAATGCCTTCCTTAATGATTCATGACTTTGTTCTATCCTTTCGCGCTCCATTCGTGCTAACACATCTTTTACATCTTCATATTTTGTTATCCCAGGATGCAAAACAGGCAGTTGTTCGACTAGGTACCCAAGCCTGGCTTGGGTATTCACATGATACCCAGTCTCACTCATGTAGACACCTTCCGAAAATGCTCTATATTCATCAAAAAGATCTGCTTGTTCTCTTTGTTTCCGATGCATCTCATGGATGTGTGCACCTTGATGTGCTTGGATGTTGGTTAGCCTTTGGATGGCTTCTTGTTGTTGATCTTGCTTTTGATTCAGGTTGTGGAATGCTTCACTCTATTGTCTTCCTTGTTCCAATTGCTGGTCCATCAATTGTTTTTGCCATTCCCCTTGCTGATCCATCCATCTAGAGAATGATTCTTCTTGGCGGTCTATTAATTACGATTGAAACTCCCTTTGTGCCCCTTGATTTTCCATGCATTGCCTAGATAAGGTATCAATAGCCTATTACAATTGGTGCATGCTTAAGGTGGCTGAAATTTGCTTTTGTGGATGTTGTTCTCCTTCGGCTTGATGAGCTGGCCTATTTCGTACCCTTCGTAGGGGTAGTGGAGTTGCAGTAGCGTGCATCCGATGATAAGTGATTGGAAGACCAACCTTTATCCACTCAGGGTTTTCATCCTCAAATATCACCCTAGCCAGTTTGCAAAGGCAAAAGATAGTGCTGGGATAACCCAACTTTCCTCCAGAATCGCTCTTCTCAGCAAGCTTCCGAATGCCTTGGGCTATGAGTTCATGAGCCTTGACCTCTCCTCCCTTCATTAGACATTGCACCATCGTTGCTCTCTTGAGGTTTACCTTTGAGTTGTTTCCGGCTGGGAGGATGGATCTCCTTACAATTTCGAACCAACCTTTAGCCTCAAGGAGGAGATCTCCTCTTTTAATAAATTTGGGCTTCCTCTTGGGACCTTTTTCCCAATCTGCTCCTTGCACACATATATCCTGTATAATCTGGTCATAATTGGGGTTTTTGTCCATTCTTGAGTGATAGCTCTCCTCTTCAAAGGGTATGCTTCTTAATTTCAACACTCTCGTGATAGTCATGGGACTAAAATCCACCATGACTCCTCTCACAAAACTTGTGTATGAGTCATCTGCCTTGTCTTGCCTAACTGCATTTGCATAGAACTCTCTTACTAGAGTTGCATTCACCCTTGTGATTGGATCGGTGAGAAGCTCCCATCGGCGTTGTTCCACCTTCCTTATGATTTCTGGGCACTCGGCTTTTGTGACTTGGAAGCCTAGTTCATAAATGATTTCTTTCTCAGTCATCCACCCATACTGTAGTACATGATAAAAGGTTCTAAATCGCCCTTCATCAAAAGGAGGATGCTCTATGGGCGCCTTCCCTTTTTGTCTCTTGGAGCTTGATGATGCCATGCAGATTGTTGATGTGTTGGTTATTCTCAAGATGGCTTTGAGGGTGTATGTGAAGCCTTGGTGAGGGGTGATGTGTGTATGACCGAAAGGAGGGAATGGGGATGGTGAGCATAAGTGTGTATGGAGAAGTTGTGTGAAGGGGTTTATATAAGAAGATGGCAATTGATTGAAGGGTGTGGATTGATGATGTTGTTTGATAGTGGATGGTTGGGGTTTTAGGATTGAATGAGCACAAGGATCACCTCCTTTATGGGGGTCTTGGTTCGGTCCTCAAGATTGTCCACTCCCAATGTTGCATGGCAACACTTCCAAGGACATTCCCCATGAAGACAAGTGTGAAATTCCTTTGGTGTAGTGGCCGAATCTCCCTTCCTCAATTGTCCTATCAAGTACCATCAATGTCCTTTTTGATTCCCTATATACGAAAAGAAAATGCCATGGGTTATTTGAAATTTTTGGTGGGAAAAAGTGTGACCTAACAAAATATTTCTTTTTCTTTTGGTTTTACATGACTAAATGCTTTCCATGAATGCAAATCAATCAACTATTAAGCTTCCCATGCATGCACATTGGTACACCAAACTTGTTTGTGATCACATGGTGCAACAAGTTTGGGGAATAAATCTTCCTCATAGGGTGTGTTCAAACATCACTTGATGTGTTTTGAACACCAAACTTATCATGTACTATACGTTGCATGTAGAGGAGCTTTATTTTAGTTGTCAAAATTGATTTGAAATTCCATGAAAATTGCCTTATTACTATTATTAGAGATTTAAGAAAAGAGGTATAGAACATGGGTTGCCTCCCATGAAGCGCTTCTTTAACGTCATTAGCTTGACGGTTGATCCTTGTCAAGGTGGTTGGTGGTGCTTGAAATCCTCTCCTCTTGCACTGAACCTATGTCCATTGGCTTTGTTGATAAGCTCCATATGCTCCAAAGATAAGATTTTGTTGATAGTATACACAGGAGGCAGCTGAGATGGAATAATGGGGAGGTGAGGTGGTATAGATGGAAAGTATGTAGAAATCACCTCATCTCCTGGCGAGAAATTTTCTGTAGGAATTTTCTTATTTTTCCATCTCCTTGGGACTTTCTTTTTTGTATCTCTTGATGCTTGCTTGTTCTCTATAGCTCCTTTCCTTAGGTGATCCTTGTTGTTTCCTCTGCATGAATCTGGTGGTTTTGGTTCCCTTTGGATTACCTTTGAATGTGGTTATTCCTGAATATGTGACTTCGCATCCAATATGGTTTCCAATTGTGTTGTTTGTGCTTCTTTGTTTGTTTCTTGCATCAGTGCTTCATTGTGCTCTTCTCTTAATTCTTTGTTTTCTTGACTTGATTCTTGTGAGAGTTTGAAAACATTGAAAGTGAGCTGCTCATCATGTATTCTCAGCACTAGCTCTCCTCGCTCTACTTCTATGAGTGCTCTGGTTGTGGCTAGGAATAGTCTTCCCAAAATGATGGGATAGATAGGATTCTCATCCATTTCCAGAACAACAAAATCTGTGGGAAGATAGTAGCTTCCAACCTTAACCAGCACATTTTCAACCACCCCTATTGCTTGTTTTTGAGTTTTGTCAGCCAACCTGATAATTACATCAGTAGGGGTTAGTTCATTGATTTGGAACTTCTTCATGAGGGAGAGAGGCATTAAGTTGATTCTTGCTCCCAAGTCATAAAGCCCTTTGTCAATCATTGTTCCTCCTATGGCACAAGGAATATGGAAACTCCCTGGATCCTCCTTCTTTATGGGTGGCCCTGGTTGAATGAGAGAATTGCAATCCCTGTTCATCTTTATAGTTTGTCCACCCTTCAATGGACTTTTTCTGGCTAGTAGCTCCTTTATATACTTGATGTAGAAAGGCATTTGCTGGAGAGCTTTAATAAATGGTATATTTACATCAAGAGATGCAAACATATCAAGGAACCTTGAGTACATTCTCCCTGCTACACCACCTTTAAGCCTGTGGGGAAAAGGTGCATATGGGTTCAACACCTCCTTCTTCTTTAGCTCTTCCTTAGATGTAAGTTGAGTTGTATAGCTTCCTTCCTCCTGGCTTTCCTTTTGGTTATTTTGGAGGTGTTCTACTCCATTCATACTCCCTTCATTACTTGTGGTTATCATTTTGCATTCTTCCCATCTCACCTTCTTTGTTTCTCCTCTTGGATTCTTCTCTGTATCACTGGGGAATCCATCAGTGAGTTTGGGAATTTGTTGAGATAAATACCCTACTTGGGACTCCAATCTCTTGATGTTTTCTCCTTGGTTCTTGATATTGGCTCGCACTTCTTCCTTAAACACCTTGTTGTCTTGGACTTCTCTGCATAAGTTTTCAAGTAGAGCTTTAATCTTTGAGAGCCTATCATCTGTTGATGATGGTGGGTTGAGATTAGATGGTTGAGAAGGTGGGTTAAATGGATATTGGTAATATCTTTGTGAGGTGTTTTGATGAGTAGCATTGTTGTTAGAGTTGAGGTTGTGGCGTCTCTGATCTTGCCCTTGGTCTTGTTGGTTTCCCCATCCAAAGTTAGGGTCATTTTTCCATCCAGAGTTGTAAGTTTTGGAGTATAGATCATGGACTTGTCTAGGTGAGTTTCCAACATAGTTGGCTTGCTCCCAATCACCTTCTTCTCCTATGTTTACTCCTTCTTGAGCTGATGATGAGGTGACGGCTGCTGCAACTTGGTTCTCCTCCACCTTCTTGGTATGATCTGCTAGCTGCTTGGTGATCATCTTGTTTTAAGCTAACAATGCATCCATGTGGTTCAGCTCCATTACTCCTCTGGTGTTACTTATTTCGGAGGCATAGAAGTAGTCATTTTCAGCAACTGTTTCAATGACATCTATGGCTTCTTCAATGGTTTTCTTCTTGTTTAGAGAGCCTCCTGATGAATGATCCACAACCTTCTTTGACTCATAGAAAAGACCTTCATAGAAGATGTGAAGTTGAACCCACTCATTAAACATCTTTGGTGGGCATCTCCTTGTCAGGTCTTTGAATCTCTCCCATGCTTCATAAAGTGTCTCACCATCTTGTTGTCTAAAAGTTTGCACCTCAGTTCTTAGCCTATTGATCCTTTGAGGAGGGTAAAACCTTGCCAGAAACTTGTTCACCACTTCTTCCCAATTAGTTAAGCTCTCCTTTGGGAAGGATTCAAGCCATTTGGATGTCTTGTCCCTGAGTGAAAAAGGGAATAAGAGCAACTTATAGACATCTGGATGGACTCCATTGGACTTCACTGTGTCACAAATCCTCAAGAAGGTGGTCAAATGTTGATTAGGATCTTCTTGAGCACCTCCTCCAAATGAGCAATTATTCTGCACAAGAGTGATGAGCTGGGGTCTTAGCTCAAAATTGTTGGCATGTATGGTGGGCTTCTGAATGCTGCTTCCACAGTTTCCTGGATTAGGATTGATATAGGATCCTAAGACTCTCCTTTCTTGCCCAGCTCGGTTTGCATGGCCTTCTCTGACATGATTATGAGCTTCTTCTTCATGATTGTTTTCCATATTTTCTTCCATGTTGGGTTCAAAATACTCTTCCTCTTCTTCCTCAGCACCAATAATCATTTTCCCTCTTGCTTCCCTTCTTAGTCTCCAAAGGGTTCTTTCAGGTTCTGAATCAAAGGATGTTGAAACTCCTTCTCTTCTCCCTGTCATACAACAAACAGATTGCACAACAGGAGATAAAATGAAGAAACTATTCTTGTTAGAGTAATTGTTACTGTGAGTGATGCAAATTATCAAACAGTTAGTGGGTTGTGAGCAGAATTGTAATCAAAGGAGGAAAGAACAAAAAAATAAAAGAGGGTGCAGGGGATGAGGAAGAAATTAAAATAAAGTAAAGGAAATTAACTGAATAAAGTAAACAAAAAGAAAAATGCTCAATCTAGTGATCTTCAAACTTTATCATTGTTGATTCAAAATCAATCCCCGGCAACGGCGCCATAAACTTGATGCATGAAAACTTATCTCTCAACAAATTTCCCTTCGGCAAGTATACTGAATTCGCGTCAAGTAAAACTCACAAAAGAGTGAGGTCGAATCCCACAAGGATTGATTGGTCAAGCAACTTTAGTTAGAAGAATGTGCTAGCTGAACTAAACAGAATTTAGATTGAGATGCAGAAATCTAAAGGACTAGAAAGTAAATAACAAAAATTAAAGTGCAGAATCTTAAATGGGGATTTGGGGTAATGAGCATGAAATTAAATGGCAGAAAGTAAAGAGAATGGGTAAGATCAGAAATGAGGAGATCATTGGGTTTAGGAGATGTTGCATTCTCCGGATCAAGTTCATTCTCATCTCTTCCTCAATCAATGCATTCATTAATCTCCTTGGCAATCTTAAGTGATTGGATCCCAATTCCTTGGTAATCCAATCTCTCTAAGCTTGAACAATTGCCCAATTCCTTGATTTAATTGTTCATGGGAAGAGATGAAGTGTGGTCACTGACTATACCACATGTATTTCCAAATTAAAGTGTTGGGAGGATTACATGTCACTATATCCGCCCAAACCCCAATTTGGTCCAACATGAGAAAGCATTTCTAGCATGATCTCCTCATCCCTTTTCCAAGGCTCAAAGGAGATCCAATTATGGAGAGTTTCTTTTCCAAGACAACTAACCAATTGAATTAAGATCGAAAGCTTTCTAGTAAGATCAAGAGAAAAGAAAGAAGAAGAAGAATGAAAACTATAATTGATCCATCAAATTACAAGAGAGCTCCCTAACCCAATGAAAGGGGTTTAGTTGTTCAAAGCTCTAGAAATGGAAAATGGCAGAAAAGAAGAATCCATGCTAAAAGTGCAGAAAAGTAAATCTATAAAGAGTAGTTCCCAAATGTGCCAAGCTTCTCTATAGTTCAAAACTACTCCTATATATTCTACTCCTCTTGATATTCTAGTGAGTTCTTCAAGTCTTGGATGTGGGCTTTGGATCTTGAGTTGAAGCAGTTCTCATCTTTAGTGGGCCCAACTTGTAGAGAAAGATGAATTAGGCTTTGGGTATTTAGTAAGATTTAACGTTGATTTCCATTGTGGGTTCGAGAATGTTAGTGGCATTCACTTTTTCCACTAACGTTCCAACCTCATATATCCACGTTAAATCCAACGTTAGTGGTCTTAACGTGACTACTAACGTTGCTTTCTCAAAACTTGGCTAACGTTATTGGGACTCACTTTTCCCAATAACGTTGGCTTATACCCCTTCGCAAACGTTAATGGGAATAACTTTTCCCATTAACGTTGCTTAGTGCCCCTATGTTCCTACATTAGAGTCCACGTTAGTATAGCTAACGTGACTCTTAACGTAGGTGTGATCCACGTTCAAGAGCGTTAGTGACACTCACCTTTGTCACTAACGCTCCAAATGCCACATTCTCCACGTTAAAACTCACGTTAACTTAGTTAACGTGGCTCTTAACGTAGTAGTGAAGCCACCTTCCAATGTTAGTGACAAAAGTGAGTGTCACTAACGTTGGCTCTTTGATTTCAACTCCACGTTAACTTTCACATTAGTCTTAACGTGAAATTTAACATAGCAATGCTAGATGGTCCAACGTTAGTGACAAAAGTGAGTGTCACTGGTGGACGAAATTGTGATCCTCAAAGTTGGTCCCTTTGTATTTGTATGAAATCAAAAATACCCCAAAGAGATCATGGTATGATGAATTGGGATCTTAATAATCCCTGGTGTGATCATAACTCCGTTCAACTTAACCAGCAAGTGTACTGGGTCATCCAAGTAATACCTTACGTGAGTAAGGGTCGATCCCACAGAGATTGTTGGTATGAAGCAAGCTATGGTCACCTTGTAAATCTCAGTTAGGCAGATTAAATTGGTTTATGATGAGTTCGAAAATTAATAATAACTAGAAAATAAAATAGTAAATAGTTACTCATATAATTCCATGGTGGGAATTTCAGATAGGCATGTGGAGATGCTGTGCTCCTCTCGAATATCTACTTTCTTCTTACATTCATCCAATCTTTCTTACTCCTTTCCATGGTAAGCTGTATGTAGGGCATCACTGTTGTCAATGGCTACATCCCATCCTCTCAGTGAAAATGGTCCTATGCTCTGTCACAGCACGGCTAATCATCTGTCGGTTCTCAATCAGGTTGGAATAGAATCCCTTGATTCTTTTGCGTCTGTCACTAACGCCCAGCCTTCAGGAGTTTGAAGCTCGTCACAGTCATTCAATCCCAAAATCCTACTCGGAATACTATAAACAAGGTTTAGACTTTCCGGATTCTCATGAATGCCGCCATCAATTCTAGCTTATACCACGAAGATTCTGTTGGGGAATCTAAGAGATATGCGCCCGGCCTAAGGTAGAACGGAAGTGATTGTCAATCACGCGCGTTCATAGGTGAGAATGATGATGAGTGTCACGGATCATCACATTCATCAAAGTGTTGTGCAACGTATATCTTGGAATAAGAATAAAAGAGAATTGAATAGAAAGTAATAATAATTGTATTGAAACTTGAGGTACAACAGAGCTCCACACCCTTAATCTATGCTGTGCAGAAACTCCACCATTGAAAATACATAAGTGAAAGGTTCAGGCATGGCCGAATGGCCAGCCCCCATGGTCTAAGGACTAGGCGTCCAGAGATGTCTAATACACTGGTAAAAAGTCTTATTTATAATGAACTAGCTACTAGGGTTTACATGAACAAGTAATTGATGCATAAATCCACTTCCGGGGCCCACTTGCTGTATGTTTGGGCTGAGCTTGATCTATCCACGAGCTGAGGCTTTTATTGGAGTTGAACGCCAAGTTATAACATGTTTTGGGCGTTCAACTCCGGATCATGACGTGTTTCTGGCGTTTAACTCTAGACAGCAGCATGTACTTGGCGTTCAACGCCAAGTTACATCATCAATTCCCGAATAAAGTATAGACTATTATATATTTCTGGAAAGCTCTAGATGTCTACTTTCCAACGCCGTTAAGAGCGCGCCATGTGGAATTCTGTAGCTCCAGAAAATTCATTTTGAGTGCAGGGAGGTCAGATTCCAACAGCATCAGCAGTCCTTTGTCAGCCTCCTATCAGAGTTTTGCTCAAGTCCCTCAATTTCAGCCAGAAATTACCTGAAATCACAGAAAAACACACAAACTCATAGTAAAGTCCATAAATGTGAATTTATCATAAAAACTAATGAAAATATCCCTAAAAGTAGCTTGAACTTACTAAAAACTACCTAAAAATAATGCCACAAAGCGTATAAATTATCCGCTCATCAGTCACTAACGTTGGCTTTTGTTTCTTCTTCCACGTTAGAGTTCACATTAACTAAGTTAACGTGACTCTTAACGCATATCATTGCCAAGTTCTCCAACGTTAATGGTGTTCACTTTACCATTAACGTTGGAGTTCCTTCTTCTTCTACGTTAACTACCACGTTAACTTAGTTAACGTGGCAAGTAACGTGAGATTTGGGTGGCTTCGCAGGCATTATTGGTGATCACTTTTCTCATTACCATTGCAAGCTTTACCATTCCACGTTAGTGTTCACGTTAACTAGGTTAACGTAAATACTAACGTGGTTCTTCCTTGCTTCCTTTGCCCTGAAAACAAGCAATTAAAGTGTATCAAAGCTCTAGCCAAATTCATGAGATTATGCATCATCAATTTATCATGCAATTCTAGCAAAATACTCATGAAATTATGCAAAGTTCACAAAAGTTGCTTGAATCAAGGTGTTAGTGTAATTTCATCCAAAACTTGCCTTATTCACTAAGAAAATGCATGAAACTACCCTAAAACAGTAAAGAAAAGGTCAGTGAAACTGGCCTAGATGCCCTGGCATCATGTGCATGGAGAGAGAAGAAGGCGTGTGGAAGCGCACAGTGTGCGGACGCGTGGGTGGCCATATATGGAAAAGGACGCGCACGCCTCAAGGACGTGTACGCGTGGGCAAATTTGTGCCTCTAGCACAGTACCAGCCCCAGACCAGTACAACTCTCTGGCCAAACAAGGTTTTACGCCGATTTCTTCATCCACACGAACAGGCCTTAGGCGCAGACGCGTGGGTCACCAAGAGAGGAAACGGCGCGCACGCGTACAGTACGCGTGCACGTGGGCTAGATGGTGCCTAAGGCACATTTCCTGCCCAGCTCCTGCGCCACTTTCTATTCAATCTCACCCAAGTCAGATTCACGAAGGACGCGGACGCGCACTAGGCGCGCGCACGTGGAATGCTTTTTTTTATGCAGAATGCAGGTGATAATGCAGAATGTACGCATGAACACTGATAAAAAGAAAACAAAATAAAACTAAAAATGAAAAGGAATGATCATACCATGGTGGGTTGTCTCCCACCTGGCACTTTTAGTTATTGTCCTTAAGTTGGACATTTGGTGAGCTCTTTGTTATGGTGGCTTGTGCTTGAACTCATCCAGGAATCCCCACCAATGCTTGCAATTCCAATAGCCTCTGGGACCCTAAACTAGGCGCATAATGCCTTCAAGCAAGTTGAAGTAAGTGAGATGACCCCAAGATTGTTGATTGCTAGGATGAATTCCGGGGTCCCAAACCTTACTGTTGCACCCGTCTTTGTGTTGATCACCATTGTTCCAACCGGGTGGCAAGCAATCTGAATTCTCACTGAAGCAGCCAAACAACTCTCTAGACCCATTCAATCGAGCTCAACACCACCCTTTGCATTTAAACTTTGAGCTTTCAACCATATTTAACCTTGTAGGACAACTCTTACCACTAACCATCTTCCTCGTACTCTTAATGCCACAAAGAGCTCTAAGTTGACCATCCGTCTCCAGTAGTCCATATTCAAGTGGGAAAGTAAAGGCTAAGGATAGGAATTTTACCAACTTGAATGTTGTATTGGATGGTAATGGCTTTGAGGGAGATGTTTCTGATGATCTTGCAAGCTCCACTCCCGTGTGCTCTTCCTTGACAACTTCCACCTCTTTGCAAGCTTCTTTAATTTCAACCTCTTCCTCTTGGTAGCTTTCTTCCAATTCAATCTCTTCTTTATTGCTAACCAAAGGCATGGGAGGTTGTGCTTCTTCTTCTTTAATCTCCATGTCAAGTCCAATGGGAGAGGATTCAATTGTAGATAAGGATTCATCAATGATTGAATCCATCTCTTGATCGACCTCCTCAAAGTCTTCAACCATGATATGACTTGGAGGTTGTACACCCTCCTCAACATCAATTTCAAGTGCCTTGGAAGGAGGCTCTATGACCTGGCCTTCCCATGGAGGTTCCGCATCTCCTAAGTCTTCAACCACTTCCTCTTCTTTGATAATTTCAGTTTCGTCCAGTTGTTTTAGTATAAAATCGTACTCATCCTTGATGATTTCCTTTCCATGACAACTCCCTTCAACTACTCCTTCATCTTTAAAGGTCTCTACTACCTCCACCTTTAGAGCTTCCTCTAGCTTCTTATGAAGTATGAATTCACGAAGACGATCCCTTCTCTCTTGTTCCATGTCCATAGTATAATTGGGATTATCTTACTCTTAGATTGATGGATGTGGGTGCTCTTCCATGGAGGGTGGTGATGGGATTCAGAGATCATTATGTGGTTGAAAGGGAAGTGCACTAGAACTTGAGGATTGAGTATTCGAGGAAGAGGATTGGTCCATGCGGGATATAAGAGCTTGAAGAATAGAGGTTAGACTAGTGAGAGAGGTAAGTGTGGCTTGAAGGTTTATTTTCCCTTGGTGAATAACACTAAGGGTGTTGTCATCCAGCAGAAGTTGGGGTGGATAGGAGGGTTCATTATTTTGGAGAAAGGGTTCATAATAGGAGGGTGGTTCTTCTTGGTAAGGTTATGGAGATGATGAATATGGAGGTGGTGGTTCTATGTATGGTTCGTTCAGCTCATAGTGTGGTTGGCATGGTGGATATGGATTAGGGTTATATGGGAGTGTTTGGTGGTAAGGGGCTTGTGAGTATGGTGGTTCAAAGCTATGTTGAGGAGGGGGTTCATAGGCGTGTGGTGGTGGTTGTTGATAATCAAAAGAGCGCTCACCGTAGCCATTATCTTGATATGCTTCTTGGAATGGCTCTTGCTCATAGTATGTTGGCGGAGGCTGTTACCAAGAGGGTTGATCAAATCCCTGTGGCTCCTCCCACCTTTGATTCTCCCATCCTTGATGCATGTTCTTATTGTAATCTCCTCTTCCTGCAACATGATTATAACCAAACTCATAGACAAAAGGGGTGAGAGTTCATAGTAGTAAGAGAAAATAAAAACAAAACTAATAAAAATAAGCAAATAAATCCTAAAGCTAACAAAAACTAACAAGAAAGCAAAAGCAAATATTTACAATAACCAATAATAAGGCACACGTTTGCAATTCCTCGGCAATGGTGCCATTTTGATGAAGGGATTTTTGCGTGGTTTAGAATTTCACAAATAAATTCTTGTTGAAAGTATAGCTTCTAAACCAACAGAGACTCCTTTCGTGCAAAAGTTTTAGTTGTCACAAGTAACAAACCTCTGATAAAATTGATAACCAAAGTATTTAAACCTCGGGTCATCTCTCAAAGGAATTACGGGGAAGTGTGCTTATAATTGGTTATGAAAAAGTATATTTTTGGGGTTTTTAATATAAGAAGCAAGAATAGTAAATGGTAATGAAAATTAAATGACTAGAAAAGCTCTTGGCAAGGAGAAGATTAATTGGAAGTTCTGTCCTTGTTGGATTTTCCAAGATTAATAGTAATAGGTTGTTGTTTCTACTTAGTTGACCCCCAACGAATGAAGGGAAGTCAAATAAGTTGAGAGCCAACTTCTATTCACAAGTCCTAATCCTCTCCCTTGGAAAGGATTAGCGTTAGTGACTAGAGAGCCAGCCAACAATAAACCCAATTACAATTTAACTCTTGAGTCTTTCAACTCAAGGGTCTCCAAATAATAATCAACTTCAAAGCCAAGTTGGAGCCCACTCCATTTACATGGAAATTGAACTTAATTCAAAATAGTTCAGCAAATAAAGAAACTAAATAGAAAAATACTCTTTGTATTAATAAATTGACAAGATAAGAAGGTAAACTAAAGTAATAGAATAATTAAAAGTAGAAGAGAAACTAAAGTAAAGAAACATTGAACTTGGAATTGGGAAGCAATAAACCTAAAATAAAGAGAAATCCTAAATCATAAAACCTAGAAAGATGAGAGAGCCTCTCTCTCTCTAGAAAACTATATCTAAAACCTAAAATTATGTGAATGAAAGTTGTGTCAATGATTTTCCACTCTACAGCCTCTAATCTATGTTTTCTGGAAGAAAAACTGGGTTAAAAATAGCCCAGAAATGCCCCCCAACGATTTCTGCAGTTGCAGAACATCACGCATGTCGCGCGTACGTCCAGGTGCGTGTGCGCGCCGATGGACTTTTTGCCAATGTGTGCGTGCACATGCGCATTGCTTAGATGAATGACCACTATGACAAATTGTATATCATTGCGAAGCCCTGAATGTTAGCTTTCCAACGCAACTAGAACCGCCTCATTTGGATCTCTATAGCTCAAGTTATGGTCGATTGAATGCAAATAGGTCAGGGCTGACAGTTTTGCAGTTCCTTCAGCTTCTTGTATTCCTTCCACTTTTACATGCTTCTTTTCCATCCTCTCAGCTATTTCTGTCCTGTAATCTCTGAAAACACTTAACACACATATCAAGGCATCGAATGGTAATAAGAGAGGATTGAAATTAGCAAAATTTAGACCAAAGAAACATGTTTTAAATTATAGCACAAAATCAAGAAAGAAAATATAAAACATGTAATTTCTATGAATAAGTATGAGATTAGTGAATAAAATCCACTCTATTAAGCACAAGATGTACCACTCAACGATGCCATTTTGACAAAGGGATTTTTGCGTGGTTTAAAATTTCACAAATAAATTCTCATTGAAAGTATAGCTTCTAAACCAATAAGAATCCTTTCGTACAAAAACTTGGTTGTCAAAAGTAACAAACCCCTGATAAAATTGATAACTGAAGTATTTAAACCTCGGGTCGTCTCTCAAAGGAATTACAGGGAAGTGTGCTTATAATTGGTTATAAAAAAGTATATTTTTGGGGTTTTTAAGATAAGAAGCAAGAACAGTAAATGATAATGAAAATTAAATGACTAGAAAAGCTCTTGGCAATGAGAAGATTAATTGGAAGTTCTGTCCTTATTGGATTTCCCAAGATTAATAGTAATAGGTTGTTGTCTCTATTTATTTGACCCCCAACGAATGATGGAAAGTCAAATAAGTTGAGAGCCAACTTCTATTCACAAGCCCTAATCCTCTCCCTTGGGAAGGATTAGCGTTAGTGACTAAAGAGCCAGCCAACAATAAACCCAATTACAATTTAACTCTTGAGTCTTCCAACTTAGGGGTCTCCAAATATTAATCAACTTCAAATCCAAGTTGGAGCCTACTCCATTGACATGGTAATTAAACTTAATTCAAAATAATCAGCAAATAAAGAAATTAAATAGAAAAATACTTTTTGCATTAATAAATTAACAAGATAAGAAGGTAAACTAAAGTAATAGAATAATTAAAAGTAGAAGAGAAACTAAAGTAAAGGAACATTGAACCTAAAATTGGGAAGAAATAAACCTAAAACAAAGAGAAATCCTAAATCCTAAAACCTAGAGAGAGGAGAGAGCCTCTCACTCTTGAAAACTACATCTAAAACCTAAAATTATGTGAATGAAAGTTGTCTCTTGATTCCTCCACTCTACAACCTCTAATCTATGTTTTCTGGGCCAAGAACTGTGTCAAAAACAGCCCAGAAATCGCTAGGGGCAATTTCTGTTACGTACAGCACGTGGCTCATGCGTGCGTACGCGCCACGCGCACGTACGTGTCGCTTGTCTGCGCACTATCCACGCGTGGGTATGCTTTGCGCGTGTGCGTCCCTCAACGCCAGGTCAACTATGGCAAACTGTATATCTTTGTGAAGCCCCTGATATTAGCTTTCCAGCGCAATGGAAACTGCTTCATTTGGACCATTGTAGCTCAAGTTATGACCATTTTTGTGCAAAGAGGTCAGGATTGATAACTTTGCAGTTCCTTTAGCTTCTTGTATTCCTTCCACTTTTGCATGTTTCCTTTCAATCTTCTAAGTCATTCCTGCCCTGTAATCTCTGAAAATACTTAATACACATATCATAGCATCGAATGGTAATAAGAGAGGATTAAATTTAGCTAAATTAAGACCAAAGAAACATGTTTTCAATCATAGCACAAAATCAGGAAGGAAAATGTAAAACATGCAATTTACATGAAAAAGTGTAAGAATAGTTGATAAAATCCACTCAATTAAGCATAAGATGTACCATGATATAGTGGTGTATCAACATTCTTGAATTTTCTCCTTCTCGAGAAATTGAATTTGCGATCAAGTTGGTGCTTGGGGCAGGACCAATCTTGATTGCCCCTTATCCGATGTCACCGTTGGAGCTGGTTGAACTTAAGGCTCTACTGGAAAAATTGATGAGTAAAAATATCATTCGTCCAAGTGTTTCTCCGTGGGGAGCACCAGTGTTATTGGTGATGAAAAAGAATGGGAGTATGCGTTTGTCCGTAGATTACTGACAATTGAACAAAGTCACTGTGAAAAATAAATAATCGTTACCAAAAATCGATGATCTAATGGACTAATTGTAGGGAGCTGATAAAACACAATTTTGTGGTTTATCTTGTGCTTAATTTGGGGGATTTTATCACCTTTTCCCACATTTATTCAATGAAATAGCATGGTTTTGCAATTCTCCCTTGATTTGTGCTTAAATGTGAAAACATGCTTTTTAGGCCTTAAAATACCAAAATTCAATTCACTTTAATTCCATTCGATGCCTTGATGTATTTGTTGAGTGATTTCAGGTTCATAGGGCAAGTATTGGATGGAAGAAGTGAGGAGAAAAGCATGCAAAGTGGGAGAATTCATGAAGAAATGAAGGAACCGTAAAGCTGTCAAGTCCGACCTCTTTGCACTCAATCGACCATAACTTGAGCTACAGAGATCCAAATGAGGCGGTTTCAGTTGCGTTGGAAAGCTAACATCCAGCGCTTCAAACTGATATAAAATTTCTCATAGTTTCCTAACGTTTAAAGATGCGCACGTGTACTATACGTGTGCGCACCGATTGGTGCACGTGATTTACTAAAAGCAACTCATGGCCAGCGATTTGTGGAGCATTTTGGGCCCAATACAACTATTTTCTAATGCTATTTCATGTAAAATTCAAGCTTGGGCAAAGGGAGGAGCAATTGTTTGTAGCATGAGCATCATGTAGTGTATTTTCTAGAGAGAGAAGCTCCATCTTCTCTCTAGAATTAGGGTTCTTAGGTTAATCTCTCTTAGATTTAGCTTTGATTTCATGTTTTCATCTTATTTCTTTTATGAATTCTTGCTTCTACTCTTTCATTCTCATGGTTTGTAGTGTTAATTTTACTTTCTTGTCTCTTTTATGTTCATGAATGTTCTATGTTGGATTTGGTTAACATTTAATGCAATTTGATGATTGATGTTTCCTTTATTGATGATTTAATTGTGAATTTACTTTCTTTGATATTGGTAGTTGGTAGATTCATTACTCTTGCACATTTATTATTCTTTCCTTGTACACCCACCAAGTGTTTGACAAATGCTTGGTTGGGCTTTAGAGTAGACTTTGAGCATTCTTGGCTTGGAAAGAGTAATTAGGCAATCTTGAGTCATGAATACCCAACTAATGTTGGTGATCTAGAGTTGTTAGTTAATATGATTTCCATTAACTCTAATCTTTTGCTAATTCTATTAGTAAGTTGATTAGTACATTTGGATTGAGGTTAACTAGTCTTGTTTGACTTTCTCTCATGGAAGATAACTTATACCTTCTTCCAATGTTGGGGATGACAAAATGACATAAATTCTTGTTTATTATTGTGATATGATTGATTAGTCTTGTTTGACTTTCTCCTTATTTATTGGAGTTGACTAGATAAGATGAATTAATCATTGTATGACTAGGATAAAAAGCCTATGATCTCAAACCTTCCCATGAATGTCTCTCTTTATTGCTTGCTTTCTTTAAATACTTGCTTGATTTACATTTCTTGTCATTTATTTTGTTGCAAAATTACAAAACCAAACCCCCATGTTCCTTCATAGCCAATAAGCATACACTTCATTGCAATTCTCGTGAGACGACCCGGAGTCTAAATACTCTAGTTAATTCTTATTTGGGGTTTGTACATGTGACAAAACCATAAATTTAATTTGATGCGAGAGTTGTTTGTTGGTTTGGAGCTATACTTACAACGAAGTAATTCCTTTCTTTAAGAAGAAAAATCTAGACCGACAACAATTTTTGTGTCAAATTAATAGTGCCGTTGCCGGGGATTGCAATGATGCTATGTTATTGGCTATTGTATATATTGTGAATATCTTGATTTTTGGTTTGTTTGTTAGTTTTTGCTAGTTGTAGGATTTTGTTCTCTTTGTTTCTTGTTAGCTTTTGTTTTTATTTTCTCTTTCACTATGAATTCTCATGACTTTGACTATGAGTGTGGTTCTAACTATGTTGTAGGAAATGGAAATTCCAATGACAACATGCATCAAGGATTTGGAAAACAAAGATGGGAGAAGCCCCAAGCTTATGGACAACTTTCTTGGCAACAACCTCCTCCGGCTTCTTATGGGTACAATTCAAATCTTGATGCATACCAATCTAATGTATGTGATGACCCTCATTGTGGTTGTCAACCACAATCATCATATGCATATGAACCCCCTCCTCAATATAACCCTTCACCATACTCACAAGCCTCATACCACCATTTACCTCCATATGATCCTAACCCATATCCACCATACCAACCACCATATGAACCATCTCTAGAGCCACCACCATCCCAACACCAATACTCCCATGAACCACAAACTCCATACACACCACCTCAAGAATTTTACCAATATGAACCACCTTCTAATTACAACAACCTTTCCCCAAATAATGAACCCTCTCTTCCACCAGCACCTCCCGATGAAGCCCTCATGCTAGAACTGAGGGATCTTGAATCTCATATCTTAAGGCATTAAGAGGAAGATGAAAAGAAGTTCAAGGAGATAAGAGCCAAAATGGTTATCATGGTAGAAGCCATTGGAAACATAGTCTCATCCCGCCTAAGCCTATGCGACCAAGGCACTCCCGTTGTTGAATGTGGAGAGGCAACCAAAGAGCTTAGTGAGGGAGTGAATTTGAAGCTCCAAGGTGAAGAAGAGGAGTCAAAGCAAGAAGTGCAACAAGAGGAGAAGGTAGAGATGATTGAACCAAAAGAAGTAGTGGTTGGCACCTTAGGATATGTTGAGTACATAGAGAAATCACAAGTTGAAGAGCCTTCTTCCATGGAATTTGAAGTTGATGTTGAGGAAGAGAGTGCACAACCTCCAAAGCACAATGTGATTGAAAAATTGGAAGAAGTGACCCAAGAAATAGGTCCTCCTATTTATGATGATTCCATACCAACATATGATCCTTTTGAGCTTGAAGAATCCTTCCCCACTATGCTCGGAATTGAGGAGGAGGTAGACTTCACTCAACCTCCTATTTATGATTTGAGTGATGGAGAAGAGCTTGAAGAAATTGGTGAAGAAGAGCTTGAACTTGAGGAAGCTTGGCAAGAGGTAAAGCTTGAAGAACCTTGCCAAGTGGTGGAAGCCTCTAGAAGAGGATGGACGGGAGTAGAGCGCGCCTTGTCAAGATCATTGGGAACTCCTCCACCTAGGTTGTCATCTAATCCTTCATTTGAGTGGGTAAAACTTCTAACTCTTAGCTTTATTATCCCACTTGAATTTGGTTTGCTTGAGACGGATGGCCAACTTAGGGCGCTTTGTGGAATTAAGCATAAGAGGAGGATGTTTAGTGGTTGGCGTTGTAAGTCTAGGCTCATTATAGTTGGAAGCTCAAAATTGAGGAGCATGGATTGGACTAGTGCTCAATTGGATGGGTCTAGGAAGGTAGTTTGGTGCTTCTATGAGAATTCATCTCTCTTGCCACCCGGAGGAAATCACCATGATCAACTCAAGGACGGGTGTGAAAACAAGTGTGGGATCCTGGATCGCACAAGGAGGATCAACCTTGGGAGCCCATAGTTTGTGAAGAACTCCATCAAAGCTTGGAGTTATTAACTTTGAATAATGAACCACAACGGAAGTCCAAGCATTGGTGGGTGTTCAAGGATGGATTCAAGCACAAGCCACCTTGATGAAGAGCTCCCCATAAGTCCAACTTAAGGACAATACACAAAAGTGCTAGGTGGGAGACACGCCACCATGGTAACATCTTTTCTTTTTCCTTTTTGTAAATATTGCTAATAATTAGTTTAGTTTTATGTTTTGTTTGGTTAGATATGTTTAATTGGGAGTCTAGTATGTAAAATAAGGTTTTATGATCTTTTGGTAGTTGTTTGGAGGTTGGGAATGCTTGGTTTGGTGCAAGAACTTAGAAAAATTTTGAAAAACAGAGCACCAACCCACGCATACGCATCATTCACGCGTACGCGTGCCTTAAGCATTTTCGACCATCCACGCGCACGCGGCACGTACGCGTACGCGTGGATTGAAAATTCCACCCTTCCATACATTCACCCGAGAGTTATGCCTGAAGTGTGCCAACTTTGTGCCCAAGGCACAAGGCCACCCACGCGCACGCGTACCTCACGCGAACGCGTTGACTCTCTGATTTGCCATGCACGCATCCGCGTACTTTGCGCATACGCGTCTCTACCATTTCATCAATCCACGCTCATGCGCACATGGCGCGCACGCGTGGATTGCCCTGTTCCACTCTCCTTCTTTTCTTCTCCTCTTTCCATTTCTTTCCTTCTTCTCTTCTCTTTCCACCCTTCAACCGTCATCCAACGTTACCAAACACCATCCATAACCATTTCTTTTAGTTAGTTAGTTACTTGTTTACTTAGTTTAATTTTTCATTTAATTTTCTATTTTTCATTATAAGTGTTGGATTATTAAATTTGTTTGCCGTTTATTGCTGCTTAGTATTAACTGATGCTATTTTAGCATGATTCTGTTTGATTGTCATTGTTGGATTCAATTGTTGAGGTTATATTTTGTCAACTTAGTTTAGTTTTGGGTTCTTAATGCTTAATGTTTGTGAACACCAAGTATATGATACATTGCCTTTAGGCTTCTTAACTCTTTTGAATTGCATCTTTTGGCCACCATGCATTCATCATCCATTGCTAGGTAATTGTATATTATCATTGCATTTTTTTTAAGTGATGCTTGTTTGTGGTTTACCTTTATGCACATCACTTGTTTCATGTATTGAGATTGTAGAATTTTGAAATTAGATCGAAAGCTTACCTAGTAACATATTTTTGAGCTCTCTTAGCTTTGTGGACCATGCTTGCTATGTGATGGATTTTCACTTCTATCCTCTTTTTCCTAAGTTCCATAGCATCCATGTGTTTCACCTCTATGTCACTTAGGTGTTGCAACAACTTCAATATGTGTCATTGATTGTTGTGTGAGTTTCATATACCATTTTGTTCACTAAGTCTACCTACACATCAATCAATGTCCATATACTATCTAATTTTACAATTGCTTGATTGTTTGCTTGAATGCTTTTATGCTTCTTTACTAGTTGTTTGGTTGATTTAACCTACAAGTCTTTTGAAGTACTTCAAGCACACTAGAATGAGTGAAGTGCATACTTCTTTTATATAATTGTGATATGGCTTTTAAAATACTAGGGTGTGAGTTTTAAACCGCATGCAAGTTAGGACCCATACACCTATTTTTCATCAATGTCACATTAACTCACTCACTCAATTCTAGTGAATTACCTCATTCCGACAATCCATGCTTCCTTGCTTGTGCATTTACTTGTCTTATTATCTCCTGTTTTCTATTTTTAGGATAAGTCATTGACGTAGCAGAAATTGGTGAGTTAAGAATTTATTAATAGAAATACGTTGCAAGTACAGTCCTTAACCAGCCGAAAATCCGCTTATCAATAATGAGTTGCAGAAAAATGTGCTATTTTATCAATAAGATGTTTTCAAAAAATAGTTGAGTTAATAACAGGAAATTAAATTAGGAAATTTAATTAATCTTAAATAAAAGCCTTGACTGGGAGTAGATTAGTTGGAAGCCCTATTCTTGTTGAAGTACTCTCAAGATTAATTAATAATTGGAAGTTGCTCTGCTTTGTTATCCCTTACTAGGTAAAGGAAATTCAAGCAAATTGAAAAGCTGTTTCTAATCACAAGTCCTAATCCTCTCCCTTGGGAATGACTAGTGTCAATGATTAGAGGTTGATCCAACAATAGTTCCAATTATAATTTCTCTCTTGAGTAATTCAACTCAAGGTTGCCTTTCAATCATCTCCCAATCAAGTTATGGAACTACTCACTCATCATAATTATAAACATCACAAAATTAATGGGGAAAATTGTAACAACCCTGATTTTCGAGTATGCGAGATCTTTTCTGAAAGTACGGATTTCTCCGGAGGATCAGTAAGGGGAGAACCTCTGATATATCATCAAGTATTTCAATACTCATTGTCATTATGTCATCTTTAAGCTAGAACCTTTTCCGAGGCAAGCTCGATAATGCAGTCACGAAGAACATAGTTTTTGAACCGTATCGGTTAGGAGTTTTGATCCGATTTTTCGTAAATAGTCTCAGTTTGACGAACCGGACTCGATTCATGAGAGAAGAGAGATAATAGGGTAATATTATCATTATATTAGTGTTAGAAGCTGCTTGAATAATATTATAAGGTTACCTGGTCAGTTTAAGTTAAAAACAGAAAATCGGTTTAACCGGGTTCACAATTTACTGGCGCAGTTTAGCACCGGCACTCTCTGATGACTTTAGCAATGCTAAGGCCTCATCATACATGTTTTATTCTCATAATAAATAGGTTACTAGTGTCATTTATGCAAGTAGCTCAGAAAATAATGTTTAGAAATGTTTTCACAAGTGTTCCGATACACCTAGTTTTAGTAGTTATACACCTGAGATATTTTAATATTTTTTAATCCACCTCCAAGCCTACCAATCACAACTCACCCTACACCCCCAAAACCCCCAAGGCTGGTTCATTTGCTCCTTGTGGCCGAAATTTCCAAGAGAGAAAAAGAGAGAAAAGTTCTTAGTTCCAAATCTTCAAAGCTTGATTTCTGCTGAACTAAAACTCAAATCAAAATTCAAATCCGACCAAAATGATCCTCTCTTCTTTCTCCACATGATCATATGACTTATTAAGGCTGGAATCAAGGTGAGTTGGCTGCACCATCTCTCTTTTGATTCGGTTTCAAGGAAACATGCTCAAACATGTGTTTTCTTGATGTTCTTCCTTAGGAATCATGCTTAACTTGACTTGAGGGCCAAGAAACATTACTTTCCAGTAAGTCTAAGGTTAGAAATCACCTCTTAACATGCTGAGTGAGATTTGGTTAGTTGAGAGTTTTTGGATTTAAAGTTGTTCTTGATGTGATTTAGGAGGAAAAAGTGCTAAAGGACGACCTAAAAGTCTAACTGAATTAGGAGCAGCAAAATCAGGTAGGGTGTCACAAAATTAATCTTGATTATTTGTGTTTGAGTTGTGGGAATGTTGTATGATTTGGCTGTGCTAAAAATTGGTTGCATATATGATTGATTCTTGGTGAAAATTTGGTGAAATTTTGATGAAATTTGATGAAATTCAAGCTTTAAAGTTCATGTTCTTGGGACAGCTGGAAAAAAGAAACCCTAGGCTTAAATTGAAGTTCAATTTGTGTTAAAATCATGTAGAAAAGATGGGTTTTAGTGGCTGCTAATTTATTATGAAATATGGTAAAAATCAGTTGCTAAAAAGACTGAAAAACGGGTAAAAACAGTGAAAGAATCTGAAGAATTTATGAAGAACATGAAGAACACTTTGAGTGTGATGAAGAACAATGAAGAACAGGCTTTAGATCCTTAAAAGGGCAAGGAAGTAAAATTTTTGGTGTTTAAGGGGTTATTTGGTAATTTCTGAAAGTTAGGGTGGTTAAAGTAGAAATATTAAAAGTTACCGGGGTAAAAAGTGAATTTTAAAGGTAAAAAGGTAAAGGAAGGTTAATTTTCAAAAATTTAATAATAAAATAATAAATAATAATGATATATTAAATAATAATATTTAATTAAAAATAATATTTTAATAAAAATGATAAAATAATGCGAAAAAGGTAGTTTTCTGTAAAAGCTTTAGAAAGACAACTTTAAGCGTAGAATCTCATAATTACCTTCATAAAACACTTAGGGAGTGGTAAGAACGTATTAGTGAGGCAAAGATAAAAGAAAGATAAAAGCTAAAAAAAAGATAAAAAAACAAAGAAGAAGTCTGTAAAGTTTTAACAACAGAAAAACAGACAGAGACTAGTGAACGAACTAGGGCAACATAGTTAGTCCTTGAGTTATGACTAGGGTTAGGTATAATATGAAAAGTTAAACTGTTTCAGTATAGACTTAATGAACCTATACTTGGGACAGGCTAACTATTCATATCGAGATTTACATAAGCTTTAAATACACATGTTAAACAGAGGAATCAGAGCAGAGTAAAGAGATTAAGAGCAGAGGACTTATTGAAAAGTTAATTGTTGCTTGAGGAAACCCAAGAGATATTGTTTGCTTATTCATTGCTTAACGCAACCCAAGAGATAATGTTTATTTATCTGTTGCTTAAAGCAACCCAAGAGCTTTTGTAGGGAAACTAGGATACATATAACAATTTTCCGTTCCCAAGAGTATATTTCCTGCGAGTAGAAAGCAGAGGCTGTCTCAATAGAGCTGCTAATAATTATATACGCATTTATTTGAACGGAAAATCGTATCCGGGAAATCGTGAACTCGTGACTGGATAAATGTCGGGAATGCAGGTGCTAACCGACATATGAGTTCATGGCCTGTACTAGGGCTAGACATGCATCATTCTTGTCTACGCATCTTTCTCTGTTGTTTTCCTTCTTGTGTGTGAACTATTTCTGTATGTTTATCTGCTTGAGTGCTATGTCTGTGCTTTATTTCCTTGTGTTCTTCTGTTTGTGTTTTGTTTTCTATTTTTCTATCTATTTATAACTACTGTTTACTACTTTACTGTATTCTAATATCCATCTGCTAATCGGAATCGAATAAATGAATGTAACTAACAACCCCTCATAAACTTGATGCAGGTGAAAACTGTCTCTCAACAAATTTCCTTCGGCAAGTGTACCGAATTTGTTGTCAAGTAAAAACTCACAAAAGAGTGAGGTCGAATCCCACAAGGATTGATTGATCAAGCAACTTTAATTAGAAGAATGTTCTAGTTGAGCGAATTCAGAATTTGGGTTGAGATTTGCAGAAAATAAAATGGCGGGAATGTAAATAACAGAAAAATTAAATGCTAGAATTAAAGGGCTGAAAGTAAATGACTGAAAGTAAATTGCATAATTGTAAATGGGAATGGGGTGTTTGCTCATGAAAGTAAACGCAGAAATTAAAGAGAATGGGTGAGATCAGAATTGGGGAGCTCATTGGGCGCAGGAGATGTTGCAATTCTCCGGATCAAATTCATTTTCATCTCTTCCTCAATCAATGCACTCATTGATCTCCTTGGCAATCTTAATTGATTGAATTACAATTTCTTGCAATTCAATCTCTCAAATCTTGATCAATAGCCAATTCCTTGGTCAATTGCTCATGAGAAGAGATGAAGTGTGGTCACTGATTATACCACATGCATTTCCCAAATCAAGTATTGAGAGGATTATAGTCACATATCCATCCAAACCCAATTTGGTCCAGCATGAGAAAGCATTTCTAGCTTGATCTCTTCATTCCTCTTTCAAGGCTCAGAAGAGATCCAAGTTTGAATAGCTTCTTTTCCAAGATAACTACCCAATGGGATGAAGATCGAAAGCTTTCAAGTAAAATCAAGAGAAAAGATAGAAGAAGAATAATGAAAACTAGTATTGATCCATCAACTTACAACAGAGCTCCCTAACCCAATGAAAGGGGTTTAGTTGTTCATAGCTCCAGAAAATGAAAACAAAGATGGAGAATACATCATGGAACTAGAAGAGCAGAGTAAAATACAGAAAGTAGTGCTATTTTCCAACTTCCAGAACTCTCTAAATGATTCAAAGCTACTCCTATATATACTACTCTTCTCAGTTCTAGTTGGCTCTTCAAGTCTTGGGCCTTTGGATCTTGAGTTTGAAGCCGTTCTCTTCTAGTATTGTAGGTTAACGTGGCTTCTAGTGTGGCCTTGCCAACCTTCGAGAACGTTAGTGACACTCAACATTGTCACTAACGTTCCAATGTGCCCCAATGTCTCACGTTAGAGTCCACGTTAACTAGGTTAACGTGGCTTCTAACGTGGCCTTGCCAACCTTCGAGAACGTTAGTGACACTTAACATTGTCACTAACGTTCCAATGTGCCCTATGTCTCATGTTAGAGTCCACGTTAACTAAGTTAATGTGGCTTCTAACGTGGCCATTCTTAGCCATCCCTAACGTTAGTGACAATGTTGAGTGTCACTAACGTTGGCTTCCTTCCCCCCTTTTAACGTTAGAGGCCACGTTAACTAAGTTAACGTGGACTCTAACGTGGCCACTTATGATCATTGGCCAACGTTAGTGATAATGTTAAGTGTCACTAACGTTGGCTCAAAGTCCCTTCTTCACGTTAGAGTTCACGTTAACTTAGTTGACGTGACTCTTAACGTGGGCAATGATGGCTTCGAGAGCGTTATTGGCAATCACTTTTCTCATTAACTTTGCAAGTTACCTCCATTTCCACGTTAGTGGTAACGTTAATTAGATTAATGTGACTGCTAAGTGGTTCTTCATTGCTTCCTTTGGTCCTGAAATCAAGCAATAGAGTGCATCAAAGTTCTAGTCCAAGTCATGGGTAATGCAACATACAATTTGTTATTAAACTCATGCAAAATCCTCATGAAATCATGTTAAATTCACAATGTATGCTTGAATCAAGGTGTAAGTGAATATCTACCCAAAACTAGCTTATTTCCTAAGGAAATGCATGAAACTACCTTAAAAACAGTAAAGAAAAGGTCAGTGAAACTGGCCAAGATGCCCTAGCATCACAACACCAAACTTAAAGCTTGCTTGTCCCTAAGCAAGTACTGGAACAAGAGAATGATGAATGGAATGCCAAGAGAAATGAGTCATTCTTGTGGAAGTCATGTCACTGATTTTATGGTGGTTTCATGCATAGCAACTTAGGTTCATTCCATTACTGGCTTTTAGACCTTTATCATGTCCTAAAACACTGACTCTGCTTACATCCCATAAGACTTTTATTGATCCTTTTATTGTCATTCCAGGGCTTATTTATGTTCTTCAAGCTAAGTGCTCTGTAAGGGGGCAACTCTTTAAGATAGGCTTTCAGCTAACACTCCCGAACCAGTTGGTTCAAGGTGCTAGGTGTTGAGACACCCCTAAGGACTTACTCCCTCAAGTCTCTCCCCCATACATACACACCACAGGCATATGGTTCATTTATTTTCCTTTTTTGAGACCTTGGTGTCCAGCACCTCTTTGGGTTACTAAATGCTCTGTAGTGAGGGTTACTCTTGATAGTGAACTTTCAGCTGATAATCCCGAGTTAGTTAACCCAAGTTACCAAGTGATAAGTCACCCCTAAGAGCTTATTCATCCAAGTAAATCCCTCACACAGGAACACCATAGACACGTGCCTCAAGATTAAAACCATTGGTGCCTAGCCTTATTGCTTACTCTTTTTCTTTTGTTTTTCACTTTAAGTGTTCTTTCCCTTTCTCTTATTAGGATCTTGTTATTTACTAAGTCTCATGGGTATATTCAAAGTATAGTATTCAGGCCAGATAGTTGTCATCCCCACCTTATGGTTGAACCAACTTAGCTAACTTATGACTACACCACAAACTCAAAAACTTACTCCATATCATGAACTCCACTCTGGTCTTTTGAAGAAAAATCATTCTCTTTTTCATTTGATTTTACAAGACAAGCATACAATAAGTAAAGATATGATGCAGTAACATAAAGACTAGCAAGCATAGACTTCTTCATCAGAAAACTTAAAATGCATAATTGAAAGTTGTTTAAACTAGTATGGAAGCATGTTCTATTTCATACAAGATATTCCTTATTTCAAAATGGAAAAAGAGAGACCAAAGAAGGAGCTCCACCACCTTTTACTCATGTGGTTGCCCATGCTCTCCTTCTTGCTTGTCCTCTTGGTGTTTTTCTTGAGTGCTTGTGCTCCCACTTCCTTTGCCTTTCCCAAGCAGTTTCTTCCAGAAGCCAGCATCTTCCATCGTTTTCTTTAGTGTGTCCTTCTGCTGTTTCACCTTCTTTTCTTCTTTGTTGCATGGCAACGTTTCCCCATGCGTTCCTTCTTGAGACAAGTGTGTAGTTCTCTTCATAAAGTGGCCGAATCCCCCCATTTAATTGTCATATCAATCCTCATCAATGTTCCTTTTCTTTTCCCTATAAAGATAAAATAAGAAAAGTAAGAAAAGATATCAAAATGACAATATGAACTTTACGGCTAGAATTAAAATAAGAAAAGATTAGATTGTTTATTTATGAATTCCAACTAACTAACTAATTGTGGGTCCTTATATGCATATTGGTGGCACCATGGGGTGACACCAAACTTAATGTGGAGCATTGTGGTGAAGAGTTCTGTTCAAAGCTTCAAGACTAGCATGCACCTTGGTTTGCTTTGAACACCAAACTTGTTCCTCACTATATACTGCACAATAAGGATTTCACCAAGTGTTTGTCAAGTTTGGGTTGGACTTCATAAACATTGACTTATTTACTTTTCTAAAAGCATGTAAAACATGGGTTGCCTCCCATGAAGCGCTTCTTTAGCGTTACTAGCTTGACGTTTCTCCCTCATCAGGGTGGTTGGTAATGCTTGAAGTCCTCCCTTCTCGCTGTGGACTTGTATCCATTGGTTGATCAATGATCTCTACATGTTCCAGGGAGAGAACTCTGTTGATTGTGAAGACTTTTGATAACTGAGATGGTACAGTGGGGAGATTAGGGGGGATATCCGGGAAGTAAGCTGAGATCACTCTATCTCCTGGAGAGAAGTCTTCCGCAGGGATCTTCTTGTTGCTCCACCTCCTTGGTACCTTCTTCTTTGTTTCTTTTGATGTTGCCTTGCTCTTGGTGACCTCTTTTTCTAAAGGAGTTGTGATGTTGTCTTCACATGCCTCTAGAGGTTTAGGTTCCTCCAACTTTTCCTTGAGCTGTGGCAATTGCTGTTCTCCTTGTTCATCAATCATAGGGGTCTCTAGATAGGGTGGGTGTGCTTCAGTGCTTGCTTCCTCCTTCAGCATCTCATTATGATCTTTGCTTGGTTCCTTGTGCTCTTGGTCTGCTTCTTGTGAGAGTTTGAAGACATTAAAGCTGAGCCGTTCATCATGGATCCTCAATATTAGCTCCCCTTTCTCCATATCTATGAGTGCTCTGGCCGTAGCTAGGAAGGGTCTTCCCAATATGATTGGGTGAGTGTGACTCTCTTCCATGTCCAGAATGACAAAGTCTGTTGGGAGAAAGTATTTCCCAACTTTTAGCAACACATTTTCCACCACTCCTATTGCTTGCTTTTGAGTCTTGTCAGCCAGTCTGATGACCACATTGATGTGTGGAAAACGATCCAACACAAAACTCACCGGCAAGTGTACCGGGTCGCATCAAGTAATAATAACTCACATGAGTGAGGTCGATCCCACAGGGATTGAAGGATTGAGCAATTTTAGTTTAGTGGTTGATTTAGTCAAGCAAATCAAATATTGGTTGAGTGGTTTATCTTTAGCAGAAGCTAAATTGCTTGGAAAGTAAAGGGAGAGGGGGAAATTGCAGTAAATTAAAGAGCAGGAAAGTAAAATTGCTGAATCTTAAAGAACAAGAAAGTAAATGACTGAAACTTAAAGTGCAAGAAATGTAAATTGCAGTAACTTAAATGGCAAGAAATGTAAATTGCTTGAATGGAAAAGGGGAGTTGAGGATTGGGAATTCAGAATTTCAGCAAGGGAAAGTAAATTGCAACAATTAATAAAGCAGAAGATGACTTGGAAGTAACTAAAATTCAAACAGGAAATGAAATTAAATTGCAGCAGGGTTCACAGAAGAACCAAAAAGGAAAATGGGATCTCAGGACTCAAGAGACTAGAAAGCAAAGTCTAGATCTCAATTACCTTCCCAGATCCAAGTTCACAAAGCAATTAACAAGAAATTGAAGAAGAAGCAGTAAAGGAACTTAAATTGAACTCAATTATGCAGAAGAGGAATTAAAGAGATTTTGAATGGAGATTGAGACAGAATTTCCTCAATTCTTCACACCCAAAACTCAAAACAAGAAAAGTAAAAATGCCCAAGCAAGAACGAGGAAGAAGAGAGATCAATTCTCCTCCCCAATTCTCTGAAATCTCAGTGAAGTCACCAAGAGAAGTTCCAAAAGCTCAAAATGAAAGTGCAAAATTCAAAAGCCAAGTTCAAAGTCCTAATTACATCAAACTAGCTCCTATTTATACACTTTCTATTCTTGGATCTTGGGATTTGGATGGGCTTTTGATTTGGTGAAGAAATGAATTTTATTGGATTTTTAATCCAATTTTAGCCCAAAAACAATAGCTTCCAGGAGGCTGCCCTGCCCTTGTGGAGGGCAGGGCAGAAAATTGATGCGTGGTGCGTGCGTGGTGCGGGCATGGTGCGGGCTTGGTGCGCAGGATGCTGCCCTGCCCTCGCGGAGGGCAGGGCAGAAAAATTTGGTGTGCCAGATTGGTGCCTTGGTGCGCTGCTGGTGCTGCCGAATGTTGCTTTGGTGCGCCAGATTTGTGCGCTGGTCGTGCCACAACAAAATGCTGCCCTGCCCTCGTGGAGGGCAGGGCAGTGTTTCCAAACTGAAGTCCCACGTTCGAGGCATGGCAGAGACACACGCTACTCATTTTCCTTGGCTTTCTTGGCACCATAATGAAGCCTAGTTCCTTGCTTCCTCCTTGTCCCGTGTTCAACTCTTGTGGCAAGCATTGGTAGGGATTTTTCTTTGATTTATTTTCCATGAAGGCCCGATACTGCCCTTGTGGAGGGCAGGGCAAGGTTTTGTTCTTCTTGATTCCAAGGCACAGATTTGTGCTCTGCCCTTGTAGTGGGCAGGGCAGAGTTGCCTTTCATGCTTTGTTCCCTTATGTTGCCCTCCTAGAGGGCAGTGTGCCCTTGTGGAGGGCAATGCTTGCTTCCCTCCTTCATAAGCCACGCCTTTTTCTCCTTTGGCCACATTTTCTTAGGCCACGCTTTTCTCTTTTATTCTTTTCTTCACCTACAATAAACCAAAACAACCACTCCAAGTATCACTAAATTCACAAGGCTTATAAATCAATTAAAATTCAATTAAAATTAGCTTAAACCTCATGAGTTAACATTAATTTCATGGTGGTTGTTTGATTTAAAGAAGTTATGCATTTTCACTCCAAATCACTTACTTAGGATGCAAGAAAGTGCATAAGGACTAATAAAACAAGTGAAATTAGCTTGAAAAATGGGTATATGATGACTTGTCATCACACATCTGTGGGCATTATCTCATTGATCTGCAGCCTCTTTACCAAGGATAATGGCAGTAAGTTGATGCTTGCCCCCAAGTCACAGAGTGCTCTATCGAGCATTGTTTCTCCTATGGCACAGGGGATGTGAAAACTCCCTGGGTCTTTTCTTTTTGCAGGCAACTCAGGTTGAATAAGGGCACTACATTCCTTGTTCAACACTATAGTCTGGCCTCCTTTGATTGAGCTTTTCCTGGGAAGAAGTTCCTTTATATACTTGATGAATGCAGGCATTTGTTGGATGGCCTTGATGAATGGTATGTTCACATGCAGAGATGCAAACAAATCTAGGAACCTTGAGTACATTCTCTTCCCCACAGCACCATTGAGCAGTTGGGGAAATGGTGCATAGAGCTTAAGCAACTCTTGTTGTGAGATTTCTGGTTCTTGGTGATCTCCATCCTCCTCCTCTGTTGAGTTGTCTTCAGGCTGTTTGGAGAGTTTGCTTTGCTTGTCTTCAGCCTCTTGACCACTTGTAGTGACCATTTTGCAATCTTCCCATCTTACTTTCTTTGCTTTGCCTCTTGGGTTTTTCTCCGTGTCACTTGGGAAGCCATCAGTAGGTTTGGGAATCTTCTTAGCTAAGCATCCTACTTGGAATTCCAGCTTCTTGATGGTCTCTCCCTGGTTCTTAATATTGGCTCGCACTTCCTCTTTGAACACCTTGTTTTCTTGAATCTCTTGGCATATTCCTTCAAGTAAGGTTTCAATCTTAGAGAGCTTGTCATCAAATGATGGTGGATTGGGAGTAGAGGTGTTGTTTTGGTTTTGATATGGGTGTGGAGAAGTGTTGTTGTGGGGGTATTGATATGTCCTCTGTGTGAATTGTTGATGAGCTACATTGTTGTTGGAGTTGTAACGTCTCTGGTCTTGGCTTTGATTTTGCTGATTCCCCCACCCAAAGTTTGGGTGGTTCCTCCATCCAGGGTTGTATGTCTTGGAGTATGGATCATGGTTCTGTCTAGGTGAATTCCCAATGTAGTTGGCTTGCTCAAGGTTACCCTCTGCTTCTTTTTCAACTCCTTCTTGGGTTGTTGAGGAGGTGGTGATTGCTGCCACTTGGTTCCTCTCCATCTTCTTGGTGAGGTCAGCTAGCTGCTTGGTAATGAGCTTGTTCTGAGCCAGCAGAGCATCTACATTGTTTAGCTCTATCACTCCTCTAGTGTTCTCTCTTTCAGAAGCATAGAAGTAGTCATTCTTAGCTACAGTCTCAATTACATCTATGGTTTCTTCAATGGTCTTCTTCTTGTTCAATGATCCTCCAGAGGAATGGTCTACTGCCTTCTTTGATTCATATGATAAGCCTTCATAGAAGATGTGCAACTGCACCCATTCATTGAACATATTTGGTGGACACCTCCTTGTTAGGTCTTTGAACCTTTCCCAAGATTCATAAAGTGTCTCCCCATCTTGCTGTTTGAACGTCTGCACTTCAGTTCTCAGCCTATTGATCCTTTGAGCGGGGTAAAACCTTGCCAAAAACTTATTCACTACCTCCTCCCAATTTGTCAGGCTTTCTTTTGGGAAGGATTTAAGCCATTTGGATGCCTTGTCCCTGAGTGAAAAAGGGAACAAGAGCAGCCTATAGACATCCGGGTGGACTCCATTGGACTTCACTGTGTCACAAATCCTCAAGAAGGTGGTCAAGTGTTGATTCGGGTCTTCTTGAGCACCTCCTCCAAATGAGCAATTATTCTGCACAAGAGTGATGAGCTGAGGTTTTAGCTCAAAATTGTTGGCATGTATGGTGGGCTTCTGAATGCTACTTCCACAGTTGCCTGGGTTTGGATTGATGTAAGAGCCTAACACTCTTCTACCCTCCCCAGCATAATTTGCTCTACCTCCTCCCCCATGATTATTAGCCTCTTCTTCATGTTGGTTTTCCATGTTGCCTTCCATGTTTAGTTCAAAGTGTTCCTCCTCCTCTTCAGCATCGATTGCACGTTTTTCTCTTCCTTCCCTCCTTAATCTAAGGAGGGTCCTCTCTGGTTCAGAATCGAAGGAAGTTGAAGCCCCGCTTCTTCTCCCTGTCATACAACCAACAAGTACAAGCAAGTAACAATATGTGCAGATAGTATTACTATTAGAATTACAGTTAGTTGTGAGTGATGCAATATATCAAACACTTAGTGGGTTAGCAAAGTGAATGGTAAATAACAAAGAACACGAAAGAGTAGAGGGGGAAGGGGAGAGGTTAACTAAGACAGAAAGTAAATTACTCAAACAGAAAATTAAATCAACAAAACAAAAATGCTCAATCTAGTGATCTCCTAATTTAATCATTTTTTATGCACAATCAATCCCCGGCAACGGCGCCATAAACTTGATGCAGGTGGAAACTGTCTCTCAACAAATTTCTTTCCGTAAGTGTACCGAATTTGTCGTCAAGTAAAAACTCACAATAGAGTGAGGTCGAATCCTACAGGGATTGATTGATCAAGCAACTTTAATTAGAAGAATGTTCGAGTTGAGCGAATTCAGAATTTGGGTTGAGATTTGCAGAAAATAAAATGGCGGGAATGTAAATAACAGAAAAAGTAAATGCTAGAATTAAAGGGCTGAAAGTAAATGACTGAAAGTAAATTGCATAATTGTAAATGGGAATGGGGTGTTTGCTCATGAAAGTAAACGCAGAAATTAAAGAGAATGGGTGAGATCAGAATTGGGGAGTTCATTGGGCGCAGGAGATGTTGCAATTCTCCGGATCAAGTTCATTTTCATCTCTTCCTCAATCAATGCACTCATTGATCTCCTTGGCAATCTTAATTGATTGAATTACAATTTCTTGCAATTCAATCTCTCAAATCTTGATCAATAGCCAATTCCTTGGTCAATTACTCATGAGAAGAGATGAAGTGTGGTCACCGATTATACCACATGCATTTCCCAAATCAAGTATTGAGAGGATTATAGTCACATATCCATCCAAACCCAATTTGGTCCAGCATGAGAAAGCATTTCTAGCTTGATCTCTTCATTCCTCTTTCAAGGCTCAGAAGAGATCCAAGTTTGAATAGCTTCTTTTCCAAGATAACTACCCAATGGGATGAAGATCGAAAGCTTTCAAGTAAAATCAAGAGAAAAGATAGAAGAAGAATAAGGAAAACTAGTATTGATCCATCAACTTACAACAGAGCTCCCTAACCCAATGAAAGGGGTTTAGTTGTTCATAGCTCTAGAAAATGAAAACAAAGATGGAGAATACATCATGGAACTAGAAGAGCAGAGTAAAATACATAGAGTAGTGCTATTTTCCAACTTCCAGAACTCCCTAAATGATTCAAAGCTACTCCTATATATACTACTCTTCTCAGCTTCTAGTTGGCTCTTCAAGTCTTGGGCCTTTGGATCTTGAGTTTGAAGCCGTTCTCTTCTTCATTTGGGCTTGGTTTTACTTGCAGAGAGAAAGTGTGAAGTGGGTAGAGACTTTAGCTTAGGACGTTAGGGGTGTTAACGTTTTAGTGAAAGTATGAGTTCGAGAACGTTAGTGACACTCAACATTGTCACTAACGTTCCAATGTACCCCTTTGCCTCACGTTAGAGCCCACGTTAACTAGGTTAACGTGGCTTCTAACGTGACCTTGCCAACCTTCGAGAACGTTAGCGACACTCAACATTGTCACTAACGTTCCAATGTGCCCCAATGTCTCACGTTAGAGTCCACGTTAACTAGGTTAACGTGGCTTCTAACGTGGCCTTGCCAACCTTCGAGAACGTTAGTGACACTTAACATTGTCACTAACGTTCCAATGTGCCCCTATGTCTCACGTTAGAGTCCATGTTAACTAGGTTAACGTGGCTTCTAACGTGGCCATTCTTAGCCATCCCCAACGTTAGTGACAATGTTGAGTGTCACTAACGTTGGCTTCCTTCCCCCTTTTAACATTAGAGGCCACGTTAACTAAGTTAACATGGACTCTAACGTGGCCACTTATGATCATTGGCCAATGTTAGTGATAATGTTAAGTGTCACTAACATTGGCTCAAAGTCCCTTCTTCACGTTAGAGTTCACGTTAACTTAGTTGACGTGACTCTTAACGTGGGCAATGACGGCTTCGAGAGCGTTATTGGCAATCACTTTTCTCATTAACTTTGCAAGTTACCTCCCATTCCACGTTAGTGGTAACGTTAATTAGATTAACGTGACTGCTAAGTGGTTCTTCATTGCTTCCTTTGGTCCTGAAATCAAGCAATAGAGTGCATCAAAGTTCTAGTCCAAGTCATGGGTAATGCAACATACAATTTGTTATTAAACTCATGCAAAATCCTCATGAAATCATGTAAAATTCAAAATGTATGCTTGAATCAAGGTGTAAGTGAATATCTACCCAAAACTAGCTTATTTCTTAAGGAAATGCATGAAACTACCTTAAAAACAGTAAAGAAAAGGTCAGTGAAACTGGCCAAGATGCCCTAGCATCACAACACCAAACTTAAAGCTTGCTTGTCCCTAAGAAAGTACTGGAACAAGAGAATGATGAATGGAATGCCAAGAGAAATGAGTCATTCTTGTGGAAGTCATGTCACTGATTTTATGGTGGTTTCATGCATAGCAACTTAGGTTCATTCCATTACTGGCTTTCAGACCTTTATCATGTCCTAAAACACTGACTCTGCTTACATCCCATGAGACTTTTATTGATCCTTTTATTGTCATTCCAGGGCTTATTTGTGTTCATCAAGCTAAGTGCTCTGTAAGGGAGCAACTCTTTAAGATAGGCTTTCAGCCAACACTCCCGAACCAGTTGGTTCAAGGTGCTAGGTGTTGAGACACCCCTAAGGACTTACTCCCTCAAGTCTCTCCCCCATACATACACACCACAGGCATCTGGTTCATTTATTTTCCTTTTTTGAGACCTTGGTGTCCAGCACCTCTTTGGGTTACTAAATGCTCTGTAGTGAGGGTTACTCTTGATAGTGAACTTTCAGCTGATAATCCCGAGTTAGTTAACCCAAGTTACCAAGTGATAAGGCACCCCTAAGAGCTTATTCATCCAAGTAAATCCCTCACACAGGAACACCACAAACACATGCCTCAAGATTAAAACCATTGGTGCCTAGCCTTATTGCTTACTCTTTTTCTTTTGTTTTTCACTTTAAGTATTCTTTCCCTTTCTCTTATTAGGATCTTGTTATTTACTTAGTCTCATGGGTATATTCAAAGTGTAGTATTTAGGCGAGATAGTTGTCATCCCCACCTTATGGTTGAACCAACTTAGCTAACTTATGACTACACCACAAACTTAAAAACTTACTCCATATCATGAACTCCACTCTAGTCTTTTGAAGAAAAATCATTCTCTTTTTTATTTGATTTTACAAGACAAGCATACAATAAGTAAAGATATGATGCAATAACATAAAGACTAGCAAGCATAGACTTCTTCATCAGAAAACTTAAAATGCATAATTGAAAGTTGTTTAAACTAGTATGGAAGCATGTTCTATTTCATACAAGATCTTCCTTAGTTAGTTAGTCTCTCACTTGTGTTAGTACACCCGAGAGCTAGGAGCTATATAGTGGTTAGGCTAGCCTGGGCGCCTGTTTAGCGTCTTTTTGTATGGGCCAGGCCCTAGGAGTGTCGTGTATATATTAGCTACGTAGGATGACGAGGATGTAAACTGACTTGATCTTGTGTAAACGCTACATGTTTTGTTATAGTGTATATGATGTATATTATCAGTTATATTTCTATGTTTCTTTATGCTACTTTCCTTTTACTCTCAATGTATGCTTGATTATTTTATCTCTTCTCCACAACGAATTAAAAAAAAGCTACTCGTAAAATTGGCATCGTTCTAACAAGGAACAGGCTCATATATTAAATATTATTTAATAATTAGGAAGGATAAGTTAGTAACACTTAGCTTCTTGTATGACCATGGCATACTGGGAGTTGGGTCGTTATAAAAATAAAAGAAGACATGATAAATAATAATGAAAAGGATTAATTGAAAATAAAAATAGTCTATATTAATGACTTGTAAAAATAATCCAATTTCAACTCTAGGGGAATTAAGAATATAGAATAATAAATGAAAAGTAATTGAAAGAATATAATGACTAATACCGGAGGTAGACTTTTCTCAAAAGATAAAGCCAAAATCTTCAAAATCCTAACTATGAATGTTCAAGTGAGTAAAACCAAGGGGAGGAGCAATTTCAGATCTAGAAAACTAAGAATTATGCGGAATGAATGTTCTCTTTTGTTTCTGCATGTTCCTTGGCTCTAGTCTGTGTTTCCGGGCTGAAAACTGGGTTGAAATCCGGCCCAGAAACACTACCAGTGACTTCTGAGATTCTACAAATCGCACACGTCACGCGGTCACGTCATTCATGCGGACGCGTCATTCGGCGTTTCGCTTTTCCACGTGGGCGCGTCATCCATGCCTCCGCATCGCTTATGCTTTTCCAATCCGCGCGGTCGCGTGAGCCATGCAGCCGCGTCACTGTGATTTCCTCTCTTTCGCGCGGTTGCGTGAGTCATGCGGCTGTGTCACTTCTCGCTGGTCATCTCCTTAATTTCTTGTATTCCTTCCATTTTTGCAAGCTTTCCTTCCAATCTCCCACTCATTCATGCCCTATAAAGCCTGAAACACTTAACACACAGATCACGATACCGAATGGAATAAAGGAAAATTAAAATACCTAATTAGAAGTATCTAGGAAGTAAGTTTTCAATTATGTAATAATTTTAGGAAGGAAATATAAATGCATGCTAATTATATGAATAAGTGGGTAAAGATCATGATAAAACCACACAATTAAACACATTGTAAACCATAAAATAGTGATTTATCAACCTCCCCACACTTAAACATTAGCATGTCCTCATGCTTAGTTGAAGGAGATAGAATAAATGAGTAGGAACATGTAAAAACTCATGCAATGCAATGCAACCTATATATGTGAATGCAACTATATGATTCTTGTCCACTTGATCAAGAGTAAATAAGCTCTTCAAAATAATTACAAATCAAGTTTCACTAATTCAATTCTCATATAGTAAGAACAGATAAAAAATGCAAGAAGGTAGCTCCTGAAAGCGGGCAACATAGAATTTTAAGCATTGAACCCTCACTGATGATGTATGTATACTCTAATCTCTCCAGTGTATAGGGTAATCACTCTATCCTTCTCTAATCATGCTCCCTAAATTTTGTTCTTCTTCTAACCAATCAACAACATTTAATATACCAATGCAACATCATGAGGTCTTTTCAAGGTTGTAACGGGGCCAAGGTAAGGGTAAGGATACATATATGGTTAAGTGAGCTTATAAATTGAATCTTTAATTAACTCAAACCTTAACATAACCTATATATATTTTATATAAATTTGGAATTCGTACCTAGCTACCCAGAATTCCCTTTCACATTCCATACTCATGTATCAACTTTTTTTTAATTTTATCATACATGCATTGATCCTTGAATTCTTAACTCAGCATTGGGGCAGTTTTGTCCCCTTATTTATTTATTGAATATATATATATATATATATATATATATATATATATATATATATATTTTTAACATAAAAATAAACATAGCTAATCAATGCACATAGATTTTTGGTTCTTATAGTTTCACATGAGTAGGTGTCCAAATTCCCATTATATTATCATGACACACTCCCTTGTTATCCTTTGTCCCCACAATTTCTCATTCTTAATTAGCACTCACAATTCTATCTTAAGCTAACCAAAGATTCAAATTGGGATATATAATTGTTTTTCCGCTTAAGGCTAGTAATGTGGTAAATTACAGAACAAATGAGATTTAAAGGCTCAAAGTGGCTAACAAAGGTAATTGAAAAGGTGGGCTTAATTTGGATAAGTGAGCTAAACAATTAATGGCCTCAATCATATGCAGCATATAAATATATTAAACCTTGGACATATAGGATGGAACAAAATATAGATTACAATCATAGAGAAGTAAACACACAAGAATAAAACAATTATGGTTGAATAATGTAACCATGCATAAAGGCTCAAATCTCACAGGTTGTGTGTTCTTTAGCTCAAAAATTATGTTCCAAATACAACTCCAAGCAAATTTAACATAAAAGTTTTAATTAAAATTAGTGAAATTTTTGTTCCAAAAAAAAATAGTCTTAGAAGAAATTTGTTGTCTTTTCAATCAAGTAGAACATGCATGCAACTAATCTATTACTATGCAATTTATCCTATTCTACGAAAGAAAAACTAACTAAATATCCTAATTTATTGGTGTTTAGGGAAGAAGAATTACCTCCGGAAGTCAGGTACTGACCGACCTCCCCACACTTAAGGATTTGCACCGTCTTCGATGCCATCTGTCAGGCGCAATGGTGGGCTGGTGGCAGTATCTCCACGATCAGGACCATCATAGCTCCCTGTGCTGGTGAAGGAAGTGGAGTTCGGAGTGCCTGGGTCGTTGTCAGGTCTGTGATTGCCTGTGAGTAGCTCCTTGAGGTATTTGAAACGGTGGTGGTTACGGCACTCTCAGAGCTTTACTTTCTCTTTTTGTTGGTCCAACTGCTTTAGTATTTGGTGCAGCAGCTGACTAGTAGATGGTGGAGGAACTGCATCATCCTCTGTGGACTGGCTGGTAGTGGCAAGTGGTGGCCTGAGATATCTCCCGTTGGGGACGTACTGATCATCCCGTGGAAGTATGGCTTTGGTGTCTCCAGCTCTGTAGGAGACTCCAGCTGCTGAGATAAGATCAGAGACCAAGGCGGGGAAAGGTAGGTTGCCCGCAATCTGCACGTGTTCCATAGCATTCCGGATATGTCTCGGTAAATTCAAAGGCTGGTCTGTGAGGATGCACCATAGTAGAACGGCCATGTCTGCGGTGAAGGAGGACTCATGAGTTCTCGGGAAGACGTAATGGGACATAATCTATGCCCATACATGAGCCTCTAAGGTAAGTGCGGAAGCCGAGATTCCCTTAGGACGGGAACGATGGTATTCGAAGATGCATTTGCTGCCAGGTTGAGCGATAACTCTGAGAACAGCATCCCAGTCAAAGTTGTATGCCTGGTGCTTGATGACAGCTTTCTGAAAAGCGTCCAATCCTTCTGGAGCAGGGGGAAGATCTAAGGCTCGCTGAATGGCCTCTTCTGTAATGGGGACTTGCTTCTGACGTATATAAACAGACTACAGGGTTGGCAGGTGGAAGTTGGAGTAGAACTCGACTACCCAAGAAAGATTGACCTGCCTTGGTTGTCTCTGTAGGAAACCCCAATGTCTTTGAGCAACTTGCGGCTCAACAAAGTCGACAATACGAGGTGGAAGGATAAGAAGGTGTTCATTGTTGTAATTCTGAGCTGCCAGAATAGGAAACATCTTCTCACAGTAGCGATTCGGAAATCGTGCAGTGTCCTTTGCTGGGAAGGCTCTCTCCTTTTCATCAACCTTTATAATCCTTTTAATTCTTTTTGTTGAGGGCTTGACTGCAGTTGAAGAAGGCTCTGCCACTAATATTCTGTTCGTTCCTTTCCTTGCTGTTGATTTGGGAGTAGCTTTCTCCTTGCCTTTCTTGGTGGCCATCCTGAAAAAGGGAAGAGAAAGTAAATCAAATTTAAAGAGATAGAGCAAGGAAGAGGATTGAATGAGTGATAATCAGTGCACGGTAAAGATGAATGAAGTGAACACATAGTTATGACAACATGTGAAAAGTTCATTAAAGGGAATAAAGCAAGTGCATGATAGGGTAAGTAGATGCAAGATGTTTATTGGCATGCTGGCAAGGGCATGAGTAGCATAGATCAAGCATCACTTTGTAACAAACCATCACGTTTGTATTGAAAATTAAATTCAATTAATAAAATAGTAAAGGGAATTTGTGAAAAGCAAGCATTGAATAGTAGTATAGAATAATGTAGAAAAGTGCATGATGCCATACGGGCATTTTCACAAACACATAGCATGCATGATAACTAAGGTATGGAAAGTATTAGATTGAACATGCAAGCAATCCTAAAAAAAATATATAATTGTCAAACTATTTCTTAACAATCCACAAGCAAAATAATGACCCAAATAAATTTTCAACACCAATTAAAAGAAAAAAGAAAAGAAAGGAGAAGAAAACATGGATAGTGAAAGTAAAAAGAAAAGAGAAGAAAAGAAGATAACATATAAAAATAAGAAGAATAATAGAAAAGTAAGGGGAGAAGAAGAAAAGAAAACCTTGTTAATAGGGTGGGAGATGGGGGTGAAAGAGAAAAAGAGGGGGGAAAGATGGAAGAGGGGAGAAAAGAAATAAGATCAGGGGGGAAAGAAAAGATAAACAGTCTGGCAGATTTGAACAAGCTGGGCGGCGCAAATGACGTGGTCGCGTGGGGCATGCGGTCGCATGGAAAGCCTTTAAGTGAGGTGACGCGGATGCGTCGGTCACGCGAATGCGTGACGTGATTTGCGCTAGTGGCGCGAGGGCAGCTTCACGCTCAAACAACTCTCTGTTTAATTTATGTTTTGCCAAAATTTTGGGTGGCGCGGTCGCGTGGATGACGCGATCGCATGGATGGCCATCTTAAGAAAACGGCGCGGACGTGTAGGGCATGCGTTCGCGTGAAAGGGCCTGTGCGATTAGCACAAGGGCAGCCTAGCTCCGGCACAACTTTCGGCAATTCACACTTGTTATGACGAATTGCAGGGCCACGCGTTCGCGTGGGTGACGCGGATGCGTGGTGAGGCCAAATTGCAAATGACGCGGTCGCGTCATCCACGTGGTCGCGTGAATCATATTATGCCTAACGCATGCCTCCAGCCACATTCCGACGCAACTCTCTGTTCAATCCTTTTTTATTTCCAATGTCCATGCGACGCGGACGCGTCGGTGACGCTGGCGCGTCGCATGCTTTTTCACGCTCTTTTTTTTATGTAAATGCAGTATGCAGATGAGGTGCAAGATATAGGCAGTAGTATGGAGAAGAGTTATAGAAGAGGGAAGATAAGGAGAAGAAGGGGAATGATCATACCGTGGTGGGTTGTCTCCCACCTAGCACTTTGCTTACACGTCCTTAAGTTGGATGCTTCAGGAGCTCAGTTTACAGTTGCGAGTGGATCCTCCAAGAGGAAGATATCTAACTCCTTGTTTTTCGTCACCTTCTCACCATGATAGAGCTTCAAACGATGTCTATTAACCTTGATGAGTTCAGAGCTTGAAGGGTGACTTAGGTGAAAAACTTCATAGGGCTCAGCCTTCTCAACTCTATATGGACCTTCCCACCTTGATCGCAGCTTGCCTGGCATGAGCCTCAGTCTGGAGTTGTAAAGGAGGACTAAATCCTCAGGTTGGAACACTTTCCTCTTGATGTGTTGATCATGTACAGCTTTCATTTTCTCTTTGTACAGCCTTGAGTTCTCATAAGCTTCTAGGCGAAGGCTCTCCAATTCTTGCAATTGTAACTTCCTTTCAGCTCCGGCTTTCTCAAATCCAATGTTGCATTCCTTTACTGCCCAAAAAGCTTTGTGCTCCACTTCAACTGGAAGATGACAGGCCTTGCCATAGACTAAGCGAAAAGGACTCATCCCAATAGGTGTCTTGTACGCTTGTTCTGTATGCCCAGAGTGCATCTTGCAGCTTGGTGCTCCAGTCTCTTCTATGAGGTTTAACTATCTTCTGCAATATGCGTTTTATCTCTCTGTTAGACACTTCGGCTTGCCCATTAGTCTAAGGATGATAGGCAGTTGCTATTTTATGAATGATCCCATGCTTCTTCAGTAATCCTGTTAGTCTCCTGTTACAAAAATGGGTGCCTTGATCGCTCACGATTGCTTGTGGTGATCCAAAGCGACAAATAATGTGGTTTCTCACAAAGGAAACAACAGTGTTAGCATCATCAGTATGGGTAGGAATTGCTTCCACCCATTTAGAGACATAATCTACAGCTAACAGTATATAAAGGTGGCCATTAGAATTTGGAAATGGACCCATGAAGTCAATGCCCCAAACATCAAAAATTTCACAGAAAAGCATAATTTGTTGAGGCATTTCATCCCTCTGGGATATATTACCAAACCTTTGGCATGGGGGACAAGATTTACAAAAATTCATCAGCGTCTTTAAAAAGAGTGGGCCACCAGAATCCACAGTCTAAGATTTTTCTAGCTGATCTTTGAGGGCCAAAATGTCCTCCGCTCTCTGATGAGTGACAGGCCTCTAAAATGGACTGGAATTCTAATTGAGGCACACACCTTCTAATTACCTGGTCAGCGCCACATCTCCATAAATATGGGTCATCCCATATATAATATTTAGACTCGCTTTTCAGCTTGTCTCTTTGGTGCTTAGTAAAATTTGGAGGAAAAGTGCGGCTAACTAGATAATTAGCGACAGGTGCATACCAAGGGACTAATTCAGATACTGCTTGTAGGTTATCAAATGGAAAATTATCAGCTATAGGAGTGGAGTCATCTTTAATGTGCTCAAGGCAACTCAAGTGGTCTGCCACTAGATTCTGGTTACCACTCATATCCTTTATTTCTAAATCAAATTCTTGTAGTAGCAGTATCCAATGTATAAGCCTTGGTTTGGATTCCTTTTTAGCTAATAAATACTTTAGAGCTGCGTGGTCGGAATACACTACTACCTTAGCACCAAGTAAATAGGCTCGGAATTTATCCAGAGCAAAAATAATAGCAAGAAGCTCTTTTTCAGTAGCAGTGTAGTTAGACTGAGTAGTGTCTAAAGTCTTAGACGCATAAGCAATGACAAAAGGATCGTTACCTTCACGTTGAGCCAACGCTACTCCTACTGCATGGTTGGAAGCATCGCACATGATTTCAAATGGCTGGCTTCAGTCGGGTCCTCTCACAATTGGAGCTTGAGTCAGGTCGGTTTTTAGCTTATCAAACGCTTGTTTGCAATCCTCACTGAATTCGAACTCAATATCTTTCTGCAGTAGTCTGGACAAGGGAAGTGCTACCTTACTGAAGTCCTTAATGAATCTTCGGTAAAAACCTGCATGTCCAAGGAACGAGCGGACTTCCCTCATAGAGGAGGGGTAAGGCAAACTAGAAATAACATCCACCTTTGCTGGATCTACAGAAATGCCAGTATTAGACACAACATGTCCTAGTACAATACCTTGTTTAACCATAAAATGACATTTTTCAAAATTTAATACAAGATTTGTACTAACACATCTATCTAATACTCTAGATAGACTATCCAAGCAAAGGCTAAAACAATCACCATAAACGCTAAAATTATCCATAAAAACCTCCATACAGTCCTCGAGAAAATATTTTATACTGACGAACGGGTCTTGCTCCTTCTTCTAAAAATATTTTATGCTCACAAACTTGAGGTTCGATTCCTACTATGTCTGCTAAACTCCACCTAATTGCTTTCTTGTGCCTCCTCAGCACACTAAGTAACTACTCTTCCTATTCAGAAGTGAGGTCCCGTGCAATGATAACTGGAAACTTCTGCTTGTCCTCGAGGTAAGCATATTTGAGGTGTGGAGGGAGGGGTTTCAATTCTAACTTCTGTTCATGGTTAGGCTCTGGATTGTCTGGAGCTGGTGGCAGTGGCAGAGTACTTTCATTGTCTTCAAAATTCCCCACACTCGGACCTTGTCCTACGTACTTCTTTTCAAACTCCTCCTGGTGAACTTCAGCTATGGTCTCATCTATGATGTCACACTGGAAGATAGAATGATCTTCTGGAGGATGCTTTATGACTCCATTCAGATTAAAGCTTACCACTCGGCCGTCTATTTCAAAAGAGTATGTTCCAGCAAAAGCATCTAATTTGAACTTCGAGGTCTTCAAGAAAGGTCTTCCGAGTAGGATTGATGATGGTTTCTCTGAGTCATGTTGGGGGCATCTCTAGGATGTAAAAATTAATAGGGAAAGTGAGACCTTTAATACCCACTAATACATCTTCAGCAACTCCAGCCACTGTAATAATACCTTTATCTGCTAACACAAAACGAGCTGCCGACCTTTCTAAGGGAGGGAGCCTTAAAACATCATATACAGATAAAGGCATTATACTAACACATGCTCCTAAATCACACATGCAGTCAGAAAATATCACACTCCAATGGTACAGTTAACCATGCATGGACCTGGGTCACTACATTTTTCAGGTATATTTCCCATTAAAGCAGATATAGAACTACCTAAGGCTGTGTTTGTTTGATGTCCGTGTCTTGCCAAGACATAGACACAGTGAGACGTGTCTATTGTTTGGATTTTGAGACACAGAAATAAGAAGGACACGGTTACACACAAACACACACAAGTTACATGTATTTCATGTCTCAGTAAAATGCTGAGACACGGATTTGGGTCGATGGACACGGATCAGGATCAATATTTTCAGACGATTTTGTCCTCGTTAATTTTTTGATATTCCAAAGGGGTCCCCTATTTGTATGAAACCCTAAGCAATGAAAATTTCTTGTGTAGCTATTTTGCATCATCGAAGGTCTACCACCGCCGCACATTGTCTATGTTTTCCGCCGACTCTCCTCTCTGATTACTGCATGCTGGGCTCCGGTCGCGGTGAGCTTCTGTTGCTACTCTGCCATCTTCGCCTCTCCATCTCGTAGCCACGTTAACCTCAAATCCTAGCTGTGCTTCTGCTGCGCGTTGAGTCTTTCATCCTCCGCTGCTGCAACATCTGCCCTCTGGGTGTGCTTTGCCTCGTTGTCTCTCGTATTTTTTCTTTTGTAAAGTTTCTTCTTTTAATTTTGATTATTGATCAGATGGGTTATTGTTGATTAATTGCTATTCCAGAATTTGGGTATGTGGACAATCAAATTGTATGTAAACATGAGTATTTGGGTATTGTTCATTATTTATTTTGTTTTCATCTGAAATCTTGAATAGACAATGGATAATCTCGATGGTGGTTGTTTTAAATGCATTTTGAAGCTTGATAAGTTATTTTTCCTAATTGAAGAGAAAAAAGAATGGAAAAAAGTCATGTGTTTAATTGAAAGAAACTTGTTATAATTTATACTTGATAAATTATTTTCACCATCAAACATTTTCTGGCCAACTATGCAGCAAAATCTTCAAAAAGAAAAGAGTTGTAGAAGTTGTTGCTGCTGTGATAAATAAAATTTTGTTACTGATCTGCTGATGTTATTAGTGCTGATTGTTGATAAAATTAGGGATAAAAATGTTGCTCTAATTGCTGATTAATATATTAACTAAATTGCTTATGAAATTATTGATAGGTGAGCTTTTTAATTATTATCTATTGAAGAATGCTAGAGGACAATTTATTTGTATTGTGTTTATAAAATTGCTCATCAAACTGCTTACCAAGTTGTTTACTATCATGATTTGTATTATGTGTTTGTAGAAATTATTAGGATTCTTCTTTTATGTATTTACTTGTTATTGTTTCTTAGGAAGTGATGATGGATCGTTCTGAACAAATTAAGCTATGTGTTGGATATTACTGGATTATGAGAATGCAATTTGACACGTTAATGCTGCTTTTTTTAATGACTCTATATATGTATATTAGGAATAGAAGGCGGGGTCATTCTTTGATTGGTCGAAGAGTGAACATATTGCCACTAAGGCGAGATGCATTAGATAATATCATTGGGGAGGGTGGAGATAAAAATTGCATATGGGAGTTAAGAATGAGTTTGAATGCATTTGCAACTTTATGTGAATTGTTACAAGTTCAAGGTGGATTAGACGAAGATGGTCATGTTGGCATAGGCGAGCAAGTTGATACTTTCTTAATCATATTAGCTCACCATACCAAAAATCACAGCATACAGGTTAGGTTCTATAGGTCTGGTAAAACTATTAGTAGGTATTTTCACAAGGTATTGTGTTCGGTTTTGCGTGTCCAAAGTATCTTATTTGCAAAGGCAAACCCTGTACCGGAAGATTGTGTAGATCCCAGATGGAAATGGTTCAAGGTAGGTCGTGTATGTAGCTCTAATTTTTATTGGTCATGTTTACTCTGCATGTAATAACATTTTTTTTTACATTTGATAGGGTTGTCTAGGAGCATTAGATGGAACTTACATAGATGTCACAGTCCCGAAGAGTGATAAATCTAGATATCGGACGAGAAAATCTAGAATATCCACCAAATTTAGTTTGCTGTAAGTAATTATAAAGATAATTCTAATACCATTGAACTCTAATTTTGATAGTTATTATGCTGGCATGGTTTACTTTATTTGTTCTTATCTAGGAGAAAATGGCCTCCATACCCCGCCAATGGACTGAGCAAGAAACTGAACAATTTGTGGTGTTTATGGAAGAATTGGTTGTTGAAGGCAAAAGGGCAGATGCCGGTCAATTTAAGCCAGGGGCATTTCAAAAACTTGCGAACAAGATGAATGAAAAGTTTCCTGGATGTGGTCTCACTGTGAAACACATTAGAAACAAACACAAGCGGCTGAAAGAAAAATATATGTTTGTGGCTGAGATGTTGGGTTGTAGTGGTTTTGGGTGGAATTCCGAAAAGATGTGTGTTGAAGTGGATAGTAAACAAGTACTGGAAGCTTGGGGAAAGGTGTGTGATGGTGTTTTTGTGGAAAAACGAATTTCCAAACACATAGACCTAACCGGCAAGTGTACCGGGTCGCATCAAGTAGTAATAACTCACAAGAGTGAGGTCGATCCCACAGGGATTGATGGATCAAGCAACTTTAGTGGCTGATTAGTTTAGTCAAGCTAACATTGATGAGTGAGAATTGTTGCAGCAGAATGTAAAAAGCAGTGAACTTAAATTGCAGAATGTAAATAGGCAGGAAGCTTAAAGAGCAAGCAATGTAAATTGCAGAAACTTAAACGATAAGAAATGTAAATTACAGTAAATATAAAGGGGAATGGGAACAAGGAGATTAAAGCAAGCAGCAAGCAAAACTTGGAACAATTGCATAAGAATTAAATTGCATGAAAAGTAAAAGGACTTGGGTGCTGGGAATTAAAGAGAGCAATGGATCCAAGGAAAGAAAAGTAAATTCAGATTTGTAGCAAGCTCAAAGATAAAGTGTAGAATGTAAATGTGCAGGAAATATAAATTGGAAGCAATGCAACAAAGTAAAAATTGCAGAGAAGGAAATTGTAGCAGAGAAGTAAATCAGCAAGAAAACTCAATTCAATTATGAAATCTAAAGAGACAAGTGAGGATCTCAGGGAATCAATGAGACTAGAAAACAAGTCTAGATCTCAATTCCTTCCTTGATCCAACAGAGAACAAGATTCAGGTAAATTAAAGATGAAAGCAATAAATGAAAACTCAGATTCAATTCTCAGTTCTCTGAAATTATGCAGAAGAACAACCAAGAGAGATCTTAGACCAAGAGGGAAACAGAATTCCTTCACTTCTCAATCCAAGATTTAAAACAGAAATGAAAATTAAAGGAGAGAGCTCTCTCTACTCCTAATGCTCCCTAGTGGAGCCAGCCTTTTTAATCGAGCTCCTCTTTTGAAATGAGAGTGATGCCTTTATATAGGCTTTTTACAAAATGAAAATAAAATGAAATTAAAATTAAAAACAAATTCATAAAATGAAATTCCTAATCTAGCTTCTCTGTGTGTCTTTGAGTCATGTTGAGTGGGCTTTGCTTGCTTTGGATTTGAGGGAGAATGGGTCTTGGATGGCCTTGGTTCAATTGGTGAAGATTTGAGTTCAAAGGGAATTTTAATTGAATTTTGGCCCATGGGTGTTCCCAGGAGGCTGCTCTGCTCTTGTGGAGTGCAGAGCAGTGAAGCTTTGTGTGGGGATGCATGTTGCGTGCCAAGTGTGGGAGGGTGGTGGACGAAATTGTGATCCTCAAAGTTGGTCTCTTTGTATTTGTATGAAATCAAAAATACCCCAAAGAGATCATGGTGTGATGAATTGGGATCTTAATAATCCCTGGTGTGATCATAACTCCGTTCAACTTAACCAGCAAGTGTACTGGGTCATCCAAGTAATACCTTACGTGAGTAAGGGTCGATCCCACAGAGATTGTTGGTATGAAGCAAGCTATGGTCACCTTGTAAATCTCAGTTAGGCAGATTAAATTGGTTTATGATGAGTTCGAAAATTAATAATAAATAGAAAATAAAATGGATAGAAATACTTATGTAAATCAATAGTAGGAATATCAGATAGGCGTATGGAGAAGCTGTGCTCCTCTTGAATCTCTACTTTCTTATTACATTCATCCAATCCTTCTTACTCCTTTCCATGGCAAGCTGTATGTAGGGCATCACCGTTGTCAATGGCTACATAATCCTCTCAGTGAAAATGGTCCTATGCTCTGTCACAGCACGGCTAATCATCTGTCGGTTCTCAATCAGGTTGGAATAGAATCCCTTGATTCTTTTGCGTTTGTCATCACGCCCAGCCTTTAGGAGTTTGAAGCTCGTCACAGTCATTCAATCCCAGAATCCTACTCGGAATACCATAGACAAGGTTTAGACTTTCCGGATCCTCATGAATGCCGCCATCTATCTAGCTTATACCACGAAGATTCTGTTGGGGAATCTAAGAGATATGCGCCCAGCCTAAGGTAGAACGGAAGTGGTTGTCAATCACGCGCATTCATAGGTGAGAATGATGATGAGTGTCACGGATCATCACATTCATCAAAGTGTTGTGCAACGTATATCTTGGAATAAGAATAAAAGAGAATTGAATAGAAAGTAATAATAATTGTATTGAAACTTGAGGTACAGCAGAGCTCCACACCCTTAATCTATGGTGTGAAGAAACTCCACCGTTGAAAATACATAAGTGAAAGGTTCAGGCATGGCCGAATGGCCAGCGCCCATGGTCTAAGGACTAGGCGTCCAGAGATGTCTAATACACTGGTAAAAAGTCCTATTTATAGTAAACTAGCTACTAGGGTTTACATGAATAAGTAATTGATGCATAAATCTACTTCCGGGGACCACTTAGTGTATGTTTGGGCTGAGCTTGATCTATCCACGAGCTGAGGCTTTTATTGGAGTTGAACGCCAAGTTATAACGTGTTTTGGGCGTTCAACTCCGGATCATGACGTGTTTCTGGCGTTTAACTCCAGACAGCAGCATGTACTTATCGTTCAACGCCAAGTTACGTCGTCAATTTCCGAATAAAGTATAAACTATTATATATTGCTGGAAAGCTCTGGATGTCTACTTTCTAACGCCGTTAAGAGCGCGCCATTTGGAGTTCTGTAGCTCCAGAAAATCCATTTCGAGTGCAGAGAGGTCAGATTCCAACAGCATCAGCAGTCATTTGTCATCCTCTTATCAGAGTTTTGCTCAAGTCCCTCAATTTCAGCCAGAAATTACCTGAAATCACCAAAAAACACACAAACTCATAGTAAAGTCCAGAAATGTGAATTTATCATAAAAACTAATGAAAACATCCCTAAAAGTAGCTTGAACTTACTAAAAACTACCTAAAAACAATGCCAAAAAGCGTATAAATTATCCATATTTTTGTTTGAAGGTTTGAACATCCACTCTCAGCTTGCTCAGCTTTTGAGGAGGAAAGAATTTATCCAAGAAGGCAGTGACCAGCTTATCCCAGGAGTCCAGGCTATCCTTGGGTTGTGAATCCAACCATATTATAGCTCTGTCTCTTACAGCAAAAGGGAAAAGCATGAGTCTGTAGACTTCAGGATCAACTCCATTCGTCTTTACAGTCTCACAGATCTGCAAGAACTCAGTTAAAAACTGATAAGGATCTTCATATGGAAGTCCATAAAACTTGCAGTTTTGTTGCATTAAGGCAACTAGCTGAGGTTTCAACTCAAAGTTGTTGGCTCCAATGGCAGGAATGGAGATGCTTCTTCCATCAAACTTGGACGTTGGCTTTGTGAAGTCACCAAGCATTCTCGTTGCATTATTATTATTTTCGGCTGCCATCTCCTTCTCTTGTTCTAATATTTCTGAAAGGTTACCTTTGGATTGTTGTAATTTAGCTTCTCTTAAATTTCTCTTCAGAGTCCTTTCAGGTTCTGGATCAATTTCAACAAGAGTGCCTTTTTCCTTGTTCCTGCTCATATGAAAGAGAAGAAAACAAGAAAAGAAGAGGAATCCTCTATGTCACAGTATAGAGATTCCTTTATGTTAGTAGAAGAAAAAAAGGGGAGGAGAGTGAAGAAGAATGGGTTCGAATATTTGGATGAAGAGAGGTGAAGAGAAGTGTTAGTAAATAATTAATTAAATAGAATAAGAAAAGAGAGGGAGAATTCGAAAATAATTTTAAAAAGGTGTTAGTAATTTTCGAAAATTAGAAATAAGATAAGATTAAAATTAAAATTTAAAACAAAAAAGAATTTTTGAAAAAGAGATAAGTATTTTCGAAAATTAGAGAGGGATAGGTAGTTAGTTGGTTTTGAAAAAGATAGGAAACAAACAAAAAGTTAGTTAGTTGATTGAAAAAGATATTAAAATCAAATTTGAAAAAGATAAGAAGATAAGAAGTTAGATAAGATATTTTGAAATCAAATTTTGAAAAAGATAAAATTTTTTTGAAAAAGATAAGATAAAAGATAAAAAGATTTAATTCAAAAATTTTAAAATTACTTACTTCACTAACAAGAAACTACAAGATAAGATTCTAGAACTTAAAGACTGAACCTTTCTTAACAAGAAAGTAATAAACTTCAAATTTTTGAATCAATCACATTAATTGTTAGTGAGTTTTCGAAAATATGACAAAAAGATAAGAAAAAGATTTTGAAAATATTTTGAAAAAGATTTTTGAAATTTTCGAAAAATGAAAAAAATGAAAAAGATATAATTTTTGAAAAAGATTTTGAAAAGATAAGATTTTTAAAATTGAAATTTTGACTTGACTTGTAAGAAACAACTAATTTTTAAAAATTTTTGACCAAGTCAACCCAAAATTTTGAAAATTTGGAGGGAAATAAGGAAAAGATATTTTTTTTTATTTTTGAATTTTTTAAAGAAAAACACAAAAATGAACCAAAACATGAAAATTTTGGATCAAAACACAAGATGCATGCAAGAACACTATGAATGTCAAGATGAACACCAAGAACACTTTGAAGATCATGATGAACATTAAGAACATATTTTTGAAAAATTTTTGATGCAAAGAAAACATGCAAGACACCAAACTTAGAAATCTTTAATGCATGGACTCTAACAAACAAAAAATGCACATGAAAAACAACACAAAACAAGAAAACATCAAGATCAAACAAGAAGACTTGTCAAGAACAACTTGAAGATCATGAAGAACACTATGAATGCATGAGATTTTTTAAAAATGCAAGAAAAATTTTTAAAGCATGCAATTGACACCAAACTTAAAAATTGACTCAAGACTCAAACAAGAACACAAAATATTTTTGGTTTTTATGATTTTATGATTTTTTTGGATTTTTTTTAATTTTTTTTGAAAATATTTTGGAAAAAAAAACGAAAAAGAAAAGAAAATTTTGAAAAAGATTTTTTTTGAAAAGAAAATTACCTAATCTGAGCAACAAGATGAACCGTCAGTTGTCCATACTCGAACAATCCCCGGCAACGGCGCCAAAAACTTGGTGGACGAAATTGTGATCCTCAAAGTTGGTCTCTTTGTATTTGTATGAAATCAAAAATACCCCAAAGAGATCATGGTGTGATGAATTGGGATCTTAATAATCCCTGGTGTGATCATAACTCCATACAACTTAACCAGCAAGTGTACTGGGTCATCCAAGTAATACCTTACATGAGTAAGGGTCGATCCCACAGAAATTGTTGGTATGAAGCAAGCTATGGTCACCTTGTAAATCTCAGTTAGGCAGATTAAATTGGTTTATGATGAGTTCGAAAATTAATAATAAATAGAAAATAAAATAGTAAATAGTTACTCATATAATTCCATGGTGGGAATTTCAGATAGGCATGTGGAGATGCTGTGCTCCTCTCGAATCTCTACTTTCTTCTTACATTCATCCAATCCTTCTTACTCATTTCCATGGCAAGCTGTATGTAGGGCATCACTGTTGTCAATGGCTACATCCCATCCTCTCAGTGAAAATGGTCCTATGCTCTGTCACAGCACGGATAATCATCTGTCGGTTCTCAATCAGGTTGGAATAGAATCCCTTGATTCTTTTGCGTCTGTCACTAACGCCCAGCCTTCAGGAGTTTGAAGCTCGTCACAGTCATTCAATACCAGAATCCTACTCGGAATACCATAGACAAGGTTTAGACTTTCCGGATTCTCATGAATGCCGCCATCAATTCTAGCTTATACCACGAAGATTCTGTTGGGGAATCTAAGAGATATGCGCCCGGCCTAAGGTAGAACGGAAGTGGTTGTCAATCACGCGCGTTCATGGGTGAGAATGATGATGAGTGTCACGGATCATCACATTCATCAAAGTGTTGTGCAACGTATATCTTGGAATAAGAATAAAAGAGAATTGAATAGAAAGTAATAATAATTGTATTGAAACTTGAGGTACAGCAGAGCTCCACACCCTTAATCTATGGTGTGCAAAAACTCCACTGTTGAAAATACATAAGTGAAAGGTTCATGCATGGCCGAATGGCCAGCCTCCATGGTCTATGGACTAGGCGTCCAGAGATGTCTAATACACTGGTAAAAAGTCCTATTTATAATAAACTAGCTACTAGGGTTTACATGAATAAGTAATTGATGCATAAATCCACTTCCAAGGCCCACTTGGTGTATGTTTGGGTTGAGATTGATCTATCCACAAGCTGAGGCTTTTATTGGAGTTGAACGCCAAGTTATAACGTGTTTTGGGCGTTCAACTCCGGATCATGACGTGTTTCTGGCGTTTAACTCCAGACAGCAGCATGTACTTGGCGTTCAACGCCAAGTTACGTCATCAATTCCCAAATAAAGTATAGACTATTATATATTGCTGGAAAGCTCTGGATGTCTACTTTCCAACGCCATTGAGAGCGCGCCATTTGGGGTTCTGTAGCTCTAGAAAATCCATTTTGAGTGCGGGGAGGTCAGATTCCAACAGCATCAGCAGTCCTTTGTCAGCCTCCTATCAGAGTTTTGCTCAAGTCCCTCAATTTCAGCCAGAAATTACCTGAAATCACAGAAAAATACACAAACTCATAGTAAAGTCCAGAAATGTGAATTTATCATAAAAACTAATGAAAACATCCCTAAAAGTAGCTTGAACTTACTAAAAACTACCTAAAAACAATGCCAAAAAGCGTATAAATTATCCGCTCATCAGTCACTAACGTTGGCTTTTGTTTCTTCTTCCACGTTAGAGTTCACATTAACTAAGTTAACGTGACTCTTAACGCAGATCATTGCCAAGTTCTCCAACGTTAATGGTGTTCACTTTACCATTAACGTTGGAGTTCCTTCTTCTTCTACGTTAACTACCACGTTAACTTAGTTAACGTGGCAAGTAACGTGAGCTTTGGGTGGCTTCGCAGGCATTATTGGTGATCACTTTTCTCATTACCATTGCAAGCTTTACCATTCCACGTTAGTGTTCACGTTAACTAGGTTAACGTAAATACTAACGTGGTTCTTCCTTGCTTCCTTTGCCCTGAAAACAAGCAATTAAAGTGTATCAAAGCTCTAGCCAAATTCATGAGATTATGCATCATCAATTTATCATGCAATTCTAGCAAAATACTCATGAAATTATGCAAAGTTCACAAAAGTTGCTTGAATCAAGGTGTTAGTGTAATTTCATCCAAAACTTGCCTTATTCACTAAGAAAATGCATGAAACTACCCTAAAACAGTAAAGAAAAGGTCAGTGAAACTGGCCTAGATGTCCTGGCATCATGTGCATGGAGAGAGAAGAAGGCGTGTGGAAGCGCACAGTGTGCGGACGCGTGGGTGGCCATATATGGAAAAGGACGCGCACGCCTCAAGGACGTGTACGCGTGGGCAAATTTGTGCCTCTAGCACAGTACCAGCCCCAGACCAGTACAACTCTCTGGCCAAACAAGGTTTTACGCCGATTTCTTCATCCACACGAACAGGCCTTAGGCGCAGACGCGTGGGTCACCAAGAGAGGAAACGGCGCGCACGCGTACAGTACGCGTGCACGTGGGCTAGATGGTGCCTAAGGCATATTTCCTGCCCAGCTCCTGCGCCACTTTCTATTCAATCTCACCCAAGTCAGATTCACGAAGGACGCGGACGCGCACTAGGCGCGCGCACGTGGAATGCTTTTTTTTATGCAGAATGCAGGTGATAATGCAGAATGTACGCATGAACACTGATAAAAAGAAAACAAAATAAAACTAAAAATGAAAAGGAATGATCATACCATGGTGGGTTGTCTCCCACCTGGCACTTTTAGTTATTGTCCTTAAGTTGGACATTTGGTGAGCTCTTTGTTATGGTGGCTTGTGCTTGAACTCATCCAGGAATCCCCACCAATGCTTGCAATTCCAATAGCCTCTGGGACCCTAAACTAGGCGCATAATGCCTTCAAGCAAGTTGAAGTAAGTGAGATGACCCCAAGATTGTTGATTGCTAGGATGAATTCCGGGGTCCCAAACCTTACTGTTGCACCCGTCTTTGTGTTGATCACCATTGTTCCAACCGGGTGGCAAGCAATCTGAATTCTCACTGAAGCAGCCAAACAACTCTCTAGACCCATTCAATCGAGCTCAACACCACCCTTTGCATTTAAATTTTGAGCTTTCAACCATATTGAACCTTGTAGGACAACTCTTACCACTAACCATCTTCCTCGTACTCTTAATGCCACAAAGAGCTCTAAGTTGACCATCCGTCTCCAGTAGTCCATATTCAAGTGGGAAAGTAAAGGCTAAGGATAGGAATTTTACCAACTTGAATGTTGTATTGGATGGTAATGGCTTTGAGGGAGATGTTTCTGATGATCTTGCAAGCTCCACTCCCGTGTGCTCTTCCTTGACAACTTCCACCTCTTTGCAAGCTTATTTAATTTCAACCTCTTCCTCTTGGTAGCTTTCTTCCAATTCAATCTCTTCTTTATTGCTCACCAAAGGCATGGGAGGTTGTGCTTCTTCTTCTTTAATCTCCATGTCAAGTCCAATGGGAGAGGATTCAATTGTAGATAAGGATTCATCAATGATTGAATCCATCTCTTGATCGACCTCCTCAAAGTCTTCAACCATGATATGCCTTGGAGGTTGTACACCCTCCTCAACATCAATTTCAAGTGCCTTGGAAGGAGGCTCTATGACCTGGCCTTCCCATGGAGGTTCCGCATCTCCTAAGTCTTCAACCACTTCCTCTTCTTTGATAATTTCAGTTTCGTCCAGTTGTTTTAGTATAAAATCGTACTCATCCTTGATGATTTCCTTTCCATGACAACTCCCTTCAACTACTCCTTCATCTTTAAAGGTCTCTACTACCTCCACCTTTAGAGTTTCCTCTAGCTTCTTATGAAGTATGAATTCATGAAGACGATCCCTTCTCTCTTGTTCCATGTCCATAGTATAATTGGGATTATCTTACTCTTAGATTGATGGATGTGGGTGCTCTTCCATGGAGGGTGGTGATGGGATTCAGAGATCATTATGTGGTTGAAAGGGAAGTGCACTAGAACTTGAGGATTGAGTATTCGAGGTAGAGGATTGGTCCATGCGGGATATAAGAGCTTGAAGAATAGAGGTTAGACTAGTGAGAGAGGTAAGTGTGGCTTGAAGGTTTATTTTCCCTTGGTGAATAACACTAAGGGTGTTGTCATCCAGCAGAAGTTAGGGTGGATAGGAGGGTTCATTATTTTGGAGAAAGGGTTCATAATAGGAGGGTGGTTCTTCTTGGTAAGGTTATGGAGATGATGAATATGGAGGTGGTGGTTCTATGTATGGTTCGTTCGGCTCATAGTGTGGTTGGCATTGTGGATATGGATTAGGGTTATATGGGAGTGTTTGGTGGTAAGGGGCTTGTGAGTATGGTGGTTCAAAGCTATGTTGAGGAGGGGGTTCATAGGCGTGTGGTGGTGGTTGTTGATAATCAAAAGAGCGCTCACCGTAGCCATTATCTTGATATGCTTCTTGGAATGGCTCTTGCTCATAGTATGTTGGCGGAGGCTGTTACCAAGAGGGTTGATCAAATCCCTGTGGCTCCTCCCACCTTTGATTCTCCCATCCTTGATGCATGTTCTTATTGTAATCTCCTCTTCCTGCAACATGATTATAACCAAACTCATAGACAAAAGGGGTGAGAGTTCATAGTAGTAAGAGAAAATAAAAACAAAACTAATAAAAATAAGCAAATAAATCCTAATGCTAACAAAAACTAACAAGAAAGCAAAAGCAAATATTTACAATAACCAATAATAAGGCACACGTTTGCAATTCCTCGGCAATGGTGCCATTTTGACGAAGGGATTTTTGCGTGGTTTAGAATTTCACAAATAAATTCTTGTTGAAAGTATAGCTTCTAAACCAACAGAGACTCCTTTCGGGCAAAAGTTTTAGTTGTCACAAGTAACAAACCTCTGATAAAATTGATAACCAAAGTATTTAAACCTCGGGTAATCTCTCAAAGGAATTGCAGGGAAGTGTGCTTATAATTGGTTATGAAAAAGTATATTTTTGGGGTTTTTAATATAAGAAGCAAGAATAGTAAATGGTAATGAAAATTAAATGACTAGAAAAGCTCTTGGCAAGGAGAAGATTAATTGGAAGTTCTGTCCTTGTTGGATTTTCCAAGATTAATAGTAATAGGTTGTTGTTTCTACTTAGTTGACCCCCAACGAATGAAGGGAAGTCAAATAAGTTGAGAGCCAACTTCTATTCACAAGTCCTAATCCTCTCCCTTGGAAAGGATTAGCGTTAGTGACTAGAGAGCCAGCCAACAATAAACCCAATTACAATTTAACTCTTGAGTCTTTCAACTCAAGGGTCTCCAAATAATAATCAACTTCAAAGCCAAGTTGGAGCCCACTCCATTTACATGGAAATTGAACTTAATTCAAAATAGTTCAGCAAATAAAGAAACTAAATAGAAAAATACTCTTTGTATTAATAAATTGACAAGATAAGAAGGTAAACTAAAGTAATAGAATAATTAAAAGTAGAAGAGAAACTAAAGTAAAGAAACATTGAACTTGGAATTGGGAAGCAATAAACCTAAAATAAAGAGAAATCCTAAATCATAAAACCTAGAAAGATGAGAGAGCCTCTCTCTCTCTAGAAAACTATATCTAAAACCTAAAATTATGTGAATGAAAGTTGTGTCAATGATTTTCCACTCTACAGCCTCTAATCTATGTTTTCTGGAAGAAAAACTGGGTTAAAAATAGCCCAGAAATGCCCCCCAACGATTTCTGCAGTTGCAGAACATCACGCATGTCGCGCGTACGTCCAGGTGCGTGTGCACGCCGATGGACTTTTTGCCAATGTGTGCGTGCGCATGCGCATTGCCTAGATGAATGACAACTATGACAAATTGTATATCATTGTGAAGCCCCGAATGTTAGCTTTCCAACGCAACTAGAACCGCCTCATTTGGATCTCTATAGCTCAAGTTATGGTCGATTGAATGCAAATAGGTCAGGGCTGACAGTTTTGCAGTTCCTTCAGCTTCTTGTATTCCTTCCACTTTTACATGCTTCTTTTCCATCCTCTCAGCTATTTCTGTCCTGTAATCTCTGAAAACACTTAACACACATATCAAGGCATCGAATGGTAATAAGAGAGGATTGAAATTAGCAAAATTTAGACCAAAGAAACATGTTTTAAATTATAGCACAAAATCAAGAAAGAAAATATAAAACATGCAATTTCTATGAATAAGTATGAGATTAGTGAATAAAATCCACTCTATTAAGCACAAGATGTACCACTCAACGATGCCATTTTGACGAAGGGATTTTTGCGTGGTTTAAAATTTCACAAATAAATTCTCATTGAAAGTATAGCTTCTAAACCAACAAGAATCCTTTCGTACAAAAACTTGGTTGTCAAAAGTAACAAACCCCTGATAAAATTGATAACTGAAGTATTTAAACCTTGGGTCGTCTCTCAAAGGAATTACAGGGAAGTGTGCTTATAATTGGTTATAAAAAAGTATATTTTTGGGGTTTTTAAGATAAGAAGCAAGAACAGTAAATGATAATGAAAATTAAATGACTAGAAAAGCTCTTGGCAATGAGAAGATTAATTGGAAGTTCTGTCCTTATTGGATTTCCCAAGATTAATAGTAATAGGTTGTTGTCTCTATTTAGTTGACCCCCAACGAATGATGGAAAGTCAAATAAGTTGAGAGCCAACTTCTATTCACAAGCCCTAATCCTCTCCCTTGGGAAGGATTAGCGTTAGTGACTAAAGAGCCAGCCAACAATAAACCCAATTACAATTTAACTCTTGAGTCTTCCAACTTAGGGGTCTCCAAATATTAATCAACTTCAAATCCAAGTTGGAGCCTACTCCATTGACATGGTAATTAAACTTAATTCAAAATAATCAGCAAATAAAGAAATTAAATAGAAAAATACTTTTTGCATTAATAAATTAACAAGATAAGAAGGTAAACTAAAGTAATAGAATAATTAAAGGTAGAAGAGAAACTAAAGTAAAGGAACATTGAACCTAAAATTGGGAAGAAATAAACCTAAAACAAAGAGAAATCCTAAATCCTAAAACCTAGAGAGAGGAGAGAGCCTCTCACTCTTGAAAACTACATCTAAAACCTAAAATTATGTGAATGAAAGTTGTCTCTTGATTCCTCCACTCTACAACCTCTAATCTATGTTTTCTGGGCCAAGAACTGTGTCAAAAATAGCCCAGAAATCGCTAGGGGCAATTTCTGTTACGTACAGCACGTGGCTCATGCGTGCGTACGCGCCACGCGCACGTACGTGTCGCTTGTCTGCGCACTATCCACGCGTGGGTATGCTTTGCGCGTGCGCGTCCCTCAACGCCAGGTCAACTATGGCAAACTGTATATCTTTGTGAAGCCCCTGATATTAGCTTTCCAGCGCAATGGAAACTGCTTCATTTGGACCATTGTAGCTCAAGTTATGACCATTTTTGTGCAAAGAGGTCAGGATTGATAGCTTTGCAGTTCCTTTAGCTTCTTGTATTCCTTCCACTTTTGCATGTTTCCTTTCAATCTTCTAAGTCATTCCTGCCCTGTAATCTCTGAAAATACTTAATACACATATCATAGCATCAAATGGTAATAAGAGAGGATTAAATTTAGCTAAATTAAGACCAAAGAAACATGTTTTCAATCATAGCACAAAATCAGGAAGGAAAATGTAAAACATGCAATTTACATGAAAAAGTGTAAGAATAGTTGATAAAATCCACTCAATTAAGCATAAGATGTACCATGATATAGTGGTGTATCAACATTCTTGAATTTTCTCCTTCTCGAGAAATTGAATTTGCGATCAAGTTGGTGCTTGGGGCAGGACCAATCTTGATTGCCCCTTATCCGATGTCACCGTTGGAGCTGGTTGAACTTAAGGCTCTACTGGAAAAATTGATGAGTAAAAATATCATTCGTCCAAGTGTTTCTCCGTGGGGAGCACCAGTGTTATTGGCGAAGAAAAAGAATGGGAGTATGCGTTTGTCCGTAGATTACTGACAATTGAACAAAGTCACTGTGAAAAATAAATAATCGTTACCAAAAATCGATGATCTAATGGACTAATTGTAGGGAGCTGATAAAACACAATTTTGTGGTTTATCTTGTGCTTAATTTGGGGGATTTTATCACCTTTTCCCACATTTATTCAATGAAATAGCATGGTTTTGCAATTCTCCCTTGATTTGTGCTTAAATGTGAAAACATGCTTTTTATGCCTTAAAATACCAAAATTCAATTCACTTTAATTCCATTCGATGCCTTGATGTATTTGTTGAGTGATTTCAGGTTCATAGGGCAAGTATTGGATGGAAGAAGTGAGGAGAAAAGCATGCAAAGTGGGAGAATTCATGAAGAAATGAAGGAACCGTAATGCTGTCAAGTCCGACCTCTTCGCACTCAATCGACCATAACTTGAGCTACAGAGATCCAAATGAGGCGGTTTCAGTTGCGTTGGAAAGCTAACATCCAGCGCTTCAAACTGATATAAAATTTCTCATAGTTTCCTAACGTTTAAAGATGCGCACGCGTACTATACGTGTGCGCACCGATTGGTGCACGTGATTTACTAAAAGCAACTCATGGCCAGCGATTTGTGGAGCATTTTGGGCCCAATCCAACTATTTTCTAATGCTATTTCATGTAGAATTCAAGCTTGGGCAAAGGGAGGAGCAATTGTTTGTAGCATGAGCATCGTGTAGTGTAGTTTCTAGAGAGAGAAGCTCCATCTTCTCTCTAGAATTAGGGTTCTTAGGTTAATCTCTCTTAGATTTAGCTTTGATTTCATGTTTTCATCTTATTTCTTTTATGAATTCTTGCTTCTACTCTTTCATTCTCATGGTTTGTAGTGTTAATTTTACTTTCTTGTCTCTTTTATGTTCATGAATGTTCTATGTTGGATTTGGTTAACATTTAATGCAATTTGATGATTGATGTTTCCTTTATTGATGATTTAATTGTGAATTTACTTTCCTTGCTATTGGTAGTTGGTAGATTTATTATTCTTGCACATTTATTATGCTTTCCTTGTACACCTACCAAGTGTTTGACAAAATGCTTGGTTGGGCTTTAGAGTAGACTTTGAGCATTCTTGGCTTGGAAAGAGTAATTAGGCAATCTTGAGTCATGAATACCCAACTAATGTTGGTGATCTAGAGTTGTTAGTTATATGATTTCCATTAACTCTAATCTTTTGCTAATTCTATTAGTAAGTTGATTACTACATTTGGATTGAGGTTAACTAGTCTTGTTTGACTTTTTCTCATGGAAGATAACTTATACCTTCTTCCAATGTTGGGGATGACGAAATGAGATAAATTCTTGTTTATTATTGTGATATGATTAATTAGTCTTATTTGACTTTCTCCCTATTTATTGGAGTTGACTAGATAAGATGAATTAATCATTGTATGACTATGATAGAAAGCCTATGATCTCAAACTTTGCCATGATTGTCTCTCTTTATTGCTTGCTTTCTTTAATTACTTTCTTGATTTACATTTCTTGTCATTTATTTTATTGCAAAATTACAAAACCAAACCCCCATGTTCCTTCATAGCTAATAAGCATACACTTCATTGCAATCCTTGTGAGACAACCCGGAGTCTAAATACTCTGGTTAATTCTTATTTGGGGTTTGTACATGTGACAAAACCATAAATTTAATTTGATACGAGAGTTGTTTGTTGGTTTGGAGCTATGGTTACAACGAAGTAATTCCTTTCTTTAAGAAGAAAATTCTAAACCGACAATAATTTTTGTGTCAGGAGCTAGAGTCTTTTCTAAGATTGACCTGAGGTCTGGTTATCACCAAATAAGAGTAAGAGTCGAAGACATTCCAAAAAATGCTTTTAGAATCTGCTACGGCCACTATGAGTACATTGTGTTGTCATTTGGGTTAACCAATGCCCGTTAGTGTTTATGGACTACATGAATCGGATATTCTGTCCTTTCTTAGACAAATTTGTCGTCATCTTTATTGATGACATCCTAATCTATTCCAGAACCAAAGAGGAACACATAGAACACTTGCAGATCATGTTGCAGATTTTGAAGGAATGAAAATTGTACGTGAAACTCTCCAAGTGCGAATTCTGGAAGATTGAGGTAAAATTTCTGGGACATGTGGTGAGTCAGCAAGGAATAGTTGTGGATCCTACTAAGGTTGAGGTAGTGATGGATTTGGGGCGACCAACCTCAGTGACAAAAATCAAAAGCTTCTTAGGTTTGGCAAGATATTGTAGGAGGTTTATCAAAGCTTTTTCACAACTAGCCTTGCCTTTGACAAAGCTAACTAGGAAGGATGTGACGTTTGTTTGGACTTCAAAATGCGAGAAAAGTTTTCAAGCATTAAAGCAGAAACTGACTACACCGCCTGTACTGGTGTTGCCTGAGCTTAATGAGCCTTTTGAGGTATATTTTGATGGATCATTGAAAGTTCTGGGGTGTGTGCTGATGCAACACCGTAATCTCGTGGCATACGCTTCATGGCAGTTGAGACTGCACAGAATAAATCATCTGACTCACGATCTAGAACTTACTGCCATTGTTTTTGCTCTAAAAGTCTAAAGGCATTATTTGTATGGAGTCAAGTTTTAAATCTTCTCAAATCATAAGAGTTTAAAGTATTTTTTTATCAGAAAGAACTGAATATGCGTCAAAGAAGGTGGATGGAGCTGTTGAAGGATTATGATTTTGAATTGAATTGCCACTAACGAAAAGTTAATGTCGTGGCAGACACTTTGAGCTGAAAGTTGTTATGTGTTGCTTGGATGATGCTTAGAGAAGAAGAGTTACTAAAGGCATTTGATAATCTGAACTTGGGTGTCAGAGAAGTGGCCAAAAATCTGTGTTTGAATCAATTGCACGTTTCCAGTGATTTTATGGCTAAGATTTAGAAAGCTCAGCTGAATGATCAGGAGATGTGGAGGATGTTACAAGCAGTTGAAGAGAAGAAACCTGAGGAGGTCACACAAGACAGAGAAGGAGTGTGGCGGTAGAAAGGAATGATCTGTGTGCCGAATATGTAAAACTTAAGGAAAGATGTGTTAGCTGAAGCTCACTAAAGTCAGTTTTCAATCCATCTAGGAAGTACCAAGATGTACCATGATTAGAAGGCAATGTTCTGGTGGCCGACGATGAAGAACGATGTAGTGTTGCACGTTTCTAAGTGCCTAACCTAACAGAAAGTCAGAATTGAACCCCAGAAACCATTCAAAACCCTTCAACCCTTAAAAATTCTGCAATGAAAGTATGAAAAAATTGTAATGGATTTTGTGTCAGGTTTGCCAAGGACTCGAGCTGGATTTGACGTTGTTTGAGTGATTGTGGATCGGCTGACAAAGTCGGCTAACTTTTTATCCGTTCAGATGAATTATACATTGGAGGAGCCAGCACACTTGTACATCAAGGAAATTGTAAGGTTGCATTCTGTGCTTACCACCATAATCTCTGATAGAGATCCTCGTTTCACTTCAAGATTTTGGGGAGCTTCTCAGCGAGCATTTAGAACTAAGTTGAGTTTAAGTACAGCGTACCATCCTCAAACTGATGGCTAATTGGAGAGGATTATTCAAACCCTAGAAGATATGTTGAGGGTTTGTGTTCTGGATCAACTGGCGAGTTGGGATCGATATATGCAGCTAGTAGAGTTTGCATACAACAATAGTTACCATGTGAGAATCAAAATGGCTCCATATGAGGCTCTGAATCGGAGAAAGTGTCAATCTCCACTATGTTGGTACGAATTTGGAAAATCAAGTCTTTTAGAGCTTGAGTTAGTAGCTAAAACCACTAAACAAATCAAGAAAATCTAAAATAGAATGCTTACTGCTCAAAGCTGCCAGAAAAGGTATGCTGATCAAAGACAAAAGCCTTTAGAGTTTGAGGAAGGAGATCATGTATTCTTGAAGGTTACTCTGACAATCGGAGTGGGTAGAGCAATCAAGACAAAGAAGATGAACCCTCGTTACATCGGTCCGTTCAGATCCTGAAGAGAATTGAGCTAGTGGCGTATCGAATAGCTCTGCCACCGCATCTTTTGAACATGCACGATGTGTTTCACGTGTCACAGCTTCGAAAGTACACTTTTGATGCCAGCCACATTCTAGAACCCGAATCAGTTCAACTGAGAGAGAATTTGACACTTCAATTAACTCCGATTAGTATTGACGATACCAGCATCAAACGAGTATGCAGAAAAGAGGTTTCATTAGTCAAAGTTAATTGGAGTCGGGCTGGAATTGAAGAACACACTTGGGAACTTGAATCCAAAATGTGAAAGGATTATCCACAATTGTTTTTAGGTAACTAAATTTGAATTTTTAAGGGCAATATTCTTATTTAGGTGGGTAGGATGTAAACCCTGCGTAATTAAAAAATAATTAGCCAATAAATTAATTATTAAACAAATAAATTAGAAAATTAAATTTTATTAACACAAAGAGCTAGAAATATTAAAAATACAAATTTTGATACTAATTTTTACGATTTTGGCCCAAAACTGGGCCAACAGGCTGAACCAGTTGGACCGGAGCCATGGCCCAACACATAAAACCTCAAACTCAGCCATCTTCCTCCCTCATAAGGTGAAACACACTGAAACACCAAGGCAGAAGAGGGGAGAGCTTCATATCCTAACCTCATCTTCAATGTCATATATCCTCAAATACCAAGCTCCGATCGCCGCGCTATTTGCGGCTATGTGACCACCGCGCCGAGCTCTACAAAACCCACTAACCAATTCGGTAAGAAAATCTCAATTTTTCACTCAGCTTCTTCTCCGTAATTCAAAAATTTGGGGTTTTAAGTTTGATGGATTATGTGATTTTAATGTTTTAGGCTTGAATTGTTATGTGATTGATCTGATCTTATATCTCTCTTTTCCTAAGTTGCATGGCAACCATGTTTCTCACTTTGTGTTAATTAGGTGATGCAAACAAAAATTTGAGATGTGTCATTGATTGATGTGTGAATTTTATATTTCATTTGGTCCATTAAATTCTCTTGCACATCAACCAATTTTCATTCTTTATCCATTTCGCAATTGCTTGCTTCTTGCTTGAGTGCTTTCGTGCTTCTTTATTACTTGTTTGTTTATCTCAACCTACAAGTTTCCTTTAAAGTATCTTAAGCACACTAGAATGGGTGAAGTGCATGCTTCTATTGTGTAATTGTGACATAGCTTTCAATGCCAGTGTGTGTGTTCTAAACTACGTGCAACTTAGAACTCACACATTATTTTCCTTAATGTCACAAACTGATTGAATTACTTCATTTTAGTGATTCTTACCTCATTCCAATAATCTATGCTTCCTTGTTTTTTCATTTACTCGTCTTACTATCCTATTTTCTATCTTTCAAGATGATTCACCATAAGCAAAAAAGAAAGCAGAAGAAAGAATGAGCAGCAACTGGTTGATTCACCAGCTGAAGGTGGCAATTCATGAAGTCACTGTACCCCTTCTCCCATTGCTCATCTTTGAATGCATCGAGGACGGTGCAAACTTTTAAGTGTGGGGAGGTTGTCCAACCAATTGGCCAATCCTAAGTGAAAAATTCTAATCTCAACATTTTCACATGTCAATTTTTTTATTATTAGCATGTCTTTTAGAATTTTTAGTTGCATTCTCTTAGTTTGTATGTATATATAATAAACTTAGTCAAAATAATGAAATTTTTCGAGGAATTTATCTATAGGGCATTCTAAAATTGATTTGAGTTAAATTATTTTTTATCGAAACTTGCTTGAATTATATATTATGGAACATGGTTTTGGAGCTAGAACATACATCCTAGTGAGTTTTAAGCCTAATTGTGTGGTTACATCATATTAACCACTATTTCATTCTTGTGTGCATTGTTCTCTTTCTATGATTATAATATTTGATTTTTTGTTATTCTTTATGTCCATTGTTTGATGTATATATGTATTTATATGATTGAGGCCTTTATTTGATTTGAGCTCACTTACCCAAATGGCCTCACCCTTTTATCCACCTTTGTTAACCAATTTTGAGCCTATTTTAATCCCTTTTATTTTGTTCTTTATTTTAGCACATCACTACTCCTAAGTGGAAAAAATTCTTAATTTGGATCTTTGATTAGTTAGGCTAGTGAGAGTGTGTATCATTCAAGTGTGGAGAAGCTTGGGAATGTTGGTTGAGATAAAAGTGTATTTTGTAGCTTTGTTAAAAATCTTAGGAGTTGGGTACATATTCATGCATTCAATATTTAAACCATATGCATTGATACTCTTGTATATTGATGAGCGGATAATTTATACGCTTTTTGGCATTGTTTTTAGGTAGTTTTTAGTAAGTTTGAGCTACTTTTAGGGATGTTTTCATTAGTTTTTATGTTAAATTCACATTTCTGGACTTTACTATGAGTTTGTGTGTTTTTCTGTGATTTTAGGTAAATTCTGGCTGAAATTGAGGGACTTGAGCAAAACTCTGAAAAAAGGCTGACAAAAGGACTGCTGATGCTGTTGGAATCTGACCTCCCTGCACTCGAAACGGATTTTCTGGAGCTACAAAACTCCAATTAGCGCACTCTCAACGGCGTTGGAAAGTAGACATCCAGAGCTTTCCAGAAATATATAATAGTCTATACTTTATTCGGATATTGACGACGTAACTTGGCGTTGAACGCCAAGTACATGCTGCTGTCTGGAGTTAAACGCCAGAAAAACGTCATGATCCGGAGTTGAACGCCCAAAACACGTCATAACTTGGAGTTCAAATCCAAGAGAAGCCTCAGCTCGTGGATAGATCAAGCTCAGCCCAAGCATACACCAAGTGGGCCCCGGAAGTGGATTTATGCATCAATTACTTACTCATGTAAACCCTAGTAGCTAGTTTATTATAAATAGGACTTTTTACCAGTGTATTAGACATCTTGGGACGATTAGTTCTTAGATCATGGGGGCTGGCCATTCGGCCATGCCTGAACCTTTTACTTATGTATTTTCAACGGTGGAGTTTCTGCACACCATACATTAAGGGTGTGGAGCTCTACTGTACCTCAAGTATTAATGCAATTCTATTTTCTTTTATTCAAATCTCTCTTATTCTTATTCCAAGATATTCATTCGTACCCAAGAACATGATGAATGTGATGATTAAGTGACGCTCATTATCATTCTCACTTATGAACGCACGTGATTGACAACCACTTCCGTTCTACATGCAACAGAGCTTGAATGTATATCTCTTAGATTTCCCAACAGAATCTTCGTGGTATAAGCTAGATAGATGGCGGCATTTATGAGGATCTGGAAAGTCTAACCTTGTCTGTGGTATTCCGAGTAGGATTCCGGTAATGAATGATTGTGACGTTCTTCAGACTCGCAAGTGCTGGGCGTTAGTGACAGACGCAAAAGAATCAAGGGATTCTATTCCAGTAGGAGCGGGAACCAACCAGTGATTAGCCGTGCTGTGACAGAGCGCGTGAGCGTAGTTTTCACTGCGAGGATGGGATGTAGCCTTCGGCCAGGTGATGCCTCCAGACGATTAGCCATGCGAGTGACAGCCGCAGAGGATCATTTTCCCGAGAGGATTCAAAGTAGCCATCGTCGAACGGTGAACCCCTATACACAGCTTGCCATGGAAAGGAGTAAGAAGGATTGAGTTGAAGCAGTAGGAAAGCAGGCGTCCATGAACCATACAGTATCTCCATTCGCTTATCTGAAATTCCCACCAATGAATCTGCCTAAGTGCTCTATCCCTTTTATTATTTCTATTTTCTTATTTCTATTTTCAAAAACCCATAAACCAATTTAATCTGCCTAACTGAGATTTATAAGGTGACCATAGCTTGCTTCATACCAACAATCTCTGTGGGATCGACCCTTACTCGCGTAAGGTTTATTACTTGGACGACCCAGTACACTTGCTGGTTAGTTGAACGGAGTTGTGAGCTTCTCTAACAGTGCCTGAAATTCTTTTATCACAATTTCGTCCACCAAGTTTTTGGCGCCGTTGCCGGGGATTGTTCGAGTATGGACAACTGACGGTTCATCTTGTTGCTCAGATTAGGTAATTTTCTTTTCAAAAACTTTTTCAAAATTTTTCTTTTCTTTTTCGTTTTTCCAAAAATGTTTTTCGAAAAAATTAATAAAAATACAAAAAAATCATAAAATCATAAAAATCAAAAATATTTTGTGTTTCTTGTTTGAGTCTTGTGTTAATTTTTAAGTTTGGTGTCAATTGCATGCTTTAAAAATTTTTCTTGCATTTTTCGAAAAATCCATGCATTCATAGTGTTCTTCATGATCTTCAAGTTGTTCTTGACAAGTCTTCTTGTTTGATCTTGATGATTTCTTGTTTTGTGTTGTTTGTTGTTTTTCATGTGCACTTTTGCATTCATATTTTCCATGCATTAAAGATTTCTAAGTTTGGTGTCTTACATGTTTTCTTTGCATCAAAAATTTTTCAAAATTATGTTCTTGATGTTCATCATGATCTTCAAAGTGTTCTTGGTGTTCATCTTGACATTCATAGCATTCTTGCATGCATTCATTGTTTTAATCTAAAAATTTCATGCATTGAGTATTTTTGTTGTTTTTCTCTCTCATCTTAAAAATTTCAAAAAAAAAATATCTTTTCCTTATTTCCCTCCAAATTTTCGAAATTTTGGGTTGACGTGGTCAAAAATTTTTAAAAATTAGTTGTTTCTTACAAGTCAAGTCAAAATTTCAATTTTAAAAATCTTATCTTTTCAAAATCTTTTTCAAAAATCATATCTTTATCATTTTTTTTATAATTTTCGAAAATTTCAAAAATCTTTTTCAAAATATTTTCAAAATCTTTTTCTTATCTTTATATCAAATTTTCGAAAATTAGCTAACAATTAATGTGATTGGTTCAAAAATTTGAAGTTTGTTACTTTCTTGTTAAGAAAGGTTCAATCTTTAAATTTCTAGAATCTTATCTTGTAGTTTCTTGTTAGTTAAGTCAATTTTAAAATTAAATCTTTTATCTTTTATCTTATCTTTTTCAAAAAAATTTTTATCTTTTTCAAAATTTGATTTCAAAATATCTTATCTAACTTCTTATCTTCTTATCTTTTTAAAAATTTAATTTCAAATCTTTTTCAATCAACTAACTAACTTTTTTCTTATCTTTTTCAAAATCACCTAACTACTTTTCCCTCTCTAATTTTCGAAAATATCTCATCTCTTTTTCAAAAATTCTTTTTGTTTTAAATTTTAATTTTAATTATATTTTGTCTTTGATTTTCGAAAATTACTAACCTCTTTTTCAAAAATTATTTTCAAAATTTCTCTTCTCTTCTCTTATTCTATTTAATTAATTAATTACTAACACTTCTCTTCACCTCTCTTCATCTAAGAATCCGAACTTCTTATATCCCTTGTATTTGGATTCTTCTACCCCTTTCTTCTTCTACTAACATAAAGGAATCTCTATACTGTGACATAGAGGATTCCTCTTTCTTTTCTTGTTTTCTTCTCTTTCATATGAGCAGGAACAGGGAAAAAGGCACTCTTGTTGAAATTGATCCAGAACCTGAAAGGACTCTGAAGAGAAAATTAAGAGAAGCTAAATTACAACAATCCAGAAATAACCTTTCAGAAATTTTCGAACAAGAGAAAGAGATGGCAGCCGAAAATAATAATATTAATGCAAGGAGAATGCTTGGTGACTTCACAAAGCCAACTTCCAAGTTTGATGGAAGAAGCATCTCCATTCCTGCCATTGGAGCCAATAACTTTGAGCTGAAACCTCAGCTAGTTGCCTTAATGCAACAAAACTGCAAGTTTTATGGACTTCCATCTGAAGATCCTTATCAGTTTTTTACTGAGTTCTTGCAGATCTGTGAGACTGTAAAGACGAATGGAGTGGATCCTGAAGTCTACAGACTCATGCTTTTCCCTTTTACTGTAAGAGATAGGGCTAGAATATGGTTGGATTCACAACCTAAGGATAGCCTGGACTCCTGGGATAAGCTGGTCACAGCCTTCTTGGATAAATTCTTTCCTCCTCAAAAGCTAAGCAAGCTGAGAGTGGATGTTCAAACCTTCAAACAAAAAGATGGTGAATCCCTCTATGAAGCTTGGGAAAGATACAAGCAGCTGACCAAAACGATGTCCATCTGACATGTTTTCAGAATGAACCATATTAGATATATTCTTTTATGGTCTCTCTGAATTTTCGAAAATGTCATTGGATCATTCTGCAGGTGGATCTATTCACCTGAAGAAAACGCCTGAAGAGGCTCAAGAACTCATTGACATGGTTGCAAACAACCAATTCATGTATACCTCTGAGAGGAATTCCGTGAATAATGGGATACCTCAGAAGAAAGGAGTTCTTGAAATTGATGCTCTGAATGCCATATTGGCTCAGAACAAAGTGTTGACTCAACAGGTCAACATGATCTCTCAAAATCTGAATGGATTGCAACATGCATCCAACAGTACTAGAGAGGCAGCTTCTGAAGAAGCTTATGATCCTGAGAACCCTGCCATGGCAGAGGTTAATTACATGGGTGAACCATATGGAAACACCTATAACCCATCATGGAGAAATCATCCAAATTTCTCCTGGAAGGATCAACAAAGGCCTCAACAAGGCTTTAACAATGGTGGACGCAATAGGCTAAGCAATAGCAAGCCATATCCATCATCTTCTCAGCAACAGACAGAGAATTCTGAACAAAACACTTCTAATCTAGCCAATATAGTCTCTGACCTGTCAAAGGCCACTTTCAGTTTCATGAATGAAACAAGATCTTCCATTAGAAATTTGGAGGCACAAGTGGGCCAGCTGAGTAAGAAAATCATTGCAACTCCTCCCAGTATTCTCCCAAGCAATACAGAAGAGAATCTAAAAGGAGAGTGCAAGGCCATTGATTTAGTCAATATGGCCGAATGCACAAGGGAGGAAGAGGACGAAAATCCTAGTGAGGAAGACCTCCTGGGACGTCCCTCAAGCAAGAAGGAGTTTCCTATTAAGGATCCAAAGGAATCTGAGGCTCATACAGAAACTATAGAGATTCCATTAAATCTCCTTCTGCCATTCATGAGCTCTGAAGACTATTCTTCCTCTGAAGAGGATGAAGATATGACTGGAGAGCAAGTTGCTCAATAATTAGGAGCTATCATGAAGCTGAATGCCAATCTGTTTGGTAATGAAACTTGGGAAAGTGAACCTCCCTTACTCATTAGTGAACTAGACACTTGGATTCAGAAAACTCTACCTCAAAAGAAACAAGATCCTGGCAAGTTCTTAATACCTTGTACCATTGGCACCATGAGCTTTGAAAAAGCTCTATGTGATCTGGGGTCAGGGATAAATCTTATGCCACTCTCTGTAATGGAGAAGCTGGGGATCATTGAGGTACAACCTGCCTTGTTCTCATTACAATTGGCAGACAAGTCTTTGAGACAAGCTTATGGGTTAGTAGAGGACGTGCTAGTAAAGGTTGAAGGCCTTTACATCCCTGCTGATTTCATAATCTTAGATACTAGGAAGGAAGATGATGAATGCATCATCCTTGGAAGACCTTTCCTAGCCACAGCAGAAGCTGTGATAGATGTCAATAGAGGTGAATTAGTCCCTCAATTGAATGGGGACTACCTTGTGTTTAAAGCACATGGCCATCCCTCTGTGACAGAAGAGAGTAAGCATGAAGAGCTTCTCTCAGTTCAGGGTCAAGAAGAGTCCTCACAGTCAAACTCTAAGTTTGGTGTTGTGAGGCCACAACCAAACTCTAAGTTTGGTGTTAAGATCCCATATCCAAACTCTAAGTTTGGTGTGGGCAACTATACAACATTGACCTGATCACCTTGTGGCTCCATGAGAGCCACTGTCAAGCTATTGACATTAAAGAAGCGCTTGTTGGGAGGCAACCCAATTTTATTTATCTAATTTTTATTCTATTGTTATTTTATGTTTTATTAGGTACATGATCATGAGGAGTCACGAAAAAAATCATAAAAATTAAAAACAGAATCAAAAACAGCAGAAGAAAAAAATTTCACCCTGGAGGACGCACAGGCTGGCGTTCAACGCCAGTAAGGTGCATCTGGCCGGCGTTCAACGCCAGAACAGAGCACCATTCTGGCGCTGAACGCCAGAAACAAGCAACATTCTGGCGCTGAACGCCAGGAATGTGCCCAGAGAAGAAAAGCTGGCGCTGAACGCCAGTAATAAGCATGAAACTGGCGTTCAACGCCAGAAACATGCTTTACATGGGCGTTGAACGCCCAGAATGTGCACCAATGGGCGTTTAAACGCCAGAATGGTGTGCAAAGGCATTTTACATGCCTATTTGGTGCAGGGATGGAATTCCTTGACACCTCAGGACCTGTGGACCTCACAGAATCCCCACCTACCTCGCCCTCTCTCTCTCCATTCATGGTCATCCCTTCTGTTTTTCATTCACCACTCACTTCTATCCACTCTTCCCCATAAACCCCACTGACCTTCAAAATCAAAACTCTTTCCCACCCAATCCCACCCATATAGCCGACTCCATCTCCCCTCACTCACCTCCATTTTCTTCTTATTCTTCTTCTTCTTCTCTTCTTTCTTCTCTTGCTCGAGGGCGAGCAATATTTTAAGTTTGGTGTGGTAAAAGCATAGCTTTCTTTGCTTTTCCATTACCATTAATGGCACCTAAGGCCAGAAAAACCTCAAAGGGAAGACAAAAGCTTCCACCTCTGAGTCTTGGGAGATGGAAAGACTCATATAAAGCCGTCATAGCTCAGTGGTAGAACATGTGGCTACAAATCAAGAGATCCCTGAGATACCTCAAGGGATAAGTTGTCCTCCACACAAATATTGGAAGCAACTAAGGGTAGGAACACCAAAATTACTAGGAATCATTCAACAGAAGCAAGGAAGGGACATAGAAGAGCTTAAGAACATCATTGGTCCTTCAAGAAGGCGCCACCCTCACTCAGGTGGATTCATTCCTTGTTCTTTATTTCTGTTTTCAGTTTTTAATGTTGTGTTTATCTATGTTTTGTGTCTCTACTTCATGATCATTAGTATGTAGTAACTATGTCTTAAAGCTATGAATAAATTCCATTAATCCTTCACCTCTCTTAAATGAAAAAATTGTTTTAATTCAAAAGAACAAGAAGTACATGAATTTCGAATTTATCCTTGAATTTAGTTTAATTATATTGATGTTGTGACAATACTTTTGTTTTCTGAATGAATGATTGAACAGCGCATATGTCTTTTGATCTTGTTGTTTATGAATGTTAAAATTGTTGGCTCTTGAAAGAATGATGAACAAGGAGAAATGTTATTGATGATCTGAAAAATCATGAAATTCATTCTTGAAGCAAGAAAAAGCAGTGAAAAACAAAAGCTTAAAAAAAATGGCGAAAAAAAAAGAAAGAAGGAGCAGTAGAAAAAGCCAATAGCCCTTAAAACCAAAAGGCAAGGGTAAAAAGGATCCAAGGCTTTGAGCATCAATGGATAGGAGGGCCCAAGGAAATAAAATCCAGGCCTAAGCGGCTAAATCAAGCTGTCCCTAACCATGTGCTTGTGTCATGAAGGTCCAAGTGAAAAGCTTGAGACTGAGTGGTTAAAGTCGTGATCCAAAGCAAAAAGAGTGTGCTTAAGAGCTCTGGACACCACTAACTGGGGACTCTAGCAAAGCTGAGTCACAATCTGAAAAGGTTCACCCAGTTATGTGTCTGTGGCATTTATGTATCCGGTGGTAATACTGGAAAACAAAGTGCTTAGGGCCACGGCCAAGACTCATAAGTAGCTGTGTTCAAGAATCAACATGCTTAACTAGGAAAGTGAATAACACTATCCGAAATTCTAAGTTCCCAGAGAAGCCAATCATTCTGAACTTCAAAAGAAAAAGTGAGATGCCAAAACTGTTCAGGAGCAAAAAGCTACAAGTCCCGCTCATCTAATTATAATTAATATTCATTGATATTCTGGAATTTATAGTATATTCTCTTCTTTTTATCCTAATTGATTTTCAGTTGCTTGGGGACAAGCAACAATTTAAGTTTGGTGTTGTGATGAGCGGATAATTTATACGCTTTTTGGCCTTGTTTTTAGGTAGTTTTTAGTAAGTTTGAGCTACTTTTAGGGATTTTTTCATTAGTTTTTATGTTAAATTCACATTTCTGGACTTTAGTATGAGTTTGTGTGTTTTTCTGTGATTTTAGGTAAATTCTGGCTGAAATTGAGGGACTTGAGCAAAACTCTGAAAAAAGGCTGACAAAAGGACTGCTGATGCTGTTGGAATCTGACCTCCCTGCACTCGAAACGGATTTTCTGGAGCTACAAAACTCCAATTGGCGCGCTCTTAACGGCGTTGGAAAGTAGACATCCAGAGCTTTCCAGCAATATATAATAGTCCATACTTTATTCGGAAATTGACGACGTAACTTGGCGTTGAACGCCAAGTACATGCTGCTGTCTAGAGTTAAACGCCAGAAAAACGTCATGATCCGGAGTTGAACGCCCAAAACACGTCATAACTTGGAGTTCAACTCCAAGAGAAGCCTCAGCTCGTGGATAGATCAAGCTCAGCCCAAGCATACACCAAGTGGGCCCCGGAAGTGGATTTATGCATCAATTACTTACTTATGTAAACCCTAGTAGCTAGTTTATTATAAATAGGACTTTTTACCAGTGTATTAGACATCTTGGGATGATTAGTTCTCAGATCATGGGGGATGGCCATTCGGCCATGCCTGAACCTTTTACTTATGTATTTTCAACGGTGGAGTTTCTGCACACCATAGATTAAGGGTGTGGAGCTCTACTGTACCTCAAGTATTAATGCAATTCTATTTTCTTTTATTCAAATCTCTCTTATTCTTATTCCAAGATATTCATTCGTACCCAAGAACATGATGAATGTGATGATTAAGTGACGCTCATTATCATTCTCACTTATGAATGCACGTGATTGACAACCACTTCCGTTCTACATGCAACAGAGCTTGAATGTATATCTCTTAGATTTCCCAACAGAATCTTCGTGGTATAAGCTAGATAGATGGCGGCATTTATGAGGATCTGAAAAGTCTAACCTTGTCTGTGGTATTCCGAGTAGGATTCCGGTAATGAATGACTGTGACGTGCTTCAGACTCGCAAGTGCTGGGCGTTAGTGACAGACGCAAAAGAATCAAGGGATTCTATTCCAGTAGGAGCGGGAACCAACCAGTGATTAGCCGTGCTGTGACAGAGCGCGTGAGCGTAGTTTTCACTGCGAGGATGGGATGTAGCCTTCGGCCAGGTGATGCCTCCAGACGATTAGCCATGCGAGTGACAGCCGCAGAGGATCATTTTCCCGAGAGGATTCAAAGTAGCCATCGTCGAACGGTGAACCCCTATACACAGCTTGCCATGGAAAGGAGTAAGAAGGATTGAGTTGAAGCAGTAGGAAAGCAGGCGTCCATGAGCCATACAGTATCTCCATTCGCTTATCTGAAATTCCCACCAATGAATCTGCCTAAGTGCTCTATCCCTTTTATTATTTCTATTTTCTTATTTCTATTTTAAAAAACCCATAAACCAATTTAATCTGCCTAACTGAGATTTATAAGGTGACCATAGCTTGCTTCATACCAACAATCTCTGTGGGATCGACCCTTACTCGCGTAAGGTTTATTACTTGGACGACCCAGTACACTTGCTGGTTAGTTGAACGGAGTTGTGAGCTTCTCTAACAGTGCCTGAAATTCTTTTATCACAATTTCGTCCACCATATATATTTTTTTGAAAAAATATAATAATATTAATAATAAAAAAGAAAAAAAAGAAAGCAATAAAAAGGGACAAAATGTCCCAAAGAAAAGTAATAAGAATAATGCATATAGGATGAGAATTGAAAAGAGAATGCATGAGTGTGTGAAAAAGTGAATAATGGGTAGTTAGGTTTGCATTTGAATTGTAGGCTATTATATGTGTTAGAAGGGGGAGTTTAAGTTAATCAAAGATTCAAATTTGAAGCTCACTTGACCATATGCATCGTTACCCTTTTTCTAGCCCCATTACAACCTTTGGATAAGTCCACATGATAATTGCATGCATGCATTGAATAATTGTTAATTGTTAGATAAAAGACAAATCTTAGAAAGCATGATAAGAGGAGAATTGAGTGAATCAATCCTATACACTTACGCGATTAGAGAGTATACATATCCGGTGAGGGGTTCAATTGCTCAATTCCATATTTCCATTATTGATCATTGCTTATCTTGCAAGTTTTGTAAATTCTTTTGTAGAACTCAATTCAATTGTGAATTTGATTTGGTTAAGATTGTCTGAGCCCTTGATTATGTATATGTGCTTTCTTGAAATTTGATTTACTTAGACTATGTATATACATATAGATAAATAGACAGTATTAGTTAGAATAGTTATATGCATGTAGATAGGTTGTATTTAGATAATTTGCATTGAATAAATGTTAATACTCCTTTCTTGTCTTTCTTGGGTTTAGCATAAGGATATACTATTGTTTAAGTGTGGGGACCTTGATAAACCACAATTTTATGGTTTATCTTGTGCTGAATTTGGTGAATTTTATCAACTTTTCTTACATTTATTCACTAAAATTGTATGGTTTTATGAATTTCTCCTAAATTGTGTTTAAGAGTAAAAACATGCTTTATATGCCCTAAAATTACTAAATTTAATGTACTTTAATCTGATTCGATGCCTTGATATGTTTGTTGAGTGATTTTAGGCATTAGAAGGCAAGGGTGGCTTGAAGAAATGAAGAAAAAGCATGTAAAAGTGGAAAAATCATGAAGAAATGAAGTTTTAGAAATCTACCCGGCGCGTACGTATGCCTTCCGCATACGCATGACCTGGAATTTTGCCAATTTGCGCGTACGCATGCCTTTCGCGTACGCGTGACTGCCAACACATGATTTATTTAAGTAAACACGTGGGTCGCAATTTCTAGCTAATTTTGGGCCCAATTCATCTCATTTCTGAAGTATTTCATTCAATTATCAAGGAGGATGAAGGGGAGAGCAATTAGGTTTAGTTTATAATCATATTTTAGGTTATATTCTAGAGAGAGAAGCTCTCTCTTCTCTCTAGAATTAGGGTAAATTTAGGTTAAATCCATCTTAGATGTAAGTTTTGATTCTTGTTTTGATCTAGTTTCATTTACTTTTTCTTGTTGAATTCCCTTAATTCTCTTTGTTCTCTTGTTAATTTCTCTATTTTGTTACATTTATGTTTATGAACTCTTGTTGATTTTTATTTCTATTAATGCAATTTGATGATTTCATGTTTATTGATGTTTAATTGAGTTGTTATTATTGTTATCTTGCATTTGGTAGCTTTAGATTTTATTATTATTGCAAGTTTACCATGCTTTCATTTTATGCCTTCCAAGTGTTTGATAAAATACTTGGATTGGTGGTAGCACGAATCCCCACACTTTCATACTGTTGTACTAGCAGATGCACTGGGTCATCCAAGTAATACCTGAGCGAGTCAGGGTTGATCCTACGAGGATTGTGGTTTGATGCAAGCTATGGTTATCTTGCAGGTCTTAGTCCGGCAAATTAGAAGGTTGTTGGATTATGGAGTTTAAGATTTTTATAACAGGGTGCTAATACTTTAAGGATAGAGTTGAGAGTTGAAGTTGCTTTATCTTTTTGAATCAACTCTGGTACTACTGTCTTCTTTGCTTGTGAATGATCTTCTTCTATGGCAGACTGTATGTGATCAAAGCCATTGCCCGTGGTCATTGATCTCCTCTGCTCCAGATCAAACGCCATTGCCCGTGGTCATGTACTCTGACGAAGGGTGAAGCTCTAGCAGTTCATTCTCTTGGCGATCCTACTCAAAACACCACAGACAAGGTCGAATCTTTCAGATCAGAGAATGCTGTTTCTTTGGATTCTAGCTGATGAGCGGATATTTTATACGCTTTTTGGGGGTAATTTCATGTAGATTTTAGCATGTTTTAGTTAGTTTTTAATAGATTTTTATTAGTTTTTAGGAAAAAATTATATTTCTGGACTTTACTATGAGTTTGTGTGTTTTTCTATGGTTTCAGGTATTTTCTGGCTGAAATTGAAGGAGCTGAGCAAAAATCTGATTTAGGCTGAAAAAGGACTGCTGATGCTGTTGGATTCTGACCTCTCTGAGCTCGGAATGGAATTTTTGGAGCTACAGAAGTCCAATTAGCGCGTTCTCAATTGGGTTGTAAAGTAGACATCCAGGGCTTTCCGGCAAGATATAATAGTTCATACTTTGCGCGAAAATAGACGATGTAAACTGGTGTTCAACGCCATTTCCATGTTGCAGTCTGGCGTTCAGCGCCAGAAACAGATTACAAGTTGGAGTTCAACGCCAGAAACAGGTTACAACCTGGCGTTCAACTCCAGAAACAGCCCATGCACGTGAGAAGCTTAAGTCTCAGCCCCAGCACACACCAAGTGGGCCCCAGAAGTGGATTTCTGCACTATCCATCTTAGTTTACTCATTTTCTGTAAATCTAGGTTACTAGTTTAGTATTTAAACAACTTATAGAGATTTATTTTGTATCTCATGACATTTTTAGATCTGAATTTTATACTCTTTGACGGCATGAGTCTCTAAACTCCATTGTTGGGGGTGAGGAGCTCTGCAGCGTCTCGATGAATTAATGCAATTATTTCTGTTTTCCATTCAAACATGCTTATTCCTATCTAAGATGTTCATTCGCGCTTCATTATGAAGAAGGTGATGATCCGTGATACTCATCACCTTCCTCAATCCACGAACCTGTGCCTGACAACCACCTCCGTTCTACATCAGATTGAATGAGTATCTCTTAGATTTCTTAATCAGAATCTTCGTGGTATAAGCTAGAATTGATGGCGGCATTCATGAGAATTCGGAAAGTCTAAACCTTGTCTGTGGTATTCTGAGTAGGATTCAAGGATTGAATGGTTGGGACGAGCTTCAAACTCGTGATTGTTGGGCGTGATGACAAACGCAAAAGAATCAATGGATTCTATTCCGACATGATCGAGAACCAATAGATGATTAGTCGTGCTGTGACAGAGCATTTGGACCATTTTCACTGAGAGGATGGGAAGTAGCCATTGACAACAGTGACGCCCTACATACAGCTTGCCATGGAAGGAACTTTGCACTTTTGAAAGTGAGGAAGCATTATGTTACACGAATTCAGAAGACAAAGCATCTCCAAAACTCCAACATATTCTCCATTACTGCATAATAAGTATTTATTTCATGCTCTTTTATATTTTACAATCGAGGCTAAAGAATCCTATTGGTATCCTGACTAAGATTAATAAGATAACCATAGCTTGCTTCAAACCAACAATCTCCGTGGGATTCGACCCTTACTCACGTAAGGTATTACTTGGACGACCCAGTGCACTTGCTGGTTAGCTGTGCGGATTGCAAAAGTGTGATTGCAATTTCGTGCACCAAGTTTTTGGCGCCGTTGCCAGGGATTGTTCGAGTTTGAACAACTAAAGGTTTATTTTGTTGCTTAGATTAGGAATAATTTATTTTTGTTGCTATAGAGTCATCAAATCTGAGTCCTTTATTTTCTTTTCAAAAATTTTTCAAAAATATTATTTTTCCTTATTAAATTTTTTATTTTTTCGTGAGTTTAGTGTCATGTTTTAAGTTTGGTGTCAATTGCATATTTTATATTTTCCTTTAAATTTTCGAATTTGTGTTCTTTGTTTTTCCTGGATCTTCAAGTTGTTCTTGTTTATTTTTCTTGTTTGATCTCTAGTTTTTCTTGTTCTGTGTCTTTTCTTGTTTTTCTTGTGTTTTTTTTTTCAAAACATTAGTTTTCGAAAAAAAAAATTATTTTTAGTTATTAAAAATACTTCTTTAAAACAAGTGTTACCTTTACAGCTCAATTGGCTAAAGCATTGGTTTATGTTCTTGGCAATTGGGTATCTTCCTTTTAAAACTTTTTTCAAAAAAAATAATTTTTCTTTGATTAAATCTTGTGCCAAACTTTAAGTTTGGTGTTTTCTTGTTAATCTTTCTTTAATTTTCAAAAATTTTATTGTGGTTTTCTAAAATTTTAAGTTTGGTGTTCTTTCTTTTGTTCTTGGTGTTCTTGAGCCTTTCTTGTGTTTTGATCTTAAAATTTTTAAGTTTGGTGTTTCTTGGTGTTTTTCCTCCAAAATTTTTGAAAACAATGAGCATTAGATCTAAAAGTTTTTAAGTCTTGTGTTTTTTGTGTGTTTTTCTCTTTCATCATAAAATTCAAAATTCAAAAAAAATCTTTTCTAACTAATTTTAAGCCATATTTTCGAATTTTTCTATAAAAATTCAGATTTCAATTTCAAAAATTTTTCAAAATTTTATCCTTTTAAGATTTAAAAAAAATTTAATTATATCTTTTTCAAAAATATTCTAACCACTTTCTCTCTCCTCACTTTTTCGAAAATCTTCATAAAATATTTTTAAATTCTTTTTTATTTTATTTTTATTTTTATTTTCAATTTATTTTTATTGTCGTCTTTATTTTATTTTATTTTATTTTATTTTATTATTATTTCAAAAAATTTTTATATATAATAAAATAAATAAAATAAATTCACATCATCTCCCTTTCTCCATCATGGACTTAAGTGGAAATGAACAGTCCAGAAGGACTCTGGGGTCATATGCTAACCCCACTACTGCTTCATATGGGAGTAGTATATGTATACCTGGTGCGCGAAATTGTGAACAATACTTTTTCACAACTCTCATAATCCCCGGTCATGAACCCCAAAAACTTGGTAGCTCAATACCATGGCATTACACAACTTCGCACAACTAACCAGCAAGTGCACTGGGTCGTCCAAGTAATAAACCTTACGGGAGTAAGGGTCGATCCCACGGAGATTGTTAGTATTGAAGCAAGCTATGGTCATCTTGTAAATCTTAGTCAGGCAAACTCAAATAGTAATGGTGATGAACGAAAATAACACAAAGGTAAAGATAGAGATACTTATGTAATTCATTGGTAGGACCTTCAGATAAGCGCATGAAGATGCCTTCCCTTCCGTCTCTCTGCTTTCCTACTGTCTTCATCCAATCCTTCTTACTCCTTTCCATGGCAAGCTTAAGCAAGGGTTTCACCGTTGTCAGTGGCTACCTCCCATCCTCTCAGTGAAAGCGATTGCATATGCTCTGTCACAGCATAGCGGAATTCATCTGTCGGTTCTCAATCAGGCCGGAATAGAATCCAGTGATTCTTTTGCGTCTGTCACTAACGCCCCGCCCTCAGGAGTTTGAAGCACGTCACAGTCATTCAGTCATTGAATCCTACTCAGAATACCACAGACAAGGTTAGACCTTCCGAATTCTCTTGAATGCTGCCATCAGTTCTCGCCTATACCACGAAGACTCTGATCTCACGGAATGGTTGGCTCGTTTGTCAGACGAGCACTCGGTTGTCAGGTGATCAACCATGCATCGTGCAATCAGGAATCCAAGAGATATTCACTAGAGCCTTGATCGCTTGTAGAACAAGAATGGTTGTCAGTCACCTTGTTCATGGGTGAGAATGATGATGAGTGTCACGGATCATCACATTCATCAAGTTGAAGAACAAGTGATATCTTAGAACAAGAACAAGCGGAATTGAATGGAAGAACAATAGTAATTGCATTAATACTCGAGGTACAGCAGAGCTCCACACCTTAATCTATGGTGTGTAGAAACTCCACCGTTGAAAATACATAAGCATGAGGTCTAGGCATGGCCGAATGGCCAGCCTCCCAATGATCTAAGAACTAAAATGTCCAAAGATGATCTAGAGATCTAAAGTGATCAAAAGATTTTTAATACAATAGTCAAAGGTCCTACATATAGAAAACTAGTAGCCTAAGGTGTACAGAAATGAGTAAATGACATAAAAATCCTCTTCCGGGCCCACTTGGTGTGTGCTTGGGCTGAGCAATGAAGCATTTTTCGTGCAGAGACTCTTCTTGGAGTTAAACGCCAGCTTTAGTGCCAGTTTGGGCGTTTAACTCCCATTTGGGTGCCAGTTCCAGCGTTTAACGCTGGGATTTCTAAGGGTGACTTTGAACGCCGGTTTGGGCCATCAAATCTTGGGCAAAGTATGGACTATCATATATTGCTGGAAAGCCCAGGATGTCTAATTTCCAACGCCATTGAGAGCGCGCCAATTGAGCTTCTGTAGCTCCAGAAAATCCACTTCGAGTGCAGGGAGGTCAGAATCCAACAGCATCTGCAGTCCTTTTTAGTCTCTGAATCAGATTTTTGCTCAGGTCCCTCAATTTCAGCCAGAAAATACCTGAAATCATAGAAAAACACACAAACTCATAGTAAAGTCCAGAAAAGTGAATTTTAACTAAAAACTAATAAAAATATACTAAAAACTAACTAGATCATACTAAAAACATACTAAAAACAATGCCAAAAAGTATACAAATTATCCGCTCATCACAACACCAAACTTAAATTGTTGCTTGTCCCCAAGCAACTGAAAATCAAACAAGATAAAAAGAAGAGAATATGCAATGAATTCCAAAAACATCTGTGAAGATCAGTATTAATTAGATGAGCGGGGCTTTTAACTTTTTGCCTCTGAATAGTTTTGGCATCTCACTCTATCCTTTGAAATTCAGAATGGTTGGCTTCTTTAGGAACTCAGAGTCTAGATAGTGTTAATGATTCTCCTAGTAAAGTATGATGATTCTTGAACAAAGCTACTTATTGAGTCTTGGCTGTGGCCCAAAGCACTCTGTCTTCCAGTATTACCACCGGATACATACATGCCACAGACACATAATTGGGTGAACCTTTTCAGATTGTGACTCAGCTTTGCTAAAGTCCCCAATTAGAGGTGTCCAGGGTTCTTAAGCACACTCTTATTTGCCTTGGATCACAACTCTTTATTTCTTTCTACTTTTTTTTTCGTTTTTCTCTTTTTTTTCTTTTTTTTTCGATTTTTCTCTTTTTTTTTTTGAATAGTAATGCTTTTTCTTGCTTCAAGAATCATTGTAATGATTTTTCAGATCCTCAGTAACATGTCTCCTTTTTCATCATTCTTTCAAGAGCCAACATTCATGAACCACAAATTCAAGATACATATGCATTGTTTAAGCATACATTCAGAGAACAAAAATATTGCCACCACATCAAAATAATTAAACTGTTATAAAATTCAAAATTCATGCAATTCTTCCTTTTTCAATTAAGCACATTTTTATTCAAGAAAGGTGATGGATTCATAGGACATTCATAACTTTAAGGCATAGACACTAAGACACTAATGATCACAAGACACAAACATGGATAAACATAAGCATAAAATTCGAAAAACAGAAGAATAAAGAACAAGGAAGTCAAGGAACGGGTCCACCTTAGTGATGGCGGCTCTTCCTTGCTCTTGAAGATCCTATGGAGTGCTTGAGCTCCTCAATGTCTCTTCCTTGTCTTTGTTGCTCCTCCCTCATGATTCTTTGATCTTCTCTAATCTCATGAAGGATGATGGAGTGTTCTTGATGCTCCACCCTTAGTTGTCCCATGTTGGAACTCAATTCTCCTAGGGAGGTGTTTAGTTGCTCCCAATAGTTTTGTGGAGGAAAGTGCATCCCTTGAGGAATCTCAGGGATCTCATGATGAGTGGGATCTCTTGTGTGCTCCATCCTCTTCTTAGTGATGGGCTTGTCCTCCTCAATGGGGGTGTCTCCCTCTATGTCAACTCCAACTGAATAACAGAGATGACAAATGAGATGAGGAAAGGCTAACCTTGCCAAAGTAGAGGACTTGTCCGCCACCTTATAGAGTTCTTGGGCTTTAACCTCATGAACCTCTATTTCTTCTCCAATCATGATGCTATGGATCATGATAGCCCGGTCTATGGTAACTTCGGACCGGTTGCTAGTGGGAATGATTGAGCGTTGTGTGAACTCTAACCATCCTCTAGCCACGGGCTTGAGGTCATGCCTTCTTAATTGAACCGGCTCTCCTCTTGAATCTCTCTTCCATTGGGCGCCCTCTTCACATATGACTGTGAGGACTTGGTCCAACCTTTGATCAAAGTTGACCCTTCTAGTGTAAGGATGTTCATCTCCTTGCATCATAGGCAAGTTGAACGCCACCCTCACACTTTCCGGACTAAAATCCAAGTATTTCCCCCGAACCATAGTAAGATAATTCTTGGGATTCGGGTTCATACTTTGGTCATGGTTCTTGGTGATCCATGCATTGGCATAGAACTCTTGAACCATCAAGATTCCGACTTGTTGAATGGGGTTGGTAAGAACTTCCCAACCTCTTCTTCGGATCTCATGTCGGATCTCCGGATATTCACCCTTTTTGAGTGAAAAAGGGACCTCGGGGATCACCTTCTTCAAGGCCACAACTTCATAGAAATGGTCTTGATGCACCCTTGAGATGAATCTCTCCATCTCCCATGACTCGGAGGTGGAAGCTTTTGCCTTCCCTTTCCTCTTTCTAGAGGTTTCTCCGGCCTTGGATGCCATAAATGGTTATGGAAAAACAAAAAGCAATGCTTTTACCACACCAAACTTAAAATGTTTGCTCGTCCTCGAGCAAAAGAAGAAAGAAGAGAGTAGAAGAAGAAGAAATGAGGAAGAGGGAGATGGTGGTGTGTTCGGCCAAGGAGGGGGAGAAGTGGTGTTTAGGTTGTGTGAAAATGAAGGGTTGAAGAAGGGTATATATAGGAGAGAGGGGGGTAATGGTTCGGCCATTATGGGTGGGTTTGGGAGGGAAAGTGGTTTGAATTTGAAGGGTGAGGTTGGTGGGAATTTATGAAGGATGGATGTGAGTGGTGAAGAGAAAGATGGGATTTGATAGGTGAAGGGTTTTTGGGGAAGAGGTGTTGAGGTGATTGGTGAATGGGGGAAGAAGAGAGAGAGTGGTGGTGGGGTCCTGTGGGGTCCACAGATCCTGTGGTGTCAAGGAAAAGTCATCCCTGCACCAAATGGCATCAAAATTCACGTTTTGAGCCAATTCTAGCGTTAAACGCCGGGCTGGTGCCCATTCCTGGCGTTTAACGCCAGGTTCTTGCCCTTTCCTGGCGTTTAACGCCAGTCTGGTGCCCCTTTCTGGCGTTAAACGCCCAGAATGGTGCCAGACTGGGCGTTAAACGCCCAACTGCTAGGCTTACTGGCGTTTAAACGCCAGCAGCATCTTCCTCCAGGGTGTGCTGTTTTTCATTCTGTTTTTGCTTTTTCAGTTAATTTTGTGACTTCTCATGATCATCAACCTACAAAAAAGATAAAATAACAAAAGAAAATAATTAAATATAAAACATTGGGTTGCCTCCCAACAAGCGCTTCTTTATTGTCACTAGCTTGACAGAGGACTCTCATGGAGCCTCAGAAATGCTCAGAACCGTGTTGGAACTACCCAACACCAAACTTAGAGTTTGAATGTGGGGGTTCAACACCAAACTTAGAGTTTGGTTGTGGCCTCCCAACACCAAACTTAGAGTTTGACTGTGGGGGCTCTGTTTTGAGAGAAGCTCTTCATGCTTCCTCTCCATGATGACAGAGGGATATCCTTGGGCCTTAAACACCAAGGATTCTTTATTCACTTGAATGATCAACTCTCCTCTATCAACATCAATCACAGCCTTTGCTGTGGCTAGGAAGGGTCTGCCAAGGATGATGGATTCATCCATGCTCTTCCCAGTCTCTAGGACTATGAAATCAGTAGGGATGTAATGGTCTTCAACTTTAACTAGAACATCCTCTACAAGTCCATGGGCTTGTTTTCTTGAGTTGTCTGCCATCTCTAGTGAGATCTTTGCAGCTTGCACCTCTAAGATCCCTAATTGCTCCATTACAGAGAGGGGCATGAGGTTTACACTTGACCCTAAGTCACACAAGGCCTTCTTGAAGGTCATGGTGCCTATGGTACAATGTATAGAAAACTTCCCAGGATCCTGCCTCTTTTGAGGTAGTTTCTGCCTAGACAAGTCATTCAGTTCTTTGGTGAGCAAAGGGGATTCATCCTCCCAAGTCTCATTTCCAAATAACTTGTCATTTAGCTTCATGATTGCTCCAAGGTATTTAGCAACTTGCTCCTCAGTGACATACTCATCCTCTTCAGAGGAAGAATACTCATCAGAGCTCATGAATGGCAGAAGTAAGTCTAATGGAATCTCTATGGTCTCAGTTTGAGCCTCAGATTCCCATGGTTCCTCATTGGGGAACTCATTAGAGGTCAGTGGATGCCCAGTGAGGCCTTCCTCAGTGGCGTTCACTACCTCTTCTTCCTCCCAAAATTCGGCCAAGTTGATGGCCTTGCACTCTCCTTTTGGATTTTCTTCTGTATTGCTTGGGAGAGTACTTGGAGGGAGTTCAGTAATTTTCTTGCTCAGCTGACCCACTTGTCCTTCCAAATTTCTGATGGAGGACCTTGTTTCAGTCATGAAACTTTGAGTGGTTTTGATCAGATCAGAGACCATGGTAGCTAAGTCAGAGGTATTCTGCTTAGAGCTCTCTGTCTGTTGCTGAGAAGATGATGGAAAAGGCTTGCTATTGCTAAACCTGTTTCTTCCACCATTATTGTTATTGAAACCTTGTTGAGGTCTCTGTTGATCCTTCCATGAAAGATTTGGATGATTCCTCCATGAAGGATTATAGGTGTTTCCATAGGGTTCTCCCATGTAATTCACCTCTTCCATTGAAGGGTTCTCAGGATCATAAGCTTCTTCCTCAGATGAAGCTTCTTTAGTACTGCTTGGTGCATTTTGCATTCCAGACAGACTTTGAGAAATCATATTGACTTGTTGAGTCAATATTTTGTTCTGAGCCAATATGGCATTCAGAGTGTCAATCTCAAGAAATCCTTTCTTCTGACTAGTCCCATTGTTCACAGGATTCCTTTCAGAAGTGTACATGAATTGGTTATTTGCAACCATTTCAATCAGTTCTTGAGCTTCAGTAGGCGTCTTCTTCAGATGAAGAGATCCTCCAGAAGAGCTATCCAAAGACATCTTGGACAGTTCAGAGAGACCATCATAGAAAATACCTATGATGCTCCATTCAGAAAGCATATCAGTGGGACACTTTCTGATTAATTGTTTGTATCTTTCCCAAGCTTCATAGAGGGATTCTCCTTCCTTCTGTCTGAAGGTTTGGACTTCCACTCTAAGCTTACTCAATTTTTGAGGTGGAAAGAACTTTGCCAAGAAGGCATTGACTAGCTTTTCCCAAGAGTCCAGGCTTTCTTTAGGTTGAGACTCCAACCATGCTCTAGCGCTGTCTCTTACAGCAAAAGGGAATAGCATCAGTCTGTAGACCTCAGGGTCAACCCCATTAGTCTTGACAGTGTCACAGATTTGCAAGAATTCAGTTAAAAACTGATGAGGATCTTCCAATAGAAGTCCATGGAACTTGCAATTCTGTTGCATTAGAGAAACTAATTGAGGCTTAAGCTCAAAGTTGTTTGCTCCAATGGCAGGGATAGAGATGCTTCTCCCATAGAAATCGGGAGTAGGTGCAGTAAAGTCACCCAGCACCTTCCTTGCATTGTTGGCATTGTTGTTGTTTTCGGCTGCCATGGGTTCTTCTTGTTTAAAGATTTCTGTTAGGTCCTCTACAGAGAGTTGTGCCTTAGCTTCTCTTAGCTTTCGCTTCAAGGTCCTTTCAGGTTCAGGATCAGCCTCAACAAGAATGCCTTTGTCTTTGCTCCTGCTCATAAGAAAGAGAAGGGAACAAGAAAATGTGGAATCCTCTATGTCACAGTATAGAGATTCCTTAAGGTGTCAGAGGAAAAGAAGAGTAGAAGACAGAAGTGGACAATTCGAACTTAACAAAGGAGATGGAGTTCGAATTTTGCATTAAGGGATAGTGTTAGTCCATAAATAGAAGGATGTGAGAAGGAGGGAAGGTAATTTTCGAAAATTAAGTAAAAGAATTTTGAAAACATTTTGAAAAACATTAATTGATTTTCGAAAATAAGAGTGGGAAAGAAATCAAGTGATTTTTGAAAAAGATTTTGAAATTAGAAGTAAAAACGATTTGATTGAAAACTATTTTGAAAAAGATGTGATTAAAAAGATTTGATTGAAAAGTTATGGTTTTAAAAAGATATGATTTGAAAACAATTTTAAAAGATTTGATTTTGAAAATTAATAACTTGGCTATCAAGAAAAAGATATGATCCAAACATTAAACCTTTCTCAACAGAAAAGGCAACATACTTGATTTGTTGAATCAAATCATTAATTGATAGCAAGTATCTTAGAAAAAGGAAAGAAATTGATTTTGAAAACATTTGATTGAAAAGATATGATTTGAAAAAGATTTGATTTTGAAAAACTTTTGAAAACTTGAAAAAAATTTGATTTGAAAACAAAATCTTCCCCTCTAGCCATCCTGGCGTTAAACGCCCAGAATGGTATCCATTCTGGCGTTTAACGCCCAAAATGCTACCCTTTTGGGCGTTAAACGCCCAACCAGGTACCCTGGCTGGCGTTTAAACGCCAGTCTGTCCTTCTTCACTGGGCGTTTTGAACGCCCAGCTTTTTCTGTGCAATTCCTCTGCTGTATGTTCTGAATCTTCAATTCTCTGTATTATTGACTTGAAAAGACACAAATTAAAAATATTTTTGGATTTTTAATAATAAGGACAAACCAAAATGCAACAAGAATCAAATAACAATGCATGCAAGACACCAAACTTAGCAGTTTGTATACTACTGACACTAACAAAATGAAAATGCATATGAGACACACAAAACAATCAAGTCAATTGAATTCAAAGATCAGAGCAAGTAAATCATCAAGAACATCTTGAAGATCACTTAGACACATGAATGCATGCAATTGACACCAAACTTATGATGAGACACTAGACTCAAACAAGAAATATTTTTTGGATTTTATGATTTTGTAAAAATTCTTTTTTGTGTTTTTCGAAAATTAAGTGGAAAAAGGTATCAAAATTCTTAATGAGAATTCCAGGAATCAGTGCAATGCTAGTCTAAGACTCCGGTCCAGGAATTAGACATGGCTTCACAGCCAGCCAAGCTCTCAAAGAAAGCTTCGGTCCAAAACACTAGACATGGCCAAAGGCCAGCCAAGCCTTAGCAGATCACTGCTCCAAAAGCAAGATTTGATAAAAATCAACAAGCTCTTGTGGTGATAAGTTGAAACCTCGGTCCAATGAGATTAGACATGGCTTCTCAGCCAGCCAGACTTCAACAAATCATCATGAAACTCTAGAACTCATCTTCAAGAATTTCGAAAAAAAATAAATACCTAATCTAAGCAACAAGATGAACCGTCAGTTGTCCAAACTTGAACAATCCCTGGCAATAACGCCAAAAATTTGGTGTTGTTGCCGGATCTTGGCACTGATGTTACCAAAAGCTTGCTCAAAACTTGAACAACCCCCGGCAACGGCGCCAAAAACGTGGTGCGCGAAATTGTGAACAATACTTTTTCACAACTCTCATAATCCCCGGTCATGAACCCCAAAAACTTGGTAGCTCAATACCATGGCATTACACAACTTCGCACAACTAACCAGCAAGTGCACTGGGTCGTCCAAGTAATAAACCTTACGCGAGTAAGGGTCGATCCCACGGAGATTGTTAGTATTGAAGCAAGCTATGGTCATCCTGTAAATCTTGGTCAGGCAAACTCAAATAGTAATGGTGATGAACGAAAATAACACAAAGGTAAAGATAGAGATACTTATGTAATTCATTGGTAGGAACTTCAGATAAGCGCATGAAGATGCCTTCCCTTCCGTCTCTCTGCTTTCCTACTGTCTTCATCCAATCCTTCTTACTCCTTTCCATGGCAAGCTTAAGCAAGGGTTTCACCGTTGTCAGTGGCTACCTCCCATCCTCTCAGTGAAAGCGATTGCATATGCTCTGTCACAGCATAGCGGAATTCATCTGTCGGTTCTCAATCAGGCTGGAATAGAATCCAGTGATTCTTTTGCGTCTGTCACTAACGCCCCGCCCTCAGGAGTTTGAAGCACGTCACAGTCATTCAGTCATTGAATCCTACTCAGAATACCACAGACAAGGTTAGACCTTCCGGATTCTCTTGAATGCTGCCATCAGTTCTCGCCTATACCACGAAGACTCTGATCTCACGGAATGGTTGGCTCGTTTGTCAGACGAGCACTCGGTTGTCAGGCGATCAACCATGCATCGTGCAATCAGGAATCCAAGAGATATTCACTAGAGCCTTGATCGCTTGTAGAACAAGAATGGTTGTCAGTCACCTTGTTCATGGGTGAGAATGATGATGAGTGTCACGGATCATCACATTCATCAAGTTGAAGAACAAGTGATATCTTAGAACAAGAACAAGCGGAATTGAATGGAAGAACAATAGTAATTGCATTAATACTCGAGGTACAGCAGAGCTCCACACCTTAATCTATGGTGTGTAGAAACTCCACCGTTGAAAATACATAAGCATGAGGTCTAGGCATGGCCGAATGGCCAGCCTCCCAATGATCTAAGAACTAAAATGTCCAAAGATGATCTAGAGATCTAAAGTGATCAAAAGATTTTTAATACAATAGTCAAAGGTCCTACTTATAGAAAACTAGTAGCTTATGGTGTACAGAAATGAGTAAATGACATAAAAATCCTCTTCCGGGCCCACTTGGTGTGTGCTTGGGCTGAGCAGTGAAGCATTTTTCGTGCAGAGACTCTTCTTGGAGTTAAACGCCAGCTTTAGTGCCAGTTTGGGCGTTTAACTCCCATTTGGGTGCCAGTTCCAGCGTTTAACGCTGGGATTTCTGAGGGTGACTTTGAACGCCGGTTTGGGCCATCAAATCTTGGGCAAAGTATGGACTATCATATATTGCTGGAAAGCCCAGGATGTCTACTTTCCAACGCCGTTGAGAGCGCGCCAATTGGGCTTCTGTAGCTCCAGAAAATCCACTTCGAGTGCAGGGAGGTCAGAATCCAATAGCATCTGCAGTCCTTTTTAGTCTCTGAATCAGATTTTTGCTCAGGTCCCTCAATTTCAGCCAGAAAATACCTGAAATCATAGAAAAACACACAAACTCATAGTAAAGTCCAGAAAAGTGAATTTTAACTAAAAACTAATAAAAATATACTAAAAACTAACTAGATCATACCAAAAACATACTAAAAACAATGCCAAAAAGTATACAAATTATCCGCTCATCAATACCCTCCATTGGAGTTAGTAGTTTTGAGTTGAATCCTCAGCTCATTATCATAGTGCAGCAAAGTTGCCAGTATTTCGGTCTTCTACAAGAAGAACCTACAGAGTTTATGGCACAGTTTTTACAAATTGCTGACATAGTACATGATAAGGAGGTAGATCAGGATGTCTACAGGCTATTACTGTTCCCATTTGCTGTAAAAGACCAAGCTAAGAGGTGGTTAAATAACCAACCTAAGGACAGCATAAAGACATGGAAACAGTTGTCAGAAAAATTCCGGAATCACTATTTTCCTCCAAAACGGATGACACAGCTAAGGCTGAGCATCCAAGGCTTCAAACAAGGAGATAATGAATCTCTTTATGATGCTTGGGAGAGATACAGAGAGATGCTAAGAAAATGCCCCTCTGAAATATTTTCAGAGTAGGTGCAGTTAGACATCTTCTACTATGGACTTACAGAAAGAGCTCAGGTTTCTCTGGATCACTCAGCTGGTGGGTCTATACATATGAGAAAGACAATAGAAGAAGCTCAAGAGCTTATTGATACAGTTGCCAGAAATCAGCATCTGTACCTAAGCAGTGAACTTTCCATCAATGAAGAGGCTAAAACAGTAACTGTTGAACTTAGTCCTGCAGAACAAGTTACTGAATTCAATCAGCAACTGGATTTTCTAACAAAATCTATCTGAGGATAGTAAGAGCCCAGAGAGGAATAATTCTGGCGCTCAAACACCAGAAAATGGGTGGAAAGCTGGCACTGAACGCCCAAACCATGCTCAGTCCTAGCGTTCAACGCCAGAAACAAGCAAGGATTTGGTATTGAACGCCCAAAGGGAGCACAGTTCTGGCGTTCAGACACAAGAAACAAGTAAGGAGTTGGCATCTAACGCCACTCCAGCTTCCACCCCTGGCATTCAAATTCTAGTGGGGGATCAGACAAATATAAGTGCTGATAATAACCCATCTAAAAAGGCTTTTCAACCCACATCTGTAAGCAATAAACCTGCAGCAACTAAGGTTGAGGAATATAAAGCCAAAATGCCTTATCCTCAGAAACTCTGCCAAGCAGAACAGGATAAGCAATTTGCCCGTTTTGCAGACTATCTCAGGACTCTTGAAATAAAGATTTCGTTTGCAGAGGCACTTGAGCAAATACCCTCTTATGCTAAGTTCATGAAAGAGATCTTAAGTCATAAGAAGGATTGGAGGGAAATTGAAAAAGTTTACCTCACTGAAAAATGTTGTGCAGTCATTCTGAAAAGCTTACCTGAGAAGCTTAAAGATCCCGGAAGCTTTATGATACCATGCACATTAGAGGGTACTTGTACCAAGCAAGCTCTATGTGATCTTGGGGCAAGTATCAACCTGATACCTGCATCTACTATCAAAAAGCTTGGTTTGACTGAAGAGGTCAAACCAACTCGGATATGTCTCCAACTTGCTGATGGCTCCATTAAATACCCATCAGGCGTGATTGAAGATATGATTGTCAAGGTTAGGCCATTTGCCTTTCCTACTGACTTTGTGGTGCTGGAAATGGAGGAACACAAGAGTGCAACTCTCATTCTAAGAAGACCTTTTCTAGCAACTGGCCGAACCCTCATTGATGTCCAAAAAGGGGAAGTAACCCTGAGAGTCAATGAAGATGAGTTCAAGTTGAATGTTGTCAAAGCTATGCAGCATCCAAACACCCCAAATGACTGCATGAGCATTGATATTATTGACTCTCTGGTAAAAGTGATCAATATGACTGAGAGTCTCGAATCAGAGTTGGAGGATATCTTAAAAGATGTTCAGCCTGATCTGGAGGAATCAGAGAGAATAATAGAACCTCTGAAAATCCCTCAGGAAGAGGAGAAACCTCCTAAACTCGAGCTCAAACCATTACCACCATCCCTGAAATATTCATTTCTGGGAGAAGGTGATACCTTTCCTATAATCATAAGCGCTACCTTAGAGCCACAGGAAGAGGAAGGACTAATTCAAGTGCTAAAGACACACAAGACAGCTCTTGGGTGGTCCATTAGTGATCTTAAGGGCATTAGCCCAGCCAGATGCATGCACAAGATCTTATTGGAGGGTGACGCTAAGCTAGTGGTTCAACCACAAAGGCGGATGATGAGCGGATAATTTATACGCTTTTTGGCATTATTTTTAGGTAGTTTTTAGTAGGATCTAGCTACTTTTAGGGATGTTTTCATTAGTTTTTATGTAAAATTCACATTTCTGAACTTTACTATGAGTTTGTGTGGTTTTTTTTATTTCAAGTATTTTCTGGCTGAAATTGAGGGACCTGAGCAAAACTCTAATAAGAAGGCTGACAAAGGACTGCTGATGCTGTTGGATTCTGACCTCTCTGCACTCGAAATGGATTTTCTGGAGCTACAGAACTCCAAATGGCGCACTCTCAACGGTGTTGGAAAGTAGACATCCAGAGCTTTCTAGCAATAGTTAATAGTCCATACTTTATTCGAGATTTGATGACGTAAACTGGCGCTCAACGCCAGTTCCATGCTGCATTCTGGAGTCAAATGCCAGAAACACGTCACGAACCAGAGTTGAACGCCAAAAACACGTTACAACTTGGCGTTCAACTCCAAGATAAGCCTCAGCTCGTGTAAAGATCAAGCTCAGCCCAAGCACACACCAAGTGGGCCCCGGAAGTGGATTTCTGCATCAATTACTTACTTCTGTAAACCCTAGTAGCTAGTCTAGTATAAATAGGACTTTTTACTATTTTATTAGAGATCTTTGGTCTCAGTTTTATTTTATTATTCATCTTAGGAGACTATTGATCACGTTTGGGGGCTGGCCATTCGGCCATGCCTGAACCTTCATCACTTATGTAATTTTAACGGTGGAGTTTCTACACACCATAGATTAAGGGTGTCGAGCTCTACTGTACCTCAAGTTTCAATGCAACTACTACTATTTTCTATTCAATTCCGCTTGTTCTTATTCTAATATATTCATTGCACTTCAACATGATGAATGTGATGATCCGTGACACTCATCATCATTCTCACCTATGAACGCGTGACTGACAACCACTTCCGTTCTACCTTAGACCGGGCACATATCTCTTGGATTCCTTAATCAGAATCTTTGTGGTATAAGCTAGAATTGATGGCGGCATTCATGGGAATCCAGAAAGTCTAACCTTGTCTGTGGTATTCCGAGTAGGATTCCGGGATTGAATGAATGTGAGGAGCTTTAAACTCGCGATTGTTGGGCGTGATGACAAACGCAAAAGAATCATGGGATTCTATTCCAACATGATCGAGAACCGACAGATGATTAGTCGTGCTGTGACAGAGCATTTGGACCATTTTCACTGAGAGGATGGGATGTAGCCATTGACAACAGTGATGCCCTACATATAGCTTGCCATGGAAAGGAGTAAGAAGGATTGGATGAAAGCAGTAGGAAAGCAGAGATTCAGAAGGAACACAGCACCTCCATGCACTTATCTGAAATTCCCACCATTGAATTACATGAGTAACTCTATCTTTACTTTCTTATTTATTATTATTATTCGAAAACTCCATAACATTTATTATCCGCCTAACTGAGATTTACAGGATGACCATAGCTTGCTTCATACCAACAATCTCTGTGGGATCGACCCTTACTCACGTAAGGTACTACTTGGACGACCCAGTGCACTTGCTGGTTAGTTGTGCGGAGTTGTGACTAAGTGTGATTCACGTTTGAGAGCGCTACCAAGTCTTTGGAGCCATTGTTGATGATCACAATTTCATGCACCAAGTTTTTGGCACCGTTGCCGAGGATTGTTCGAGTATGGACAACTGACGGTTCGTCTTGTTGCTCAGATTAGGTAATTTTCTTTTTATTTTCTTTTCAAAAAAAATTTCAAAAATATTCTTCAAAATTTCTCACCTGTTTTCGAAATTTTCAGAGTTTTCAAGAATGAATCCTAGAGTTTCATATAACATGTTTTAGCTTGGCTGGCTATTAAGCCATGGCTAATTCACAGTATTTTGATTGAGGACTTTGGATTCATTACTTTCTTTTTCCTATATGTTTTTTCAAAAAATATAAAAGAAAATCCAAAAAAATCATAAAATCATAAAAACCAAAAATATTTTGTATTTCTTGTTAGAGTCTTGAGTCAATTTTAAGTTTGGTGTCAATTGCATATTCATATTGTTCTTGCATTTTTTCGAAAAAATTCATGCATTCATGGTGTTCTTCATGATCTTCAAGTTGTTCTTAGTAAATCTTCTTGTTTGATCTTGATGTTTTCTGGTTTTGTGTCTTTTATTGTTTTTCATATGCATTTTTGCATTCATAGTGTCCATGCATTAAAGATTTCTAAGTTTGGTGTCTTGCATATTTTCTTTGCATCAAAACTTTTTTCAAAAATATGTTCTTGATGTTCATCATGATCTTCAAAGTGTTCTTGGTGTTCATCTTGACATTCATAGTATTCTTGCATGCATCATGTGTTTTGATCCAAAATTTTCATGTTTTGGGTTATATTTGTGTTTTTCTCTTTCCTCATTAAAAATTCAAAAATAAAAAAATCTTTTCCTTATTTCTCTCAAAAATTCAAAATTTTGGGTTGACTTGGTCAAAAATTTTTAAAATAAGTTGTTTTCTTGTTAGTCAAGTCAAAATTTCAATTTTAAAAATCTTATCTTTTCAAAACTTTTTCAAAAATTAAATCTTTTTCATTTTTCTTATTAATTTTCGAAAATTCTTTAAAATATTTTTCAAAAATCTTTTTCTTAATTTTATCTTTATTTTCGAAAATTATGCTAACAATTAATATGATTGCTTCAAAAATTTGAAGTTTGTTACTTTCTTGTTAAGAAAGGTTCAATCTTTAAATTCTAGAATCTTATCTTTTAGTTTCTTGTTAGTTAAGTAATTAATTTTAATTTAAAAAAATTAAATCTATCTTATCCTATCTTTTATATCATATCTTTTTCAAAAATTTGATTTTAAAATATCTTTTCTAACTTCTTATCTTCTTATCTTTTCAAATTTGATTTTCAAATCTTTTTCAACTAACTATTTGACTTTTTGAGTTTCTTATCTTTTTCAAAACCACCTAACTACTTTTCTCTCTCTAATTTTTGAAAATATCTCCCTCTTTTTCAAAAATTCTTTTTAAATTAACTAATTGTTTTAAATTTTAATTTTAATTCTATCTCACCTTTAATTTTCGAAAATCATTAACTGCTTTTCAAAATTAATTTTGAAAATTTCTCCCTCTCTCATCTTTTCCTATTTATTTATTCATTTACTAACACTTCTCTTCACCTCTCTTCATCTCAAGTCACTACCCCTATCCTCACTCTTCTGTTTGGATTCTCCTTTCTTTATTCCATTTCTTCTTCTACTAACAATAAAGAACCTCTTTACTGTGACATAGAAGATTCCTCTTCTCTTTCTTTCTTGTTCTCTTCTCTTTTATATGAGCAGGAACAAGGAAAAAGGCATTCTTGTTGAAGCTGACCTTGAACCTGAAAGGACTCTGAAGAGGATACTAAGAGAAGCCAAATTACAACAATCCAGAGACAACCTTACTGAAATTTTTGAACAAGAGAAGGAGATGGCAGCCGAACCTAACAACAATAATGCAAGGAGGATGCTTGGTGATTACACTACACCTACTTCCAGGTTTGATGGAAGAAGCATCTCAATTCCTGCCATTGGAGCAAATAATTTTGAGCTGAAACCTCAACTAGTTACTCTAATGCAACAAAACTGCAAGTTTCATGGACTTCCATCAGAAGATCCTTATCAGTTTTTAACTGAGTTCTTGCAGATCTATGAGACTGTAAAGACGAATGGAGTAGATCCTGAAGTCTACAGGCTCATGCTTTTCCCTTTTGCTGTAAGAGACAAAGCTAGAACATGGTTGGATTCACAACCTAAGGATAGCATGGACTCTTGGGATAAGCTAGTCACGGCCTTCCTGGCTAAGTTCTTTCCTCCTCAAAAGCTGAGCGAGCTTCGAGGGGATGTTCAGACCTTCAAACAAAAAGATGGTGAATCCCTCTATGAAGCTTGGGAAAGATACAAATAGATGACCAAAAGATGTCCTTCTGACATGATTTCAGCATGGACCATGATAGATATATTCTATTATGGTCTATCTGAGTTCTCTAAGATGTCATTGGACCATTCTGCAGGTGGATCCATTCACCTAAAGAAAACGCCTGTAGAAGCTCAAGAACTTATTGACATGGTTGCAAATAACCATTTCATGTACACTTCGGAGAGGAATTTCGTGAATAATGGGATGCCTCAGAGGAAGGGAATTCTTGAGATTGATGCTCTGAATGCCACATTGGCTCAGAACAAAATGTTGACTCGGTAAGTCAACATGATTTCCCAAAGTCTGAATGGATGGCAAAATGCATCCAACAGTACTAAAGAAGCATCTTCTGAAGAAGAAGCTTATGATCCTGATAACCCTGCAATAGCAGAGGTAAATTACTTAGGTGAACCTTATGGAAACACCTACAACTCATCACGGAGAAATCATCCAAATTTCTCATGGAAGGATCAACAAAAGCCTCAACAAGGCTTTAATAATGGTGGAAGAAACAGGTTTAGCAATGGCAAGCCTTTTCCATCATCTTCTCAGTAACAGACAGAGAATTCTGAGCAAAGAACTTCTAATTTAGCTAATCTAGTCTCTGATCTGTCTAAGGCCACTTTAAGTTTTATGAATGAAACAAGATCCTCCATTAGAAATTTGGATGCACAAGTGGGCCAGCTGAGTAAAAAAGTTACTGAAACCCCTCCTAGTACTCTCCCAAGTAATACAGAAGAGAATCCAAAGAGAGAGTGCAAGGCCATTGATATACTCAACATGGCCGAATGCAAGAAAGAGGGAGAGGACGCGAATCCCAATGAGGAAGATCTCATGGGACGTCTCTCAAGCAAGAAGGAGTTCCCTATTGAGGATCCAAGGGAATTTGAGGCTCATATAGAGACCATAGAGATTCCATTAAACCTCCTTCTGCCATTCATGAGCTCTAAAGACTATTCTTCCTCTGAAGAGGATGAAGATGTAACTGGAGAGCAAGTTGCTCAATATCTAGGAGCTATCATGAAACTGAATGCCAAGTTATTTGGTAATGAGACTTGGGAAGGTGAACCTCCCTTGCTCATTAGTGAACTAGATACCTGGATTCAGCAAACTTTACCTCAAAAGAGACAAGATCCTGGCAAATTCGTAATACCCTGTACCATAGGCACTATAACCTTTGAGAAAGCTCTTTGTGACTGATGAGCGGATAATTTATACGCTTTTTGGCATTGTTTTTAGGTAGTTTTTAGTAAGTTCAAGCTACTTTTAGGGATGTTTTCATTAGTTTTTATGTTAAATTCACATTTCTGGACTTTACTATGAGTTTGTGTGTTTTTCTGTGATTTCAGGTAATTTCTGGCTGAAATTGAGGGACTTGAGCAAAACTCTGAAAAAGGCTAACAAAAGGACTGCTGATGCTGTTGGAATCTGACCTCCCTGCACTCGAAATGGATTTTCTGGAGCTACAGAACTCCAAATGGCGCGCTCTCAACGACGTTGGAAAGTAGACATCCAGATCTTTCCAGCAATATATAATAGTTCATACTTTATTCGGAATTTGATGACATACCTTTGCGTTGAACGCCAAGTACATGCTGCTGTCTGGAGTTAAACGCCAGAAACATGTCATGATCCGGAGTTGAACGCCCAAAACACGTTATAACTTGGAGTTCAACTCCAAGAGAATCCTCAGCTCGTGGATAGATCAAGCTCAGCTCAAGCATACACCAAGTGGGCCCCAGAAGTGGATTTATGCATCAATTACTTACTCATGTAAACCCTAGTAGCTAGTCTAGTATAAATAGGATAAGTTACTATTGTATTAGACATCTTTTGACAGTTTAATCTTTTGACTTTGTAGTATTTGATCATTCGGTCTCTTGATCATTCAGGGGGCTGGCCATTCGGCCATGCCTGAACCTTTCACTTATGTATTTTCAACAGTGGAGTTTCTGCACACCATAGATTAAGGGTGTGGAGCTCTGCTGTACCTCAAGTTTCAATACAATTATTATTACTTTCTATTCAATTCTCTTTTATTCTTATTCCAAGATATATGTTGCACAACACTTTGATGAATGTGATGATCCGTGACACTCATCATCATTCTCACCTATGAACGCGTGTGATTGACAACCACTTCCGTTCTACTCTAGGCCGGGCGCATATCTCTTAGATTCCCCAATAGAATCTTCGTGGTATAAGTTAGATAGATTGCGGCATTCATGAGAATCCGAAAAGTCTAAACCTTGTCTATGGTATTCCGAGTAGGATTCTGGGATTGAATGACTGTGACGAGCTTCAAACTCCTGAAGGCTGGGCGTGATGACAAACGCAAAAGAATCAAGGGATTCTATTCCAACCTGATTGAGAACCGACAGATGATTAGCCGTGCTGTGACAGAGCATAGGACCATTTTCACTGAGAGGATGGGATGTAGCCATTGACAACGGTGATGCCCTACATACAGCTTGCCATGGAAAGGAGTAAGAAGGATTGGATGAATGTAATAAGAAAGTAGAGATTCAAGAGGAGCACAGCATCTCCATACGCCTATCTGAAATTTCCACTATTGATTTACAAAAGTATTTCTATCCCTTTTTATTTTCTATTTATTATTAATTTTCGAAACCCATAACCATTTAATCTGCCTAACTGAGATTTACAAGGTAACCATAGCTTGCTTCATACCAACAATCTCTGTGGGATCGACCCTTACTCACGTAAGGTATTACTTGGATGACCCAGTACACTTGCTGGTTAAGTTGAACGGAGTTGTGGAAAGAAAAAGCTTCTCTAACAGTGCCTGGAACCCTTGTATCACAATTTCGTCCACCAAGTTTTTGGCGCCGTTGCCAGGGATTGTTCGAGTGTGGACAACTGACGGTTCATCTTGTTGCTCAGATTAGGTAATTTTCTTTTCAAAAATTTTTCAAAAATGTTTTTTCAAAATTTTTCTTTTATTTTTCGTTTTTTTTCCAAACTTTATTTTCAAAAGAAATTTAATTAATAAAAATCCAAAAAAATCATAAAATCATAAAAACCAAAAATATTTTGTGTTTCTTGTTTGAGTCTTGAGTCAAATTTTAAGTTTGGTGTCAATTGCATGCTTTAAAAAATTTTTCTTGCATTTTTCGAAAATCTCATGCATTCATAGTGTTCTTCATGATCTTCAAGTTGTTTTTGACAAGTATTCTTGTTTGATCTTGATGATTTCTTGTTTTGTGTTGTTTGTTGTTTTTCATGTGCATTTTTCGTTTGTTAGAGTCCATGCATTAAAGATTTCTAAGTTTGGTGTCTTGCATGTTTTCTTTGCATCAAAAATTTTTCAAAAATATGTTCTTGATGTTCATCATGATCTTCAAAGTGTTCTTGGTGTTCATCTTGACATTCATAGTGTTCTTGCATGCATCTTGTGTTTTGATCCAAAATTTTCATGTTTTGGGTCATTTTTATGTTTTTCTTTAAAAATTCAAAAATAAAAAAATATCTTTTCCTTATTTCCCTCCAAATTTTCGAAATTTTGGGTTGACTTGGTCAAAAATTTTTAAAAATTAGTTGTTTCTTACAAGTCAAGTCAAAATTTCAATTTTAAAAATCTTATCTTTTCAAAATCTTTTTCAAAAATTATATCTTTTTCATTTTTTTCTATTTCTCGAAAATTTCAAAATTCTTTTTCAAAATGATTTTCAAAATCTTTTTCTTATCTTTATATCATATTTTCGAATATTAGCTAACAATTAATGTGATTGATTCAAAAATTTGAAGTTTGTTACTTTCTTGTTAAGAAAGGTTCAATCTTTAAGTTCTAGAATCTTATCTTGTAGTTTCTTGTTAGTGAAGTAAGTAATTTCAAATTTTTGAATTAAATCTTTTTATCTTTTATCTTATCTTTTCAAAAATTTTATCTTTTTCAAAATTTGATTTCAAAATATCTTATCTAACTTCTTATCTTCTTATCTTTTTCAAATTTGATTTTAATATCTTTTTTAACCAACTAACTAACTTTTTTGTTTGTTTCCTATCTTTTTCAAAAACAACTAACTACCTATCCCTCTCTATTTTTCGAAAATATCTCATCTCTTTTTCAAAAATTTCTTTTGTTTTAAATTTTAATTTTAATCTTATCTTATTTCTAATTTTCAAAAATCACTAACCTTTTTTTTTAAATTATTTTCGAATTTTCTATCTCTTCTCTCTTACTCTATTTAATTATTTAATTACTAACACTTCTCTTCACCTCTCTTCATCTAAAAATCCGAACCCATTCTTCTTCATTCTTCACTCTTTCATTTTCTACTAACATAAAGGAATCTCTATACTGTGACATAGAGAATTCCTCTTTCTTTTCTTGTTTTCTTCTCTTTCATATGAGCAGGAACAAGGATAAAGGCACTCTTGTTGAAATTGATCCAGAACCTGAAAGGACTCTGAAGAGAAAATTAAGAGAAGCTAAGTTACAACAATCTAAAAGTAACCTTTCAGAAATTTTCGAACAAGAGAAAGAGATGGCAGCCGAAAATAATAATAATGCAAGGAGAATGCTTGGTGACTTCACAAAGCCAACATCCAAATTTGATGGGAGAAGCATCTCCATTCTTGCCATTGGAGCCAACAACTTTGAGCTGAAACCTCAGCTAGTTGCCTTAATGCAACAAAACTGCAAGTTTTATGGACTTCCATCAGAAGATCCTTATCAGTTTTTAACTGAGTTCTTGCAGATCTGTGAGACTGTAAAGACGAATGGAGTTGATCCTGAAGTCTACAGACTCATGCTTTTCCCTTTTGCTGTAAGAGACAGAGCTAGAATATGGTTGGATTCACAACCCAAGGATAGCCTGGACTCCTGGGATAAGCTGGTCACTGCCTTCTTGGATAAATTCTTTCCTCCTCAAAAGCTGAGCAAGCTAAGAGTGGATGTTCAAACCTTCAAACAAAATGATGTTGAATCCCTCTATGAAGCTTGGGAAAGATATAAGTAGCTGACCAAAAGATGTCCATCTGACATGTTTTCAGAAAGGACCATATTATATATATTCTATTATGGTCTATCTGAATTTTTGAAAATGTCATTGAACCATTCTGCAGGTGGATCTATTCACCTAAAGAAAATGCCTGAAGAGGCTCAAGAACTCATTGACATGGTTGCAAACAACCAATTCATGTACACTTCTGAGAGAAATTCTGTGAATAATGAAACGCCCCAGAAGAAAGGAGTTCTTGAAATTGATGCTCTGAATGCCATATTGGCTCAGAACAAAGTGTTGACTCAGCAAGTCAACATGATCTCTCAAAGTCTGAATGGATGGCAACATGCATCCAACAGTACTAAAGAGATAGCTTGTGAAGAAGCTTATGATCCTGAGAACCCTGCCATGGCAGAGGTTAATTACATGAGTGAACCTTATGGAAACACCTATAACTCATCATGGAGAAATCATCCAAATTTCTCATAGAAGGATCAACAAAAGCCTCAACAAGGCTTTAAAAATGGTGGACGTAATAGGCTGAGCAATAGCAAGCCATATCCATCATCTTCTCAGCAACAGACAGAGAATTTTGAACAAAACACTTCTAATTTAGCCAATATAGTCTCTGATCTGTCAAGGGCCACTTTCAGTTTCATGAATGAAACAAGATCCTCCATCAGAAATTTGGAGGCACAAGTGGGACAGCTGAGTAAGAAAGTCATTGAAACTCCTCCCAGTATTCTCCCAAGCAATACAGAAGAGAATCCAAAAGGAGAGTGCAAGGCCATTGATATAATCAATATGACCGAATGCACAAGGGAGGAGGAGGACGAAAATCCTAGTGAAGAAGACCTCCTGGGACGTCCCTCAAGCAAGAAGGAGTTTCCTATTAAGAATCCAAAGGAATCTGAGGCTCATACAGAGACCATAGAGATTCCACTAAATCTCCTTCTGCCATTCATGAGCTCTGAAGACTATTCTTCATCTGAAGAGGATGAGGAGGTGACTGGAGAGCAAGTTGCTCAATATTTAGGAGCTATCATGAAGCTGAATGCTAAGTTGTTTGGTAATGAGACTTGGAAAAGTGAACCTCCCTTGCTCATTAATGAACTAGATACCTGGATTCAGCAAACTCTACCTCAAAAGAAACAAGATCCTGGCAAGTTCTTAATACCTTGTACCATAGGCACCATGACCTTTGAAAAGGCTCTATGTGATCTAGGGCCAGGGATAAATCTTATGCCACTCTCTGTAATGGAGAAGTTGGGGATCATTGAGGTACAACCTGCCTTGTTCTCATTACAATTGGTAGACAAGTCATTGAGACAAGCTTATGGAATAGTAGAGGATGTGTTAGTAAAGGTTGAAGGCCTTTACATCCTTGCTGATTTCATAATCTTAGACACTAGGAAGGAAGAGGATGAATGCATCATCCTTGGAAGACCTTTCCTAGCCACAGTAGGAGCTGTGATAGATGTCAACAGAGGTGAATTAGTCCTTCAATTGAATGGGGACTACCTTGTGTCTAAGGCACATGGCTATCCCTCTGTGACAAAAGAGAGTAAGCATGAAGAGCTTCTCTCAATTCAGAGTCAAGAAGAGCCCCCACAGTCAAACTCTAAGTTTGGTGTTGTGAGGCCACAACCAAACTCTAAGTTTGGTGTTAAGATCCCATATCCAAACTCTAAGTTTGGTATTGGGACTATACAACATTGACCTGATCACCTTGTGGCTCCATGAGAGCCACTGTCAAGCTATTGACATTAAAGAAGCGCTTGTTGGGAGGCAACCCAATTTTATCTAATTTTTATTTTATATTATTTTATTGTTATTTTGTGTTTTATTAGGTACATGATCATGAGGAGTCACGAAAAAAATATAAAAATTAAAAACAGAATCAAAAACAGCAGAAGAAAAATCACACCCTGGAGGAAGCACAGGCTGGCGTTCAACGCCAGTAAGAAGCATCTGGCTGGCATTTAACACCAGAACAGAGCATCAACCTGGCGCTGAACGCCAGAAACAAGCAACATTCTGGCGCTGAACGCCAGGAATGTGCCTAGAGAAGAAAAGCTGGCGCTGAACGCCAGTAACAAGCATGAAACTGGCGTTCAACGCCAGAAACATGCTTTACATGGGCGTTGAACGCCCAGAATGTGCACCACACAGCGTTTAAACACTAGAATGATGTACAAAGGCATTTTACATGCCTATTTGGTGTAGGGATGGAATTCCTTGACACCTCAAGAATCTGTGGACCCCACAGGATCACCTCAAGATCTGTGGACCCCACAGGATCCCCACCTACTATATTCCCACCTTACCTCCTAATCCTATTTTGTGATGAGTATTCCCCATGTCACACTTCCCAACACTCTTCACCAATCACCTCAATCCCTCTTCCCAATCACCCCCTTCACCACTCACATCCATCCACTCTTCCCCATAAACCCCACCTACCTTCGAAAATTCAAAACCATTTTCCCACCCATTTCCACCCTAAATGGCCGAACATACACTCCCCCCTCTCCCTATATATACCCTTCCATTCTACTTCATTTTCACACAACACAAGCCCCTCTTCTTCACCTAGGCCGAACCTACATCTCTCCCTCTCTACCATATTCTCTTATTCTTCTTCTTCTTCTCTTCTTTCTTCTATTGCTCGAGGACGAGCAATATTTTAAGTTTGGTGTGGTCAAAGCACAATCTTTTTTGTTTGCCACTACCATCAATGGCACCTAAGACCGGAGAATCCTCTAGAAAAGGAAAAGGGAAGACAAAAGCTTCCACCTCCGAGTCATGGGAGATGGAAAGATTCATCTCCAAGAGCCATCAAGACCACTTCTATGATGTTATGGCAAAGAAGAAGGTGATCCCTGAGGTCCCTTTCAAGCTCAAGAAAAATGAGTACCCGGAGATCCGACATGAAATCCGAAGAAGAGGTTGGGAAGTCTTAACCAACCCCATGCAACAAGTCGGAATCCTAATGGTTCAAGAGTTCTATGCCAATGCATGGATCACTAGGAACCATGATCAAAGTATGAACCCGAATCCAAAGAATTATCTCACAATGGTTCGGGGAAAATACTTAGATTTTAGTCCAGAAAATGTGAGGTTGGCGTTTCACTTGCCCATGATGCAAGGAGATGAACGCCCCTACACTAGAAGGGTCAACTTTAATCAAAGGTTGGACCAAGTCCTTATGGACATATGTGTGGAAGGAGCTCAATGGAAGAGAGACTCCAAAGGCAAGCCAGTTCAACTAAGAAGACTGGACCTTAAGCTTGTGGCTAGAGGATGGTTGGAGTTCATTCAACACTCCATCATTCCTACTAGCAACCGATCTGAAGTTACTGTGGATCGGGCCATCATGATTCATAGCATCATGATTGGAGAGGAAGTAGAAGTTCATGAGGTCATCTCCAATGAAATCTAGAAAATAGCCGACAAGCCCTCCACCATGGCAAGGCTAGCTTTTCCTCACCTTATTTGCCATCTATGTTACTCAGCTGGAGTTATCATAGAAGGAGACATCTCCATTGAGGAGGATAAGCCCATCACCAAGAAGAGGATGGAGCAAGCAAGAGAGACCCTTCATGGTTCTCAAGAGATGCATGAGGAAGCTCATCATCAAGAAATCCCTGAGATGCCTCAAGGTATGCACTTTCCTCCCAAAAACTATTGGGAACAACTCAACACCTCCTTAGAAGATTTGAGCCACAATGTTGAACAATTAAGGGTGGAACATCAAGAGCACTCCATCATTCTCCATGAAATAAGAGAATACCAAAGAGCAATGAGGGAGGAGCAACAAAGGCAAGGAAGGGACATAGAAGAACTTAAGGACATTGTTGGTCCTTCAAGAAGAAGACGCCACTAAGGTGGATTCATTCCTTGTTCTTATTTCTTTCTGTTTTTTTTCGATTTTTAATGTTGTGTTTATCTATGTTTTGTGTCTCTACTTCATGATCATTAGTATGTAGTAACCATGTCTTAAAGCTATGAATAAATTCCATTAATCCTTCACTTCCTTTAAATGAAAAATGTTTTAATTTAAAAGAACAAGAAGTACATGAATTTCGAATTTATCCTTGAATTTAATTTAATTATATTGATGTGGTGACAATACTTTTTGTTTTCTGAATGAATGCTTAAACAGTGCATATTTTTTATCTTGTTGTTTATGAATGTTAAAATTGTTGGCTCTTGAAAGAATGATGAACAAAGAGAAATGTTATTGATGATCTAAAAAATCATGAAATTAATTCTTGAAGCAAGAAAAAGCAGTGAAAAGTAAAAAGCTTGCGAAAAAAAATGGCGAAAAAAAATATAGAAAGAATAGAAAAAGAAAAAGCAAGCAGAAAAAGCCAATAGCCCTTAAAACCAAAAGCCAAGGGTAAAAAGGACCCAAGGCTTTGAGCATCAATGGATAGGAGGGCCCAAGGAAATAAAATCCAGGCCTAAGCGGCTAAATCAAGCTGTCCCTAACCATGTGCTTGTGTCATGAAGGTCCAAGTGAAAAGCTTGAGACTGAGTGGTTAAAGTCGTGATCCAAAGCAAAAGAGTGTGCTTAAGAGCTCTGGACACCACTAACTGGGGACTCTAGCAAAGCTGAGTCACAATCTGAAAAGGTTCACCCAGTTATGTGTTTGTGGCATTTATGTATCCGGTGGTAATACTGGAAAACAAAGTGCTTAGGGCCACAGCCAAGACTCATAAGTAGCTGTGTTCAAGAATCAACATACTTAACTAGGAAAGTCAATAACACTATCCGAAATTCTAAGTTCCTAGAGAAGCCAATCAATCTAAACTTCAAAGGAAAAAGTGAGATGCCAAAACTGTTCAGAAGCAAAAAGCTACAAGTCCCGCTCATCTAATTATAATTAATATTCATTGATATTTTGGAATTTACAGTATATTCTCTTCTTTTTATCCTAATTGATTTTCAGTTGCTTGGGGACAAGCAACAATTTAAGTTTGGTGTTGTGATGAGCGGATAATTTATACGCTTTTTGGCATTGTTTTTAGGTAGTTTTTAGTAAGTTCAAGCTAATTTTAGGGATGTTTTCATTAGTTTTTATGTTAAATTCACATTTCTGGATTTTACTATGAGTTTGTGTGTTTTTCTGTGATTTCAGGTAATTTCTGGCTGAAATTGAGGGACTTGAGCAAAACTCTGAAAAAGGCTGACAAAAGGACTGCTGATGCTGTTGGAATCTGACCTCCCTACACTCGAAATAGCTTTTCTCGAGCTACGGAACTCCAAATGGCGCTCTCTCAACGGCGTTGGAAAGTAGACATCTAGAGCTTTCCAGAAATATATAATAGTTCATACTTTATTCGGAATTTGACGATGTAACTTGGCGTTGAACGCCAAGTACATGCTGCTGTCTGGAGTTAAACGCCAGAAACACGTCATGATCCGGAGTTGAACGCCCAAAACACGTTATAACTTGGAGTTCAACTCCAAGAGAAGCCTCAGCTCGTAGATAGATCAAGCTCAGCTCAAGCATACACCAAGTGGGCCCCGGAAGTGGATTTATGCATCAATTACTTACTCATGTAAACCCTAGTAGCTAGTCTAGTATAAATAGGATAAGTTACTATTGTATTAGACATCTTTTGACAGTTTAATCTTTTGACTTTGTAGTCTTTGATCATTCGGTCTCTTGATCATTCAGGGGGCTGGCCATTCGGCCATGCCTGAACCTTTCACTTATGTATTTTCAACAGTGGAGTTTCTGCACACCATAGATTAAGGGTGTGGAGCTCTGCTGTACCTCAAGTTTCAATACAATTATTATTACTTTCTATTCAATTCTCTTTTATTCTTATTCCAAGATATATGTTGCACAACACTTTGATGAATGTGATGATCCGTGACACTCATCATCATTCTCACCTATGAACGCGTGTGATTGACAACCACTTCCGTTCTACTCTAGGCCGGGCGCATATCTCTTAGATTCCCCAATAGAATCTTCGTGGTATAAGTTAGATAGATTGCGGCATTCATGAGAATCCGAAAAGTCTAAACCTTGTCTATGGTATTCCGAGTAGGATTCTGGGATTGAATGACTGTGACGAGTTTCAAACTCCTGAAGGCTGGGCGTGATGACAAACGCAAAAGAATCAAGGGATTCTATTCCAACCTGATTGAGAACCGACAGATGATTAGCCGTGCTGTGACAGAGCATAGGACCATTTTCATTGAGAGGATGGGATGTAGCCATTGACAATGGTAATGCCCTACATACAGCTTTCCATGGAAAGGAGTAAGAAGGATTGGATGAATGTAATAAGAAAGTAGGGATTCAAGAGGAGCACAGCATCTCCATACGCCTATCTGAAATTTCCACTATTGATTTACATAAGTATTTCTATCCCTTTTTATTTTCTATTTATTATTAATTTTCGAAACCTATAACCATTTAATCTGCCTAACTGAGATTTACAAGGTAACCATAGCTTGCTTCATACCAACAATCTCTATGGGATCGACCCTTACTCACGTAAGGTATTACTTGGATAACCCAGTACACTTGCTGGTTAAGTTGAACGGAGTTGTGGAAAGAAAAAGCTTCTCTAACAGTGTCTGGAACCCTTGTATCACAATTTCGTCCACCAAGTTTTTGGCGCCGTTGCCGGGGATTGTTCGAGTATGGACAACTGACGGTTCATCTTGTTGCTCAGATTAGGTAATTTTCTTTTCAAAAATTTATCAAAAATGTTTTTTCAAAATTTTTCTTTTATTTTTCATTTTTTTTCCAAACTTTATTTTCAAAAAAAATTTAATTAATAAAAATCCAAAAAAATCATAAAATCATAAAAACAAAAAATATTTTGTGTTTCTTGTTTGAGTCTTGAGTCAAATTTTAAGTTTGGTATCAATTGCATGCTTTAAAAAATTTTTCTTGCATTTTTCGAAATCTCATGCATTCATAGTGTTCTTCATGATCTTCAAGTTGTTCTTGACAAGTCTTCTTGTTTGATCTTGATGATTTCTTGTTTTGTGTTGTTTGTTGTTTTTCATGTGCATTTTTCGTTTGTTAGAGTCCATGCATTAAAGATTTCTAAGTTTGGTGTCTTGCATGTTTTCTTTGCATCAAAAATTTTTCAAAAATATGTTCTTGATGTTCATCATGATCTTCAAAGTGTTCTTGGTGTTCATCTTGACATTCATAGTGTTCTTGCATGCATCTTGTATTTTGATCCAAAATTTTCATGTTTTAGGTCATTTTTGTGTTTTTCTTTAAAAATTCAAAAATCAAAAAAATATCTTTTCCTTATTTCCCTCCAAATTTTTGAAATTTTGGGTTGACTTGGTCAAAAATTTTTAAAAATTAGTTGTTTCTTACAAGTCAAGTCAAAATTTCAATTTTAAAAATCTTATCTTTTCAAAATCTTTTTCAAAAATTATATCTTTTTCATTTTTTTTCTATTTCTCGAAAATTTCAAAATTCTTTTTCAAAATGATTTTCAAAATTCGTTTGAACACCAGAAACATGCAGCAATCTGGTGTTTAAACGCCAGGATTGCACACTGAGGAAAGCTGGCGTTCAACGCCAGAAATATGCTGCAGATGGGCGTTGAACACCCAGAACAAGCTTAGAGATGGCGTTTAACACCAGAAACAAGTATCAATCTGGCATTAAACGCCAGGATTACATGTAGAGGGCGTTTTACACGCCTCATTGGTGCAGGGATGTAAATCCTTGACACCTCAGGATCTGTGGACCCCATAGGATTCCCACCTACCTCAACTTACCTTCTCTCTTCTTCACCAATCACCTCAATCTCTCCTCCCCATCACCTCTTCACCACTCACATCCATCCATCCTTCCCACCCAAACCCACCCTACATGGCCGAAACACAAACATCTCTCCCTCTCCTCCATATTTTCTTCTCCTTCCATTCTTTCTTCTTTGCTCGAGGGCGAGCAACATTCTAAGTTTGGTGTGGTAAAAGCATAGCTTTTCTTTGTTTTTCCATAACCATTGATGGCACCAGAGAAACCTCAAAAAAAAAAGAATAGAAAAGGGAAGACAATTACTTCCACCTCTGAGTCATGGAAAATGGAGAGATTCATCTCAAGGGTCCATAGCTCAGTAATAGAGCATTTGACTGCACATCAAGAGAGCATGAGGAAGCCCATCACCAAGAAATCTCGGAGATGCCTCAAGGGATGCACTTTCCTCCCAACAACTATTGGGAACAACTCAACACTTCTCTTGAAGATTTGAGTTACAATGTGGATCAATTAAGGGTGGAACATCAAGAGCACTCCATCATTCTCCACGAAATTAGAGAAGATCAAAGAGCAATGAGAGAGGAGCAACAAAGGCAAGGAAGAGACATAGAAGAGCTTAAGGACATTATTGGACCTTCAAGAAGAAGACGCCACTAAGGTGGACTCATTCCTTGTTCTTATTTCTCTGTTTTTCGATTTTTATGCTATATGTTTGTTTATGTTTTGTGTCTCTACTTCATGATCATTAGTATTTAGTAACTATGTCTTAAAGCTATGAATAATTTCATGAATCCTTCACCTCTCTTAAATGAAAAATGTTTCTAATTCAAAAGAACAAGAAGTACATGAATTTTGAAATTATCCTTGAATTTAGTTTAATTATATTGATGTGGTGACAATACTTTTTGTTTTGCTGAATGAATGCTTGAACAGTGCATAATTTTGATCTTGTTGTTTATGAATGTTAAAATTATTGGCTCTTGAAAGAATGATGAACAAAGAGAATGTTATTGACAATCTAAAAAATTATGAAAATTGATTTTTGAAGCAAGAAAAAGCAGTGAAAAAGCAAAAGCTTACGAAAAAAATAGAAAGAAAAAGAAAAAGCAAGCAGAAAAAGCCAATATCCCTTAAAACCAAAAGGCAAGGGTAAAAAGGACCCAAGGCTTTGAGCATCAATGGATAGGAGGGCCCAAGGAAATAAAATCCAGGCCTAAGCAGCTAAATCAAGCTGTCCATAACCATGTGCTTGTGGCATGCAGGTCCAAGTGAAAAGCTTGAGACTGAGTGGTTAAAGTCATGAGCCAAAGCAAAAAGAGTGTGCTTAAGAGCTCTGGACACCTCTAACTGGAGACTTTAGCAAAGCTAAGTCACAATCTGAAAAGGTTCACCCAGTTATGTGTCTGTGGCATTTATGTATCCGGTGGTAATACTGGAAAACAAAGTGCTTAGGGCCACGGCCAAGACTCATAAAAGTAGCTGTGTTCAAGAATCAACAAACTTAACTAGGAGAATCAATAACACTATCTGAAATTCTAAGTCCCTAGAGATGCCAATCATTCTAAACTTCAAGGGAAAAAGTGAGATGCCAAAACTGTTCAGAGGCAAAAAGCTACAAGACCCGCTCATCTAATTAGAATTAATATTCATTGATATTTTGGGATTTATAGTATATTCTCTTCTTTTTATCCTAATTTATTTTCAGTTGCTTGGGGACAAGCAACAATTTAAGTTTGGTGTTGTGATGAGCGGATAAGTTATACGCTTTTTGACATTGTTTTTAGGTAGTTTTTAGTTGGATCTAGCTACTTTTAGGGATGTTTTCATTAGTTTTTATGTAAAATTCACATTTTTGGACTTTACTATGAGTTTGTGTGTTTTTCTATGATTTCAGGTATTTTCTAGCTGAAATTGAGGGACCTGAGCAAAATTCAAATAAGAAGGCTGACAAAGAACTGCTGATGCTGTTGGATTCTGACCTCCCTGCACTCAAAATAAATTTTCTAGAGATACGGAAATCCAAATGGCACGCTCTCAACGGCTTTGGAAAGTAGACATCCAGAGCTTTCCAGCAAAATATAATAGTCCATACTTTATTCGAGATTTGATGACGTAAACAGGTGCTCAACGCCAGTTCCATGCTGCATTCTGGAGTCAAACGCCAGAAACACGTCACGAACCAGAGTTGAACGCCAAAAACACGTTACAACTTGGTGTTCAACTCCAAGATAAACCTCAGCTCGTGTAAAGATCAAGCTCAGCCCAAGCACACACCAAGTGGGCCCCGAAAGTGGATTTCTGCATCAATTACTTACTTCTGTAAACCCTAGTAACTAGTCTAGTATAAATAGGACTTTTTACTATTGTATTAGAGATCTTTGGTCTCAGTTTTATTTTATTATTCATCTTAGGAGACTATTGATCACGTTTGGGGGCTGGCCATTCGGCCATGCCTGAACCTTCATCACTTATGTAATTTTAACGGTGGAGTTTCTACACACCATAGATTAAGGGTGTGGAGCTCTGCTGTACCTCAAGTTTCAATGCAACTACTACTATTTTCTATCAATTCCGCTTGTTCTTATTCTAAGATATTCGTTGTACTTCAACATGATGAATATGATGATCCATGACACTCATCATCATTCTCACCTATGAACGCGTGACTGAAAACCACTTCCGTTCTACCTTAGACAGGGCGCATATCTCTTGGATTCCTTAGTCAGAATCTTCGTGGTATAAGCTAGAATTGATGACGGCATTCATGGGAATCCGGAAAGTCTAACCTTGTCTGTAGTATTCCGAGTAGGATTCCAGGATTGAATGACTGTAAGGAGCTTCAAACTCACGATTGTTGGGCGCGATGACAAACGCAAAAGAATCATGGGATTCTATTCCAACATGATCGAGAACCGACAGATGATTAGCCGTGCTGTGACAGAGCATTTGGACCATTTTCACTGAGAGGATAGGATGTAACCATTGACAATGGTGATGCCCTACATATAGCTTGCCATGGAAAGGAGTAAGAAGAATTGGATGAAAGCAGTAGGAAAGTAGAGATTCAGAAGGAACACAGCACCTCCATGCACTTATCTGAAATTCCCACCATTGAATTACATGAGTAACTCTATCTTTACTTTCTTATTTATTATTATTATTCGAAAACTCCATAACATTTATTATCCGCCTAACTGAGATTTACAAGATGACCATAGCTTGCTTCATACCAACAATCTCCGTGGGATCGACCCTTACTCACGTAAGGTATTACTTGGACGACCCAGTGCACTTGCTGGTTAGTTGTGCGGAGTTGTGACTAAGTGTGATTCACGTTTGAGAGTGCTACCAAGACTTTGGAGCCATTGTTGATGATCACAATTTCGTGCACCAGCGGTTGAATCCAGCCATGAAAGAGGTGGTGCAGAAGAAGGTCACTAAAATACTAGAAGCTAGGATTCTTTATCCTATTTCTGATAGCCCCTGGGTAAGCCCTGTCCAAGTCGTCCCTAAGAAGGGTGGCATGATAGTGGTTCATAATTAAAAAAATGAACTAGTTCCTACAAGAACAGTTATAGGGTATATGTATTGATTATAGAAGGCTCAATGCAGCTACCAGAAAGGATCATTTTCCTTTACCATTCATAGACCAGATGCTAGAAAGACTAGCAGGTCATGAATACTACTACTTCCTGGATGGATATTCAGGTTATAATCAAATTGCAGTAGATCCTCAGGATCAAGAGAAAACAGGATTCACATGTCCAACTAGAGTATTTGCATACAGAAGGATGCCATTTGGCCTGTGCAATGCACCTGCAACCTTTCAAAGGTGCATGCTCTCAATTTTCTCTGATATGGTGAAAAATTTTCTGGAAGTCTTCATGGATGACTTTTCAGTATTTGGAGACTCATTCAGCTCCGGTCTTGACCATCTAGCACTTGTTCTAAAGAAGTGCCAAGAGACTAACCTAGTTTTAAACTAGGAGAAATGTCACTTTATGGTGACTGAAGGAATTGTCCTTGGGCACAAAATTTCGAACAAGGGAATAGAGGTGGATCAAGCTAAGGTAAAGGTAATTGAAAAATTACCACCACCAGCCAATGTTAAGGCAATCAGAATCTTTCTGGGGCATGCAGGATTCTATAGGAGGTTTATAAAGGATTTTTCAAAAATTGCCAAACCTCTAAGTAATCTGCTAGCTGCTGACACGCCATTTATCTTTGATAAGGAGTGTCTGCAGGCGTTTGAGACTCTAAAAGCTAAGCTGGTAACAACACCAGTCATCTCTACACCAGACTGGACATTACCTTTTTAATTAATGTGTGATGCCAGTGACCATGCCATTGGTGCAGTATTGGGACAAAGGCATGACAAGCTTCTGCTCGTCATTTATTATGCCAGTCGTGTTCTAAATGACGCACAGAAGAACTACACAACCACAGAAAAAGAGCTACTTGCAGTGGTTTACGCCATTGACAAGTTCAGATCTTATTTAGTAGGATCAAAAGTGATTGTGTACACTGACCATGCTGCTCTTAAATATCTACTCACAAAGCAGGATTCAAAACCCAAACTCATAAGATGGGTGTTTCTTTTGCAAGAGTTTGATATAGAAATAAGAGACAGAAAAGGGACAGAGAATCAAGTAGCAGATCACCTGTCCCGAATAGAACCAATAGAAGGGGCATCCCTCCCTCTTACTGAGATCTCTGAAAAATTTTTGGATGAGCAACTCTTTGCCATCCAGGAGGTGCCATGGTTTACAGACATTGCAAGCTACAAGGCAGTAAGATTCATACCCAAAGAGTACAGTAGGCAGCAAGCAAAGAAATTGATCACGGATGCAAAGTACTATCTTTGGGATGAACCATATCTCTTCAAGAGATGTGTAGACGGAGTAATCCATAGATGTGTGCCTAAAGAAGAAGCACAGAAGATCCTCTAGCACTGCCATGGATCATAGTATGGAGGACATTTTGGAAGTGAGCGAACAGCCACAAGAGTCCTTCAATGCGGCTTCTACTGGCCTACTCTCTATAAAGACTCACGAGTGTTTGTACTTAACTGTGACAGTTGCCAAAGATCTGGCAATCTGCCTCACAGTTATGCCATACCTCAACAAGGGATCTTAGAGATTGAGTTGTTTGATGTATGGGGTATTGACTTCATGGGGCCATTCCCACCATCACACTCAAACACTTATATTCTGGTGGTAGTGGATTATGTATCCAAATGGGTGGAAGCTATAGCAACACCCACTAATGATACTAAGACAGTGCTGAAATTCCTCCAGAAGCACATCTTTAGCAGATTTGGTATCCCTAGAGTACAAATTAGTGATGGGGGCACTCATTTCTGGAATAAACAGCTTTATTCTGCTTTGGTTCGATATGGAGTTAGCCACAGGGTAACCACTCCATATCATCCACAGACAAATGGGCAAGATGAAGTCTCTAATAGAGAACTTAAAAGAATCCTGGAATAGACTGTGATTAACCATAGAAGGGATTGGGCAAGAAGCTTGGATGATGCTATGTGGGCATACAGAACAGCATTCAAGACTCCTATAGGGACCTCTCCATACAAGCTTGTGTATGGAAAGGCCTGTCACTTGCCAGTGGAATTGGAACATAAGGCCTACTGGGCAACCAGATTCCTAAACCTTGATGCCAAGTTAGCTGGAGAAAAACGATTGCTCCAGTTAAATGAGCTAGAGGAATTCAGACTCAATACTTTCGAGAATGCAAAAATTTACAAAGAGAAAGCAAAAAGATGGCATGATAAGAAATTATCATCCAGAGTCTTTGATCTAGGGCAGAAAGTTCTGCTATTTAATTCTAGGCTCAGATTATTCCCTAGAAAATTAAAGTCCCGGTGGAGAGGTCCATATGTGATTACCAGTGTGTCACCATATGGATACGTGGAGCTTTAGGATAATGATTCTAACAAAATGTTCATTGTTAATGGACAGAGAGTCAAACATTATCTTGAAAGCAATTTTGAGCAAGAATGCTCAAAACTGAGACTTGATTAAAGCTCAGTAATAGTCCAGCTAAAGATAATAAAGAAGCACTTGCTGGGAGACAACCCAGCCATTTACAAAGTTTATTTATTAATTAATTGATTTTTACAGATATATGTCAAGTATCTTCAAGGTACAATAGCAATTGCTTGAGTTCACAGAGTTATAGAATGATTCAAAGGATAAAAATAGCAAAAAAAGCTCACTGGTGCGAAAACACCAGTAAGAGCTGTTTTGGGCGTTCAACGCCAGAAAGAAGCATCTTCTGGGCATTGAACGCCAGAAAGAAGCACCTTCTAGGCGTTTAACGCCAGATTTACAGCATCCTGGGCGTTCAGAAAAACGCCCAGTGACAAAGGAGTTCCTGGCGTTCAATGCCAGAAAGAAGCAACAGCTGGGCGTTGAACGCCCAGGAGAAGCTGCACATGGGCGTTAAAACATGCAGCGTTTCGGCGTTTAACGCCAGGATGGTGGGGAGGAGGTAAATTCGTTTTTACTTCACAAGTTTTTTAATTTTCTACATTTCAATTCATGATTTCTTGCATAAACATGTTACAAATTCTCATCCTTTAATTCCAAAAATTTTAATCCTAATTTCTAAAAACCCTTTTTCAAAAATATCAAATGTATCTTAATCCATAAACATAAATCTTTTTCCAATCCAATCCAACTCTTTTTCAAATTTTTCAAAACTCAATTATCTTTTAAAATCTTTTTCAAAATAAAAATTCAGATTTATCTTTTTCAAATATCATTCACAACTTTTTAATTTTAAATTATATCTTTTTCTTATCATATTTATCTTTTATAAATCATATCTTCTATTTTATCTTTCTTCAATATTTTCAAAAACCCACCCCCTCCCTTTAAATCCACATTCGACCTCCGTCCTCTCATCCACCATTCGACACTAGCTCTCCTTTTATCCCTCTCCTTTCTTTTCTTTTGCTTGAGGACAAGCAAACCTCTAAGTTTGGTGTGTTTATCCGTGATCACTAAACCATACCCACTAAGATCATGGCTCCTAAAGGAAAACAACCCACTCTAAGAGGCAAGAGAGAGAGTATTCCAAAACCACTTTGGAATCAAGGGAGGTTCTTAACCAAAGAACATTCAGACCATTACTACAAAATAATGGGTCTAAGATCAGTGATCCCGGAAGTCAAATTTGATTTGAAAGAAGATGAATATCTGGAGATCCAAGAGCAAATTCAAAACAGGAACTGGGAAATCCTAGCTAATCCTGAAACAAAAGTGGAAAGGAATATGGTTCAGGAGTTCTACACTAATATGTGGCAAACAGACAGGTAGAGAATATTTGGAACTGCCCTCTATGACTATCGGACCTTGGTCAGAGGAAAGATTGTTCACATCCACCCTGATAAAATCAGGGAGATCTTTAAGCTGCCTCAGCTGAAAGATGACCCAGACTCCTTTAATAGGAGAATGATGAGAACAAACAAGGGCCTGGACAAGATTCTAGAGGATATATGCATCCCTGGAGCCAGGTGGACCACCAGCACCACGGGTGTCCTAAATCAACTCAAGAGAGAAGATCTCAAACCAGTAGCCAGAGGCTGGCTGGACTTCATTGGGTGTTCTATATTGCCCATTAGCAACTGTTCTGAAGTCACGGTTAAAAGAGCAGTGATGATTCACTGCATTATGTTGGGAAAAGAAGTAGAAGTTCATCAGTTAATTTCGTGTGAACTTTACATAATAGCAAACAAGAAATCCAAAGATGCCAAATTGGCTTATCCAAGCCTAATATCTATGCTATGTAAAGATGCTGGAGTAAAGATGGGAATAACTGAATATATCTCAGTTGAACGGCCAATCACCAAAATATCAATGGAAAAACAACAAGTGCAGGATTACCCCATCAAAAGGAGAGCACAGGAATTCCTCCCAGAAATCCCTCAATTTGAATACTGGGAGCATCTTGAAGCATCTATTACCAAGTTGCAAGAAGCTATGGACCAAATAAAGGAAGAACGGAATAATCAAAATAGCATGCTTTGCAAATTGCTTAGGGAACAAGAAGAGCAAGGGCGTGACTTAAAGGAACTAAAGCGTCAAAAATTATCTCTTGAAGGACCAAGCACCCCATAGACTAGAGGAACATCCACTTTCCAAAATAAAGGTTGTTGAGTTCTAATTTTTGCTTTAACTCTGCGATAGTTATTATTATAGGAATTTACCTTAGAAGTTATATATAAGTAGTAGTAACTAGGATATCTATTTTGATTTTATTTTCAATTAAGTTATAATTTTTTTCATCATCATCAAACATGAATAAAATAGTATATTTTTAGAATAAAGAGGCAATTTATATTTTTCGAGTATTTAATAAGCAAAATTCTAATTAATTATATGTGGTGGCAATACTTTTTATCGTCTGAATGAATGCTTGAATAGTGCATATTTTTTATCTTGAATTTTTTGAATGTTAAAATTGTTGGCTCCTGAAAGAATGATGAACAAGAGAAATATTATTGCTGATCTGAAAAATCATGAAATTGATTCTTGAAGCAAGAAAAAGTAGTGAAAAAAAATTACAAGGAATCATTGGATAAAGAAAAGGAAAAATCCAGTAGCTCTTAAAACCAAAAGGCAAGGGTAAAAAGGATCCAAGGCTTTGAGCATCATTGGATAGGAGGGCCTAAGGAAATGAATCCAGGCCTAAGCGGCTAAATTAAGCTGTCCATAACCATGTGCTTGTGGCATGCAGGTCCAAGTGAAAAGCTTGAGATTGAGTGGTTAAAGTCGTGATCCAACGCAAAAGAGTGTGCTTAAGAACTCTGGACACCTCTAATTGGGAACTTTAGCAAAGCTAAGTCACAATCTGAAAAGGTTCACCCAGTTATGTGTCTGTGGCATTTATGTATCCGGTGGTAATACTGGAAAACAAAGTGCTTAGGGCCACGACCAAGACTCATGAAGTAGCTGTGTTCAAGAATCAACATACTAAACTAGGAGAATCAATAATACTATCTGAATTCTGAGTTCCTATGGATGACAATCATTCTGAATTTCAAAGGATAAAGTGAGATGCCAAAACTATTTGGAAGCAAAAAGCTACTAGTCCCGCTCATCTAATTAGAATCTGAGCTTCACTTAAAACTCTGAGATATTATTGCTTCTTGATTTCTTTTTATCCTATTTTATTTATCTAGTTTCTTGAGGACAAGCAACAGTTTAAGTTTGGTGTTGTGATGAGCGGATATTTTATATGCTTTTTGGGGGTAATTTCATGTAGATTTTAGTATGTTTTAGTTAGTTTTTTTAATAGATTTTTAATAGTTTTTAGGCAAAAATCATATTTCTGGACTTTACTATGAGTTTCTGTGTTTTTCTCTGGTTTCAGGTATTTTCTGGCTAAAATTGAAGGAGCTGAGCAAAAATCTGATTTAGGCTAAAAAAGGACTGCTGATGCTGTTGGATTCTGACCTCTCTGCGCTCGGAATGGAATTTTTGAAGCTACAAAAGTCCAATTGGCGCTCTCTTCATTGGGTTTGAAAGTAGACATCCAGGGCTTTCCAGCAATATATAATAATTCATACTTTGCGCGAAAATAGATGAGGTAAATTGGTGTTCAACGCCAGTTCCATGTTGCAGTCTGGCGTTCAGCGCCAGAAACAAGTTACAAGTTGGAGTTCAACGCCAGAAACAGGTTACAACCTGGCATTCAACTCCAAAAACAGCCCATGCACGTTAGAAGCTTAAGTCTCAGCCCCAGGACACACCAAGTGGGCCCCAGAAGTAGATTTCTGCACTATCCATCTTAGTTTACTCATTTTCTGTAAACCTAGGTTACTAGTTTAGTATTTAAACAAATTTTAGAGATTTATTTTGTATCTCATGACATTTTTAGATCTGAATTTTATACTCTTTGATGGCATGAGTCTCTAAACTCCATTGTTGGGGGTGAGGAGCTCTGCAGCGTCTCGATTAATTAATGCAATTATTTCTGTTTTCCATTCAAACATGCTTGTTCCTATCTAAGATGTTCATTCGCGCTTCATTATGAAGAAGGTGATGATCCGTGATACTCATCACCTTCCTCAATCTACCAACGTGTGCCTGACAACCACCTCCGTTCTATATCAGATTGAATGAGTATCTCTTAGATTTCTTAATCAGAATCTTCGTGGTCTAAGCTAGAATTGATGGCGGCATTCAGGAGAATCCGGAAAGTCTAAACCTTGTCTGTGGTATTCTGAGTAGGATTCAAGGATTGAATGGCTGTGACAAACTTCAAACTCGGGATTGTTGGGCGTGATGACAAACGCAAAAGAATCAATGGATTCTATTCCGACATGATCGAGAACCAACAGATGATTAGTCGTGCTGTGACAGAGCATTTGGACCATTTTCACTGAGAGGATGGAAAGTAGCCATTGACAACGGTGACGCCCTATATATAGCTTGCCATGGAAGGAACTTTGCACTTTTGAAAGTGAGGAAGCATTATGTTACACGAATTCAGAAGACAAAGCATCTCCAAAACTCCAACATATTCTCCATTACTGCATAATAAGTATTTACTTCATGCTCTTTTATATTTTACAATCGAGGCTAAAGAATCCTATTGGTATCCTGACTAAGATTAATAAGATAACCATAGCTTGCTTCAAACCAACAATCTCCATGGGATTCGACCCTTACTCACGTAAGGTATTACTTGGACGATCCAGTGCACTTGCTGGTTAGCTGTGCGGATTGCAAAAGTGTGATTGCAATTTCGTGCACCACTAGCCTATACCACAGAGACCCTAATCTCCCCGAAAATTGACTGAACTGGTGTCTCGAGAAGTCTCCAACAAAGTCGTGGATTAGCCGTCTGAGAGATGTATAAACATAGCTGTTGGTTCGTGCTTTTTGGCCATGTATTCACACAAATCCAGGTAGACGCGGGTGTTTGTCAGGCACGTTCGTCTTAATGTAATGAACAGAGTTGATTGTCTGATCATCCTATTTACCACGATGAAGATCGGATATACATCTTAGAGATAAATCAAACATAGATCGAAGAAGAAACAGTAATACTTTTATTAATTCATAGGACTCAGTAGGGCTCCTCCCTTCAACCCAGGAGGTTTAGAAACTTATACTGAAAGGAAATACAAGTTAAAAAACGTGTATGCTATGCGAAGATGATGATTAAAGGTCTGAATAACATAAATTTAATCCCTTAAATACTAAACAGATGACTAGTAGGGGTAAAACAGTCTATTCAGTGCTAAAATCTACTTCTGGGGCCCACTTGGTGAGTGTTTGGGCTGAGCTTTGATAAGATCCACGTGCTATGAGGTCTCTTGGGTGTGGAATGCTAGCTAGGGGGTCCTCATTGGGCGTTTGGATGCTGGTCTCTACTTTTGGATGCTAGAGGCCAAGAAGGGGGCATGAAGCTGGCGTTGTGCGCCAATTTTGGGCATTTTAATCCAAAGAATAGTATGAACTATTATACATTTATAGAAAGCTCTGGAAGTCAGATTTTTATAGCCATTAAGAGCGCTCCATTTGAACTTATATAGCTCCAGAAAAGCTCTTTTGAGTGCAAAGAAGTCAAATCCTGACAGCATCTGCAGTGCTTTCTCTGCTCTGAATCAGACTTCTGCTCCAACTCGTCAATTTCAGCCAGAAACTATCTGAAATTGTAAAAAAACATAAAAGCTCATAGTAGACTCCAAAAATGTGAATTTAACACTAAAACCTATAAAAACTTAATAAAAACTAAACAAAACATACTAAAAACTATATGAAAATGATGTCAAAAAGCGTATAAAATATCCACTCATCAATTGGTTTTAGAGTAAATTTTAGCACTCTTAGCTTGAGATTGAGGACTTAGGTTCCTTGATGTCGTTGATGTCCAGTGTGATTGGTAATTTAGGGTTGTTAGTTGGATTTAGGATCAATTATGTCCACTTGACTTCACCCTCCGATATGTTAGAGGATAACTAAATGGAATTAACCTTTTGAATTACCATATTATGGTCAATGATCTAAGATAGAAATCCCTGACTCTTAATTCTTGTCATAAGTGTCTTTTAGGATTTATAGTTCCTTAGTTGTAGCTTTACTTTCTTGTCTCTCATACTAAAAACCCCAAAATTCTCATAACCAATAATATGCACACTTCCCTACAATTCCTTTGAGAGACGATCCGAAGTTTAAATACTCTCAGTTTTTATTGGTTTGACTTAAGTGACAAAAAAATTAAATTTTGATTAAGAGTTATCTATTAGTTTGGATCTATACATCAATGGTAGGGGTGCTCATAAAAAAACCAAAATGTGGTTAACTAGTTAAGAAACTATAACCACATTTTGGTTAACCAGTTTAATAAAATAATTTTAAAAATCATATCCATATTTTTTAGAATTGGTTAACCAAAATTAAATTAAAAAAAATTGATTTTTAACCGGTTAACCAAAACCAAAACTAAATTAAATTTCTCTTTCTCTCTCTCCTTTCTCCCTCTCCCCTTGTCTCTCTTCTTTTCCCCCCTCTTTCTCTCCCCTCTCCCTCTCTCTCCCCCTTCCTTCCCCTCTCTCTTCTTTTCTCGCCTCTATCTCTCTCACTCTCACTCTTTTCCCTCGCTATCTCCTCTCCTATTCTCTCTCTCATTTCCCTCTCTCTGCTTCTCTCTCTCTCTCTCTCCCTCTTTCTCTCCATTCTCTCTCCCTCTCTCTCTCTCTCTCGTCCCTTCCCCTCTTTCTCTCCTCCTCTCTCTCCCCTATCTGTCTCTTTCCCCTTTTTCCTTTCTTTCTCTCTCTCTCTCTCTTCCCTCCCCTTTCTCTCTCTCTCTCTCTCTCTATTCTTTTTCACTTTCTCCACCTCACTTTTCTTTCTCTCTCCATTGTCTCTCTATCCTTCTCTCCCCCTCTCTCTCCCCTTCCTTCTTTCTCTCTCTACTTCTCTTCCTCTCTCTCCTTTACTCTCTCCACTCTCTCTTTCTCTCTTTTTCTCTCCTTGTCTCTCTCTCATTTTCTCCCCTCTGTCTCTTTCTCTTTCTCATTGCCCTCTTCCTCTCCCTCCCTTCTCTCTCTTTCTCTCTTTTCTTTCCTTTCTCTCTCTACTCATCTCTTCCTTTTTTCTCTCTTCACTCCTTTAACTCCTCCTCCTCTCCTCTCCCTCGTTCTCTCCTTCATCTCTCTCCTTTTCCCTTCCCTCTCTCTCTCCTCTCCCTCCACTCTCTCTCCCCCCTTTTTCCCCCCTCTCTCTCTTTTCCTTTTCTCTCTTTCTCTCTCTCACTCCTCTTTCTTTCCTTTCCTTCTTTCTCTCTCTCCCCTTCCCTCTCTCTCATCCTCTTCCTCTCTTCCTTTTCTCTCTTTCTCTTCTTTCTTTTCCTACTCTCTCTTTTCTCTTTTTCTCTCAGCCTTCTCTCACTCTCTATCCTTCTTCTCTCTCTTTTCTCCTCTTCTCTCCAAAGCAAGAGAGAGATGAAAAAGAAGAGAGAGAGAAAATGAGGAGATAGAGGAGGAGATAGACAAAAAGATGAGAGATGAGAAGAGAGAAGAAGGGAAAGAGAGAGAAAAAGAGAGAGAAAGAGGGCAAGGGAGAGAGAGGAAGAGCGAGGAGGGAGAGATAGACTGAGAGAGAGAAAGATAGGAGGGGAGAGGAAGAGGAGGGGAGGGTTAGGGTGGCAATGGGTAAGGTAGGGTAGGGTTTGGATCCAACCCTAACCCTACCCGCGGGTTGAGATTTTTATATAAACTCAACCCTACCCTACTCGCGGGTTGAGAATATCTCAACTCTAACCGTACCCGCTCTTAACCCGCAGGTACCCAACCCTACCCGCGGATTACAGAAAAGATACACTATTATTATGTAACTTGATGATAATTTAAAATAGAACTAATTTTTATGTAAAAATATATATTAAATTATCAATTAATGATTTTCTTTTAATGGCTAAGAATCTGTTGTATTTAGTGAGAGATTTTTGGTTAAACATCCACTTAAAACATATTTTTATATAAGTATATAACATATACATATATAGAATGTGAGTTGGTCGGGTAGGGTTGAAGCTCAACCCGCACCCTACCCTACTCTACCCGTACAAGAACCCTACCCGCACCCTACCCTACCCGCTGTGGATCGGGTTGACAACCCTACCCGATCAGATGGGATTGGATTGGATACCCACGGGTAGCCTACATATTGCCACCCCTAGGGGAAGGGAGAGAGAGAGAGAGAGAGAGCATGAGGAGAGAGAAGAATAGAGAGAAAAGATGGGGAGATGAGAAAGAGGGGAAGAGGAGAGAAAGAGAGAGATAGATAGAGAGGAGGGAGAGAGAGAGAGAGAGAGAAAAGAAAGAGATGAGGAGAGAAAAGGAAAAGAGGAGGGAGAGAGAGAGAGAGAGAGAAATGGGAGAGAGGCGGAGAAAGAGAGAGAGAGAGAGAGAGAGAGAGAGAGAGAGAGAGGAAGACAAAGAGAAGGGAGGGGGAGAAAGAGGGGAAGGGGAGAGAGAGAGAGAGAATGAAGAGAGGAGAGGAGGGGGAGAGAAAAGGAGAGAGATGAAGAGAAGGAGATAAAAAAAAGTTACTCATATCATTTAGAAAGAAAATTATTTATATTAGAAAAAATTATTTAAAGAAAATGCTGAAAAGAGATAAGAAAGAAAAAGGAACGAAGCAATGGAAGGGATTTCATTATTTACAAATATTACTCGTATCATTTAGAAAGAAAAAAATTAATTTTTAGATTAAAAAAAATTCAATTTAAAAAAAGGTTAAAAATTTGGGTTTTTGTATGTAAAAAAATTAATTTTTGTGTAAAAACCGTTTTTTAATTGTAAAAATCAATTTTTTGGTATAAAAACTAGTTTTTTGGTGAAAATAGGTTTTTTAGTGTAAAAACCGGTTTTTTAACATAAAAATCAGTTTTTTCTATAAAAACCAATTATTTTTTAAAAACTGATTTTTATTTTAATAATCGATTAAAAACCGATTTCAAATTTTACTAACAAGTTAATAACCGGTTTTATCATGTATACAACCAATTTGGTTAATTAACCAAGACTATATTTTTAGTTAACCAAAAAATTGGTTTGGTTTTTGGATTAACTAAACCATGAACACCCCTAATCAATGAAATTATACTTCAACGGAATTATTTTATTATCAAATTTATCAAATATTGTTTAAGTTTGAGGGCATTGATGACTCCATATTTGATGATAAATTTTGTCTTGAATTGAGCGGATTTCCTCATATAAACTCACATTTATTCACTTGAATAGCATAATTTTGTAATATCTCTCTCAATTGCACCTAATTGTGAAAACAGGCTTTTTTGTTCTTTAATTTATCACTTCTTAATTTCTTTTTATGCCATCCGATGCCGTGATCAGTTTTGTTTAAGTATTTCAAGGTTAAGGTGCTTCAATGGCTTGAAAGGAATAAAAAAGAATGGAACGAAGAAGCGAATTCAAGAAGCAATTTGAATTGGAGTTCGCTGAAGTCTCGCGTAGGCGAAATTATCTCACATGAGCAAGTTTCTCGCTTGGGCGAGTAATGCTCGCATGGGTGAGTGTCTTGCTCGAGCAGTAAAACCTCGCGTGAGCGAGAAAATTCCGCGTGCTAAAAAATCCTCTACGTGCTTGGTTTAATGAAACACGTGCATCTTTGTTTTGGGCTTCTAAAAGGCCTTCAATTGTTATATTCTGATGTATTTTGGGCGCCAAAGGGGTGGAGAAGGAGGACACACACACATAATTTTAGTTTAGTTTTATCATGTTTTAGGTTAGATTTCTAGAGAGAGAGAGAGACTCTCTCTTCCCTCTAGAATTTAGGGTTTTTAGTTTAAATTCCTCTTAGCTTTAGGTTTTGATACTTGTTTTAATTTTATTTCCTTTACTTTTCCTTATTCCATTTCCTTATTTTTCTTAGTTTCTCTTTTTAATTTCTCAATTTTGTCTGTTTTAGTTTTATGAACAATCATGTTAATTTTGATCTCTATTAATACAATTTGATGTTTTTATGTTTATTTGAGTTGTTATTATTAGTTTCTTGCAATGGGTAGTTATAGATTTTATTATATTTGCAATTTACGATGTTTTTTTCTTTTTATGCACACCAAGTATTTGATAAAATGTTTGGTTTAGTTTTAGTGTAGTTTTTCATATTCTTGGCTTGAAATTGAGGACTTAGGTGACCTTGAGTCATTGATTTCTATTCTTAATTGTGACTAGGATTGTTAGTTGGTTTGGTTTCCACTAACGCTAGTCTTTCACTAAGTTAATTAATGAGTTGGCTAGGATTTATGGATTAAGATCAGTTATGCCTATTTGACTTATCCTCAATGTAGGGTTGAGGAAATGGGATTAATTCTTCACAATTGCCATGTTTGTGGTCAATGATTAGGATAAGAACCCTTGACCCTCAACCATTGCCAAGAGACTCTTTTTGCCATTTGAATTATCTTTTCTTTGATTAATTGTTTTGAGTTTAGTTCCTTGCATTCTTATTTACTTTCTTACCTTTTAATTTTCTTGCCAAATGCTATCACAATCCTTTTTTCTCATAGCCAATAATTGATCACTTAATTACAATTTCTAGGGAGAATGACCCGAGGTTTAATACTCTCGGTTTTTATTGGTTTGCATTATGATATCCTTTTAAACTTTAATTGAGGGTTGTTTGTCGGTCTAGACTATGCTTGCAACAAGATTCTATTTTATGAAATTCTAGATCGACATTAATCTCCACATCAGGTGCCCAGTACTATGAAGTTCGGCACCAACCCATTGTACCCTTCCCAGGTCACGAAGGCGCTGGGCTTTGGAGGCAGGGAGTTTGGCACCCAATTGGGCACTGGGCTTGGAGAATAGGGCGCTCAGCTTGGAGATTGGGCGTTGGGCACCGGTGCTTGGAGTTGGGTGCCTATTTCATGTGTATTTTTGTATTCATAGTGTCCAAGTATTAAAGATTTCTAAGTTTGGTGTCTTTCATGTTTTCTTTGCATCAAAAATTTTTCAAAAATATGTTCTTGATGTTCATCATGATCTTCAAAGTGTTCCTGGTGTTCATCTTGACATTCATAGTGTTCTTGCATGCATTAAGTGTTTTGATCCAAAATTCTTTGTTTTGAGTCATTTTTTATGATTTTCTCTCTTATCATTAAAAATTCAAAAATCAAAAAATATATCTTTTCCTTATTTCTCTCAAAATTTCGAAAATTTAGGTTGACTTAGTCAAAAAAAATTTTAAAATTAGTTGTTTCTTGTAAGTCAAGTCAAAGTTTCAAATTTAAAAAATAAATCTTATCTTTTTTTCAAAACTTTTTCAAAAATCAAATCTTTTACTTTTATCTTATGAATTTCGAAAATTTAAAACTATTTTTCAAAATATTTTTCTTAATTTTATTTCAAATTTTCGAAAATTATGCTAACAATTAATATGATTGATTCAAAAATTTGATGTTTGTTACTTTTTTGTTAAGAAAGGTTCAATCTTTAAATTCTAGAATCTTATCTTTTTGTTTCTTGTTAGTAAAGTAATCAATTTTAATTTTAATCATATCTTTCTATCTTATCTTTTATATCATATCTTTTTCAAAATTTTATCTTTTTCAAAAATTTGATTTTAAAAATATCTTTTCTAACTTCTTATCTTCTTATCTTTTCAAAATTAATTTTCAAATCTTTTTCAACTAACTATTTGACTTTTTGTTTGTTTCTTATCTTTTTCAAAACCACCTAACAAATTTTCTTTCTCTAATTTTCGAAAATACCTCCCTCTTTTTCAAAAATTCTTTTTAATTAATTAATTGTTTTAAATTTTAATTTTAATTTTATTTCTTATCTTAATTTTCGAAAATCATTAACTCCTTTTCAAAATTATTTTTGAAAACTTCTGTCTCTCATCCTATTCTATTTATTCATTCATTTACTAACACTTCTCTTCATCTCAAATCACTGCCCCTATCCTCACCCTTGTGTTTGGATTCTCCTTTCTTTATTCCCTTTCTTTTTCTACTAACAATAAGGAACCTCTTTACTGTGACATAGAGGATTCCTCTTCTTTTTCTGTTCTCTTTTCCTTCATATGAGCAGGAACAAGGAAAAATGCATTCTTGTTGAAGCTGATCCAGAACCTGAAAGGACTCTGAAGAGGAAACTAAGAGAAGCTAAATTACAACAATCCAGAGACAACCTTGCTGAAATTTTCGAACAAGAAAATGAGATGGCAGCCGAACCCAATAACAATAATGCAAGAAGGATGCTTGGTGATTATACTGCACCTACTTCCAAGTTTGATGGAAGAAGCATCTCAATTCCTGCCATTGGAGCAAATAATTTTGAGCTGAAACCTCAATTAGTTGCTCTAATGCAACAAAACTGCAAGTTTCATGGACTTTCATCAGAAGATCCCTACCAGTTCTTAACTGCGTTCTTGCAGATCTGTGAGACTGTTAAGACTAATGGAGTAGATCCTGAAGTCTACAGGCTCATGCTTTTCCCTTTTGCTGTAAGAGACAGAGCTAGAGCATGGTTGGACTCTCAACCTAAAGATAGCCTGGACTCCTGGGATAAGCTGGTCACGGCCTTCTTGGCTAAGTTCTTTCCTCCTCAAAAGCTGAGCAAGCTTAGAGTGGATGTTTAGACCTTCAAACAAAAAGATGGTGAATCCCTCTATGAAGCTTGGGAAAGATACAAGCAGATGACCAAAAAATGTCCTTCTGACATGTTTTTAGAATGGACCATGATAGATATATTCTATTATGGTCTATCTGAGTTCTCTAAGATGTCACTGGATCATTATGCAGGTGGATCCATTTACCTAAAGAAAACGCCTGTAGAGGCTCAAGAACTTATTGACATGGTTGCAAATAACCAGTTCATGTACACTTCTGAGAGGAATTCCGTGAATAATGGGATGCCTCAAAGGAAGGGAGTTCTTAAAATTGATGCTCTGAATGCCGTATTGGCTCAGAATAAAATGTTGACTCAGCAAGTCAACATGATTTCTCAAAGTCTGAATGGATGGCAAAATGCATCCAACAGTACTAAAGAGGCATCTTCTGAAGAAGAAGAAGCTTATGATCCTGAGAACCCTGCAATAGCAGAGGTAAATTATATGGGTGAACCTTATGGAAACACCTATAATTCATCATGGAGAAATCATCCAAATTTCTCATGGAAGGATCAACAAAAGCCTCAACAAGGCATTAATAATGGTGGAAGAAATAGGCTCAGCAATATCAAGCCTTATCCATCATCTTCTCAGCAACAGACAGAGAATTATGAATAGAGTACCTCTAACTTAGCAAATTTAGTCTCTGATCTGTCTAAGGCCACTTTAAGTTTCATGAGTGAAACAAGGTCCTCTATCAGAAATCTGGAGGCACAAGTGGGCCAACTGAGTAAGAAAATCACTGAAACTCCTCCTAGTACTCTCCCAAGAAATACTGAAGAAAATCCAAAAAGAGAGTGCAAGGCCATTGATATAATCAATATGGCCGAACCTAGAGAGGAAGGAGAGGACGTGAATCCCAATGAGGAAGACCACATGGGACGTCTCTCAAGCAAGAAGGAGTTCTCTATTGAGGACCCACGGGAATCTGAGGCCCATATAGAGACCATAGAGATTCCATTAAACCTCCTTCTGCCATTCATGAGCTCTGAAGACTATTCTTCCTCTGAAGAGGATGAAGATGTAACTGGAAAGCAAGTTGCTCAATATCTAGGAGCTATCATGAAACTGAATGCCAAGTTATTTGGTAATGAGACTTGGGAAGGTGAACATTCCTTGCTCATTAGTGAACTAGATACACAGGTTTAGCAAATTTTACCTCAAAAGAAACAAGATCCTGGTAAATTCGTAATACCCTGCACCATAGGCACCATGATCTTTGAAAAAGCTCTGTGTGACCTGGGGTCAGGTATAAATCTTATGTCACTCTCTGTAATGGAGAAGCTGGGGATCATTGAGATACAGCCTACCATATTTTCATTGCAAATGGCAGACAAGTCAGTAAGACAAGCTTATGGGTTGGTAGAGGACGTGTTGGTAAAGGTTGAAGGCCTTTACATCCCTACTGATTTCATAATCTTAGACACTAGGAAGGAGGAGGATGAATGCATCATCCTTGGAAGACCTTTCCTAGCCACAGCAGGAGCTGTGATAGATGTTAACAGAGGAGAATTAGTCCTTCAATTGAATAAGGACTACCTTGTGTTTAAGGCTCAAGGATCTTCTTCTTCAACAATGGAGAGGAAGCATGAAAAGCTTCTATCAGTACAGAGTCAAACAAAGCCCCCACAATCAAAATCTAAGTTTGGTGTTGACAGGTGATAAACCACTATTTTATGGTTTATCTTGTGCTTAATTGAGCGGATTTTATCGATCTTTCATACACTTATTCATACTAAATGCATGGGTTTATATTCTCCTTCCTGATTTTGTGCTATGATTGAAAATATGCTTCTTTGGCCTTATATTTGCTAATATTAAACCTCTCTTATTACCATTAGATGCCTTGATACTTGTGTTAAGTGATTTCAGAGATTACAGGGCAGGAATGGCTCAGAGGATAGAAAGGAAGCATGCAAAAGTGGAAGGAATACAAGACGTTGAAGGAACTGCAAAGCTGTCAGCCTAACCCTCTTGCACTAAAACGATCATAACTTGAGCTACAGAGATTCAAATGATGCGGTTCCAGTTGCGTTAGAAAGCTAACGTCCGGGGCTTCGATTTAATATATAATTCGCCATAGTGGCCATATAGATAGGTGACGCGAACACGCGTGCCACGCGGACGCGTCATATCTGCGAATCTCATTCCACGCAAACGCGTGGATGACGCCTCCGCGTCACTTTGCCGCGACCTGTACGGACCAGATTTTACAATCAGCAATTTTTGAGCTGTTTCTGACCTAGTTCTTGGCCCAGAAAATACAGATTAGAAGCTATAAAGTGGAGGAATCCATTAATTCATGGTCATACATTCATAATTCACACTTTTCATAATTTAGATGTAATTTTCATAGAGAGAGGTTCTCTCCTCTCTCTTAGGATTTATGATTAGGATTAGGATTAGGATTTCAACTTCTTCATCACAGGTTCAATGTTCCTTTAATTTATTTTCTACTTTTATTTATTACTTTAGTTGATTATTTGATGTTGCCAATTTGGCTTATGGATTTCTATGTTCAATCTAACTTTCTATTTAATATAATTCAAGGTATTTCAGATTTATGATTGCTTTCCTTTATATAGATAATTTAGATTTTCTACCTTTTGGCTCTGGTTGATTAATTGGTGACTCTTGAGTTATCAAACTCATTGTTGACTGAAAATTGGAATTCTTCAAGAATTAATTCGAGTTCCAATAACTCTAGCCTTTCCCAAGGAAAGACTAGGACCTGAGGAATCAAAATTAATTCATCCACTTAACTTACCTTCATAGTTAGAGGTTAACAAGGTGGGAGAAAAATCTAATTCTCTTCACAATTGATAAGGATAACTGGGATAGGACTTCCAGTTCTCATACCTTGCCAAGAGATTTTATAATTATTAATTTATTTTCCTTTATATCTGTGCCCATTGCTTAAATTCCAAAACCCCGATTTACAATCTTCATAACCAATAATAAGAACATACCTCCCTGCAATTCCTTGAGAAGACGACCCGATGTTTAAATACTTCGGTTATCAATTTATTTAAGGGTTTGTTACTTGTGACAACCAAAACGTTTGTAAGAAAGGACTTTTTTTGGTTTAGAAGCTATACTTGCAACGGAAATTTATTCTGAATTCTAGGCCACGCAAAAGTTCTCTCTTCAAAATGGCGCATGATTAGAGAAGAATAGAGTGATTACCCTATACACTAGAGAGACTAGAGTGAGACATACACTACTAGTGAGGGTTCAATGCTTGATTCTATGTTCCCTGCTTTCATGAGCTATCTTCTTACAAGTTTACTTGTCTTTCATTCTATAATTTGAATTAGTGGAATTGATTCATATTTTGTCTTGAAGAACTTGCTTACTTTTAACCAAGTAGATAGAAACATTTTTGCATTCATATAGATAGGTTGCATTTCATACATTTTACCATTCCTCTTCATTCCTTTATAGCTTCTCTTGAGCTTAGCATGAGGACATGCTAATATTTAAGTGTGGGGAGATTGATAAACCACTATTTTATAGTTTATCTTGTGCTCAATTGAGTGGTTTTTTATCAAGTCTTTGCACACTTATTCATACTATTTGCATGGTTTTACAATTCCTTCCTCATGATATTATATATGTGAAAACATGTTTTCTATGCTTTAGAAATATTAAATTTTATTATCCTTTATTATCATTCGATGCCTTGATATGTGTGTTAGGTGATTTTAGGGATTATAGGGCAGGAATGACTTAGAGGATAGAAAGGAAGTATACAAAAGTGGAAGGAATACAAGAAGTTGAAGAAACTGCTAAGCTGTCAGCCTGACTTTTTTTCACTCAAACAGACATAACTTGAGCTACAGAGGTCCAAATGATGCGGTTCAAGTTGTATTGGAAAGCTAACGTCTGGAGCTTCGATTTGATATATAATTTGCCATAGTAGCCATACCACCAGGCAACGCGAATGCGTGATCCACGCGGACGCGTCGCAGTGACAAAAAACCAGCGTAGCTAAATTCGTAAACAGCGCTTTCTGGGCTGTTTCTGACCCAGTTTTCGGCCCAGAAAACACAGATTAGAGGCTATAAAGTGGGGGAATCTATTAATTCAATATCATACATTCATATTACACTTTTTGTAGTTTTAGATATAGTTTTTAGAGAGAGAGGTTCTCTCCTCTCTCTTAGGATTTAGGATTAGGATTTTTAAAAATTAGGGTTTACTTCTCCTTCAGCCACAGGTTCAATATTCTTTTTCCTTTATATTTCTCTTCTATTTTTAGATACTCTAATGCTTTTATTTATGTTTGATTTATGTTGCCCAATTGGCTTATGAATATTTTCCATGTTAGATTTGACTGCTTTGAATGAATGTTATTTGAGGTATTCCAGATATTTATGATTTCAATTTAGCTTTCTACATTCCTGGCTTTGGTTAAGAAATCAGTAACTCTTGAGTTATCAAACTCAATGTGATCGATAATCGCTATCTTTGCTAATTAGCTTGAACTTCTATAATCCCAATCTTTTTCTAGTAATTAACTAGGATTTGAAGATCAAATTAATTAGCCACTTGACCTTCCTTCGCACCAGCAGAGGTTAACTAAGTGGAATTAAGATTTAATTTTCATCATCATTGATAAGGATAACTAGGATAGGACTTCCAATTTCTCATACCTTGCCAAGATTTTATTTTGCAGTCATTTATTTATTTTATTTGTCATTTATCATATTTGTTCCTCATTCTCAAAACCTCCAATTTACAAAACTCATAACCAATAATAAGAACACACCTCCCTGCAATACCTTGAGAAGACGACCCGAGGTTTAAATACTTTGGTTATCAATTTATTTAGGGGTTTGTTACTTGTGACAACCAAAACATTTGTACGAAGGGATTTCTGTTGGTTCAGAATCTATACTTACAACGCGACTTTATAAAATTCTTTACTAGTAAAAATTCCAACGTCAAAATGCGTCACGCTTTCGCGTGACTGACACGACCGCGTCGATTAATTTAAGCGCAAGTCACGCGACCGAATCCCCCATGCGTCCGCGTCATTTTTCAAAATAGGCCATCCACGCGATCGCGTCCCCCGCGCGACCGCGTCACCCAGATTTTTGGCAAAATGCATTTAAACAGAGAGTTGTGCGAACGCGAGGCTGCACTCGCGCCACTAACACAAATCGAGTCACGCGTTCGTGTGCCATACGCGTTCGCGTCACTTCCTCGAAGCGCTATCCACGTGACCGCGTGCCCTGCGCATCCGCGTCCCCTGCGCCGCGCAGCCTATCCATCCCAGCGCCAACTATCTTATCTTTTCTTAATCTTTTTCTTTCCCCTTTCTTAATTCTTTCTTCTTCCTTCTTTCCTTTCTTCTATTATCTCTATTCTTCACCTTATTCATTCTTTTTCTTCTTCTCTCTTTACTCTCTTCTTTCTTCTTCTCCCTTTCTTTTCTATATTTGCTATTTTACATTGGTGTTACAATCTTTTTACTCATCTGTTCCATATCTCTTGCATTATTTTAGGTGCTTCTTAACTTGTTTGCTATTTAGTTGACTTACCATGTGCTTCTATTATTTTCTCACTTGCATGTTGTAGCTATGGTGCACGAAATTGTGATCACTACTTTTCACAAATCAATTAATCCCCAGTGATGAACCCAAAAACTTGGTGTTCAATACCATGGCATAAACACAACTTCACACAACTAACCAGCAAGTGTACTGGGTCGTCCAAGTAATAAACCTTACGCGAGTAAGGGTCGATCCCACAGAGATTGTTGGTATGAAGCAAGCTATGGTCACCTTGTAAATCTTAGTCAGGCAAACTCAAATGGATATGGGTGATATACGAATAAAACATAAAGATAAAGATAGAGATACTTATGTAATTCATTGGTGGGAGTTTTAGATAAGCGTATGAAGATGCTTGGTCCCTTCCGTCTCTCTGCTTTCCTATTGTCTTCATCCAATCCTTCTTACTCCTTTCCATGGCAAGCTTATGCAAGGGTTTCACCGTTGTCAGTGGCTACCTCCCATCCTCTCAGTGGAAATGTTCAACGCACCCTGTCACGGCACGGCTATCCATCGGTCGGTTCTCAATCAGGCCGGAATAGAATCCAGTGATTCTTTTGCGTCTGTCACTAACGCCCCGCCCTCAGGAGTTTGAAGCTCGTCACAGTCATTCAATCATTGAATCCTACTCAGAATACCACAGACAAGGTTAGACCCTCCGGATTCTCTTGAATGCCGCCAGCAGTTCTAGCCTATACCACGAATACTCTGATCTCACGGAATGGCTGGCTCAGTTGTCAGGCGAGCGCTCAGTTGTCAGGCGATCAACCATGCGTCGTGTATCAGGAATCCAAGAGATATTCACCCAATCTAAGGTAGAACGGAGGTGGTTGTCAGGCACACGTTCATAGGTGAGAATGATGATGAGTGTCACGGATCATCACATTCATCAAGTTGAAGAACAAGTGATATCTTGGAACAAGAACAAGCGGAATTGAATAGAAAAACAATAGTAATTGCATTAATACTCGAGGTACAGCAGAGCTCCACACCTTAATCTATGGTGTGTAGAAACTCCACCGTTGAAAATACATAAGAACAAGGTCTAGGCATGGCCGAATGGCCAGCCTCCCAATGATCTAAGATAGCATCAGAACAAGGATAACTACCTAGATGTCTCAATACAATAGTAAAAGGTCCTACTTATAGAGAACTAGTAGCCTAGGGTTTACAGAGATGAGTAAATGATATAAAAATCCACTTCCGGGCCCACTTGGTGTGTGCTTGGGCTGAGCATTGAAGCATTTTCGTGTAGAGACTCTTCTTGGAGTTAAACGCCAGCTTTTATGCCAGTTTGGGCGTTTAACTCCCATCCTTGTGCCAGTTCCGGCGTTTAACGCTGGGAATTCTGGGGGTGACTTTGAACGCCGGTTTGAGCCATCAAATCTTGGGCAAAGTATGGACTATCATATATTGCTGGAAAGCCCAGGATGTCTACTTTCCAACGCCGTTGAGAGCGCGCCAATTGGGCTTCTCTAGCTCCAGAAAATCCACTTCGAGTGCAAGGAGGTCAGAATCCAACAGCATCTGCAGTCCTTTTTAGTCTCTGAATCAGATTTTTGCTCAGGTCCCTCAATTTCAGTCAGAAAATACCTGAAACCACAGAAAAACACACAAACTCATAGTAAAGTCCAGAAAAAGTGAATTTTAACTAAAAACTAATAAAAATATACTAAAAACTAACTAGATCATACTAAAAACATACTAAAAACAATGCCAAAAAGCGTATAAATTATCCGCTCATCACAACACCAAACTTAAACTGTTGCTTGTCCTCAAGCAATTGAAAATCAAATAAGATAAAAAGAAGAGAATATGCAATGAATTCCAAAAACATCTATGAAGATCAGTATCAATTAGATGAGCGGGGCTTTTAGCTTTTTGCCTCTGAACAGTTTTGGCATCTCACTCTATCCTTTGAAATTTAGAATGGTTGGCTTCTTTAGGAACTCAGAATCCAGATAGTGTCATTGATTCTCCTAGTTAAGTATGATGATTCTTGAATATAGCTACTTATTGAGTCTTGGCCGTGGCCCAAAGCACTCTGTCTTCCAGTATTACCACCGGATACATACATGCCACAGACACATAATTGGGTGAACCTTTTCAGATTGTGACTCAGCTTTGCTAGAGTCCCCAGTTAGAGGTGTCCAGGGTTCTTAAGCACACTCTTTTTGCCTTGGATCACAACTTTATTTCTTTCTTTTTTTTTGAAATTTTTCTTTTCTTTTTTTTTTGTATTCACTGCTTTTTCTTGCTTCAAAAATCATTTTTATGATTTTTCAGATCCTCAGTAACATGTCTCCTTTCTCATCATTCTTTCAAGAGCCAACATTCATGAACCACAAATTCAAAAGACATATGCACTGTTTAAGCATACATTCAGAAAACAAAAATATTGCCACCACATCAAAATAATTAAACTGTTATAAAATTCAAAATTCATGCAATTCTTTTCTTTTTCAATTAAGAACATTTTTCATTCAAGAAAGGTGATGGATTCATAGGACATTCATAACTTTAAGGCATAGACACTAAGACACTAATGATCACAAGACACAAACATAGATAAACATAAGCACTATTTTTTTCGAAAAACAGAAAATAAAGAACAAGGAAATTAAAGAACGGGTCCACCTTAGTGATGGCGGCTTGTTCTTCCTCTTGAAGCTCCTATGGAGTGCTTGAGCTCCTCAATGTCTCTTCCTTGTCTTTGTTGCTCCTCTCTCATGATTCTTTGATCTTCTCTAATTTCATGGAGGAGGACGGAGTGTTCTTGATGCTCCACCCTTAGCTGTCCCATGTTGGAACTCAATTCTCCTAGGGAGGTGTTTAGTTGCTCCCAATAGTTTTGTGGAGGAAAGTGCATCCCTTGAGGTATCTCAGGGATTTGATGATGAGAGGGGTCTCTTGTTTGCTCCATCCTCTTCTTAGTGATGGGCTTGTCCTCATCAATGGGGATGTCTCCCTCTATGTCAACTCCAACTGAATAACAGAGGTGACAAATGAGATGAGGAAAGGCTAGCCTTGCCAAGGTAGAGGACTTGTCCGCCACCTTATAGAGTTCTTGAGCTATAACCTCATGAACTTCTATTTCTTCTCCAATCATGATGCTATGAATCATGATAGCCCGGTCTATAGTAACTTTGGACCGGTTGCTAGTGGGAATGATTGAGCGTTGGATGAACTCCAACCATCCCCTAGCCACAGGCTTGAGGTCATGCCTTCTCAGTTGAACCGGCTTCCCTCTTGAATCTCTCTTCCATTGGGCGCCCTCTTCACATATGACTGTGAGGACTTGGTCCAACCTTTGATCAAAGTTGACCCTTCTAGTGTAAGGATGTTCATCCCCTTGCATCATGGGCAAGTTGAATGCCAACCTTACATTTTCCGGACTAAAATCCAAGTATTTCCCCCGAACCATAGTAAGCCAATTCTTTGGATCCGGGTTCAAACTTTGATCATGGTTCTTGGTGATCTATTCACTGGCATAGAACTCTTGAACCATTAAGATTCTGACTTGTTGAATGGGGTTGGTAAGAACTTCCCAACCTCTTCTTCGGATCTCATGTCGGATCTCCGGATATTCACTCTTTTTGAGTGAAAAAGGGACCTCGGGGATCACCTTCTTCAAGGCCACAACTTCATAGAAGTGGTCTTGATGCACCCTTGAGATGAATCTCTCCATCTCCAATGACTCGGAGGTAGAGGCTTTTGCCTTCCCTTTCCTCTTTCTAGAGGTTTCTCCGGCCTTGGATGCCATAAATGGTTATGGAAAAACAAAAAGCAATGCTTTTACCACACCAAACTTAAAAGGTTTGCTCGTCCTCGAGCAAAAGAAGAAAGAAGAGAGTAGAAGAAGAAGAAATGAGAAAGAAGGGAATGGCTTTGTGTTCGGCCAAAAAGGGGGAGAAGTGGTGTTTAGGTTGTGTGAAAATGAAGGAGTGAAGATGGGTTTATATAGGAGTGGGGGGCTCATGGTTCGGTCATGTATGGGTGGGTTTGGGAGGAAAAGTGGTTTGAATTTGAAGGGTGAGGTAGGTGGGGTTTTATGAAGGATAGATGTGAGTGGTGAAGAGAAAGATGGGATTTGATAGGTGAAGGGTTTTTGGGGAAGAGGTGTTGAGGTGATTGGTGAATGGGTGAAGAAGAGAGAGATTGGTAGGGTAGGTGGGGATCCTGTGGGGTCCACAGATCCTAAGGTGTCAAGGAAAAGTCATCCCTGCACCAAATGTCATGCAAAAATGCGTTTTGAGCCAATTCTGGCGTTAAACACCGGGCTGGTGCCCATTTCTGGCGTTTAACGCCAGTCTGATGCCCCTTTCTGGCGTTAAACGCCCAAAATGGTGCCAGACTGGGCGTTAAACGCCCATCTGCTAGCCTCACTGGCGTTTAAACGCCAGCAGGTTCTTCCTCTAGGGTGTGCTGGTTTTCTTTCTGTTTTTCATTCTGTTTTTGCTTTTTCTATTGATTTTGTGACTTCTCATGATCATCAACCTACAGAAAACATAAAATAACAAAAGAAAATAGATAAAATATAACATTGGGTTGCCTCCCAACAAGCGCTTCTTTAATGTCAGTAGCTTGACAGAGGATTCTCATGGAGCCTCACAGGTGCTCAGAGCAATGTTGGAACCTCCCAACACCAAACTTAGAGTTTGAATGTGGGGGTTCAACACCAAACTTAGAAGTTGGTTGTGGCCTCCCAACACCAAACTTAGAGTTTGACTGTGGGGGCTCTGTTTGGCTCTGTTTTGAGAGAAGCTCTTCATGCTTCCTCTCCATGGTGACAGAGAGATATCCTTGAGCCTTAAACACCAAGGATTCTTCATTCACTTGAATGATCAATTCTCCTCTATCAACATCAATCACAGCCTTTGCTGTGGCTAGGAAGGGTCTGCCAAGGATGATGGATTCATCCATGCACTTCCCAGTCTCTAGGACTATGAAATCAGCAGGGATGTAATGGTCTTCAACTTTTACCAGAACATCCTCTACAAGTCCATAAGCTTGTCTTCTTGAATTGTCTGCCATCTCTAGTGAGATTTTTGCAGCTTGCACCTCAAAGATCCCTAGCTTCTCCATTACAGAGAGAGGCATGAGGTTTACACTTGACCCTAGGTCACACAAGGCCTTCTTGAAGGTTATGGTGCCTATGGTACAAGGTATTGAAAACTTCCCAGGATCCTGTCTCTTTTGAGGTAATTTCTGCCTAGACAAGTCATCCAGTTCCTTGGTGAGCAAAGGGGGTTTATCCTCCCAAGTCTCATTTCTAAATAACTTGTCATTTAGCTTCATGATTGCTCCAAGGTATTTAGCAACTTGCTCTTCAGTGACATACTCATCCTCTTCAGAGGAAGAATACTCATCAGAGCTCATGAATGGCAGAAGTAAGTCCAATGGAATCTCTATGGTCTCATTTTGAGCCTCAGATTCCCATGGTTCCTCATTAGGGAACTCATTGGAGGCCAGTGGACGTCCATGGAGGTCTTCCTCAGTGGCGTTCACTGCCTCTTCCTCCTCTCTAAATTCGGCCATGTTGATGGCCTTGCACTCTCCTTTTGGATTTTCTTCTGTATTGCTTGGAAGAGTACTAGGAGGGAGTTCAGTAATTTTCTTACTCAGCTGACCCACTTGTGCCTCCAAATTTCTAATGGAAGACCTTGTTTCAGTCATGAAACTTTGAGTGGTTTTGATTAGATCAGAGACCATGGTTGCTAAGTCAGAGGTGTTCTACTTAGAACTCTCTGTCTGTTGCTGAGAAGATGATGGAAAAGGCTTGCTATTGCTAAACCTGTTTCTTCCACCATTATTATTGTTGAAACCTTATTGAGGTCTCTGTTGATCCTTCCATGAGAGATTTGGATGATCTCTCCATGAAGGATTATAGGTGTTTCCATAGGGTTCTCCCATGTAATTCACCTCTTCCATTGAAGGGTTCTCAGGATCATAAGCTTCTTCTTCAGATGAAGCTTCCTTAGTACTGCTTGGTGCATTTTGCATTTCAGACAGACTTTGAGAAATCATATTGACTTGTTGAGTCAATATTTTGTTCTGAGCCAATATGGCATTCAGAGTGTCAATCTCAAGAACTCCTTTCTTCTGACTAGTCCCATTGTTCACAGGATTCCTTTCAGAAGTGTACATGAATTGGTTATTTGCAACCATTTCAATTAGTTCTTGAGCTTCTGTAGGCGTCTTCTTCATATGAAGAGATCCTCCAGCAGAGCTATCCAAAGACATCTTGGATAGTTCAGAGAGACCATCATAGAAAATTCCTATGATGCTCCATTCAGAAAGCATATCAGAGGGACACTTTCTGATTAATTGTTTGTATCTTTCCCAAGCTTCATAGAGGGATTCTCCTTCCTTCTGTCTGAAGGTTTAGACTTCCACTCTAAGCTTACTCAATTTTTGAGGTGGAAAGAACTTTGCCAAGAAGGCATTGACTAGCTTTTCCCAAGAGTTCAGGCTTTCTTTAGGTTGTGAGTCCAACCATGTCCTAGCTCTGTCTCTTACAGCAAAAGGGAATAGCATAAGCCTGTAGACCTCAGGGTCAACCCCATTAGTCTTGACAGTGTCACAGATTTGCAAGAATTCAGCTAAGAACTGATGAGGATCTTCCAATGGAAGTCCATGGAACTTACAATTCTGTTGCATTAGAGAAACTAATTGAGGCTTAAGCTCAAAGTTGTTTGCTCCAATGGCAGGGATAGAGATGCTTCTCCCATAGAAGTCGGGAGTAGGTGCAGTAAAGTCACCCAGCACCTTCCTTGCATTGTTGGCATTGTTGTTGTTTTCGGCTGCCATGTGTTCTTCTTCTTTGAAGATTTCTGTTAGGTCCTCTATAGAGAGTTGTGCCTTAGCTTCTCTTAGCTTTCGCTTCAAGGTCCTTTCAGGTTCAGGATCAGCCTCAACAAGAATGCTTTTGTCTTTGCTTCTGCTCATATGAAAGAGAAAAGAACAAGGAAATATGGAATCCTCTATGTCACAGTATAGAGATTCCTTGAGGTGTCAGAGGAAAAGAAAAATAGAAGGCAGAAGTAGAAAATTCGAACTTATCAAAGAAGATGGAGTTCAAATTTTGCATTAAGGAATAGTGTTAGTCCATAAATAGAAAGATGTGAGAAGAGGGGAAGCAATTTTCAAAAATTAAGTAAAAGATTTTGAAAACATTTTGAAAAACACTAATTGATTTTCGAAAATAAAAGTGGGAAAGAAGTAAAGTGATTTTTGAAAAAGATTTTGAAATTAGAAATTAAAAAGATATGATTGAAAACTATTTTGAAAAAGATGTGGTTAAGAAGATATGATTGGTTTTAAAAAATGTGATTGAGAAGATATGATTTGAAAAACATTTTAAAAAGATTTGATTTTGAAAATTAATGACTTGGCTATCAAGAAAAGATATGATTCAAACATTAAACCTTTCTCAACAGAAAAGGCAACATACTTGAAATGTTGAATTAAATCATTAATTGATAGCAAGTATCTTTGAAAATAGAAAGAAATTGATTTTGAAAAAGATTTGATTGAAAAGATTTGATTTGAAAAAGATTTGATTTTAAAAAATTTTGAAAACCTGAAAAAAATTTGATTTAAAAACAGAATCTTCCCTCTTGTGCCATCCTGGCGTTAAACGCCCAGAATGGTGCACATTCTGGCGTTTAACGCCCAAATCACTACCCTTTTGGGCATTAAACGCCCAGCCAGGCACCCTGGCTGGCGTTTAAACTCCAGTTTGCCCTTCTTCACTGGGCGTTTTGAACACACAGCCTTTTCTGTATAATTCCTCTGCAGCATGTTCTGAATCTTCAATTCTCTGTATTATTGACTTGAAAAGACACAAATTAAAAATATTTTTGGATTTTTAATAGTGAAGAATAATCAAAATGCAACTAAAATCAAATAACAATGCATGCAAGACACCAAACTTAGCAGTTTGTATACTACTGACACTGATAAAGTGAGAATGCATATGAGAAACACAAACACTCAAGTCAAGAGAATTCAAAGATCAGAGCAAGAAAATAATCAAGAATTACTTGAAGATCCTTAAGACACATGAATGAATGCAAGAAGAACAGAAACTTGCAATTGACACCAAACTTAAAATGAAACGCTAGACTCAAACAAGAATTATTTTTGGATTTTATGATTTTGTAATTTTTTTGGATTTTTCGAAAATTAAGTGGAAAAGAAAATAAAGGTATCAAAATTCTTAATGAGAATTCCAGGAATCATGCAATGTTTAGTCTAAGACTCCGGTCCAGGAATTAGACATGGCTTCACAGCCAGCCAAGCTTTCAAAGAAAGCTTCGGTCCAAAACACTAGACATGGCCAATGGCCAGCCAAGCCTTAGCAGATCACTGCTCCAACAGCAAGATTGATAGAAATCAACATGCTCTTGTGATGATAAGTTGAAACCTCGGTCCAATGAAATTAGACATGGCTTCACAGCCAGCCAGACTTCAACAGATCATCTTGAAACTCTAGAATTCATTCTTAATAACTCTGAAGAAAAAATACCTAATCTAAGCAACAAGATGAACCGTCAGTTGTCCAAACTCAACAATCCCCGGCAACGGCGCCAAAAACTTAGTGCACGAAATTGTGATCACTACTTTTCACAAATCAATTAATCCCCAGTGATGAACCCAAAAACTTGGTGTTCAATACCATGGCATAAACACAACTTCGCACAACTAACCAGCAAGTGTACTGGGTCGTCCAAGTAATAAACCTTACGCGAGTAAGGGTCGATCCCACAGAGATTGTTGGTATGAAGCAAGCTATGGTCACCTTGTAAATCTTAGTCAGGCAAACTCAAATGGATATGGGTGATATACGAATAAAACATAAAGATAAAGATAGAGATACTTATGTAATTCATTGGTGGGAGTTTCAAATAAGCGTATGAAGATGCTTGGTCCCTTCCGTCTCTCTGCTTTCCTATTGTCTTCATCCAATCCTTCTTACTCCTTTCCATGGCAAGCTTATGCAAGGGTTTCACCGTTGTCAGTGGCTACCTCCCATCCTCTCAGTGGAAATGTTCAACGCACCCTGTCACGGCACGGCTATCCATCTGTCGGTTCTCAATCAGGCCGGAATAGAATCCAGTGATTCTTTTGCGTCTGTCACTAACGCCCCGCCCTCAGGAGTTTGAAGCTCGTCACAGTTATTCAATCATTGAATCCTACTCAGAATACCACAGACAAGGTTAGACCTTCCGGATTCTCTTGAATGCCGCCATCAGTTCTAGCCTATACCACGAAGACTCTGATCTCATGGAATGGCTGGCTCGGTTGTCAGGCAAGCGCTCGGTTGTCAGGCGATCAACCATGCGTCGTGTATCAGGAATCCAAGAGATATTCACCCAATCTAAGGTAGAACAGAGGTGGTTGTCAGGCACACGGATCATCACATTCATCAAGTTGAAGAACAAGTGATATCTTGGAACAAGAACAAGCGGAATTGAATAGAAGAACAATAGTAATTGCATTAATACTCGAGGTACAGCAGAGCTCCACACCTTAATCTATGGTGTGTAGAAACTCCACCGTTGAAAATACATAAGAACAAGGTCTAGGCATGGCCGAATGGCCAGCCTCCCAATGATCTAAGATAGCATCAGAACAAGGATAACTACCCAGATGTCTCAATACAATAGTAAAAGGTCCTACTTATAGAGAACTAGTAGCATAGGGTCTACAGAGATGAGTAAATGACATAAAAATCCACTTCCGGGCCCACTTGGTGTGTGCTTGGGCTGAGCATTGAAGCATTTTCGTGTAGAGACTCTTCTTGGAGTTAAACGCCAGCTTTTATGCCAGTTTGGGCGTTTAACTCCCATCCTTGTGCCAGTTCCGGCGTTTAACGCTGGGAATTCTGAGGGTAACTTTGAACGCCGGTTTGAGCCATCAAATCTTGGGCAAAGTATGGATTATCATATATTGATGGAAAGCCCAGGATGTCTACTTTCCAACGCCATTGAGAGCGCGCCAATTGGGCTTCTAAAGCTCCAGAAAATCCACTTCGAGTGCAGGGAGGTCAGAATCCAACAGCATCTGCAGTCCTTTTTAGTCTCTGAATCAGATTTTTGCTCAGATCCCTCAATTTCAGTCAGAAAATATCTGAAATCACAGAAAAACACACAAACTCATAGTAAAGTCCAGAAAAGTGAATTTTAACTAAAAACTAATAAAAATATACTAAAAACTAACTAGATCATACTAAAAACATACTAAAAACAATGCCAAAAAGCGTATAAATTATCCGCTCATCAAGCTACCATATAATTGAGACCCTCATTATTTGGCATTAACCCACCTAGACTTTATTTATATTCTTATTTTTATTTATGGGTCACTTTTTCTTCTTTTTCCTCTTCTTTCAGGATGGCCACCGAGGAAGGGAAAGGAAAAGCTTCTAAATGGGGAGACAAACAAGTCAATTTGCACAACCTATAGCGAAAGGCATCAGTTGGAGCAGCCCGTCCACTTATACATCTTAGCATGCACCGAGGACGGTGCAATCATTAAGTGTGGAGAGGTCGATACCGATCTCCATGGGTTAGTTATTTTCTGACTCAACACCAATGTTTAAACTTTTCTGTAGTTAGTTCTTGCATTTGCATGTTTGATTGCATTATAGTTAGATTTTGTGCATATTTTACCACCACTTGGTTGAAGTAATAAATTTCTTTTCAAGACTTTATTTTGTAATATTTCACTAATTTAAATCAAATTTAAATGTTAAATTTGTTTGGAAGTTGTATTTGGAACATAGTTAAAAGCTAGAACACATAACCTGTGAGAATTGAGCTTATTTACATAGTTACATTATTTAACCATAAATTTTTATTCTTGTGTGTTTTCTTCTCTATGATTGCAATCGTTGCTTTGTGCCATTCTATATGTCCATTAATTAGTGTATGTACATGCTTGCATATGATTGAGGCCATATTTGATTATTAACTCACTTATTACAAATAAAGCCTACCCTTTTATGTCACCCTTGTTAGCCATCTTGAGCTTTTTAATCCCCTTTTGTTTTATAATCACATTACTAGCCTTAAGCAGAAAAACAAATTAAAAATTCCTAGTTGAATCCTTGGTTAGCTTTAGATATTGTGTATAATTTAAGTGTGGGGAATTTTATGGGAACATGGGATGATAAAAAAATTAGGGAATTGAATTGAATACGTTATTTGAAAATTTGGGAAGCATGCTCATGTGAAATCAAAATAATTAAATTACCATGTGCATTGATATAAAAAAAATAAAAATAAAAATAATTAAAAAAACATAGAAAAAAAATTTATTAAGTAATTAAATAAGGGGATACAAAAAAATTATTATTACCCCAAATGCAAAATAAAAAAAAAGAATCAATGCACATGGGACAAAATTCAAAAATAAGTTTGATACATGAGCATGCAATACAAAAGTGAAAAAATTTGGGTAGCTAGGTAAAGCATATTAAATTGTATAAAGTATGTATATGTTAGGTGAGATCTTAGACTAATCAAGGATTTACTTTGTTAGCTCACTTAGCCTTATATATGTATCCTTACCTTTACCTCAGCCCCATTACAACCCTGAAAAGACCTCATGATGTTTACATGGGTATACTAAATATTTGTTGATTGGTTAGATGAAGGAAAAAGTTTAGAAAGCATGATTAGGGAAGAATAGAGTGATTGACCCTAGACACTTGAGAGATTAGAGTGATATACACTACCAGTGAGGGTTCAGTGCTTGATTCTATGTTCCCTACTTTCATGAGCTATCTTCTTACAAGTTTACTTGTCTTTTATTGTGTAATTTGAATTAGTGAATTTTGATTCATATTTGTCTTGAAAAACTTGTTTACTTTTAACCAAGTAAGTAGAAACATTTTGCATGTAGTTGCATCCGCATGGATAGGTTGCATTGCATACTCTCTATCATTCCTCTTCACTCCTTTATAGCTTCTCTTGAGCTTAGCACGAGGACATGCTAATGTTTAAGTGTGGAGAGGTTGATAAACCACTATTTTATGGTTTATCTTGTGCTTAATTGAGTGGATTTTATTGATCTTTCATACACTTATTCATACTAAATGCATGGGTTTACATTCTCCTTCCTGATTTTGTGCTATGATTGAAAATATGCTTCTTTGCCCTTATATTTGCTAATATTAATCCTCTCTTATTACTATTAGATGTCTTGATACGTGTGTTAAGTGATTTCAGATATTACAGGGCAGGAATGGCTCAGAGGATGGAAAGGAAGCATGCAAAAGTGGAAGGAATACAAGAAGTTGAAGGAATTGCAAAGCTGTCAGCCTGACCCTCTCTCACTAAAATGATCATAACTTGAGCTACAAAGATCCAAATGATGCGGTTCAAGTTGCATTTGAAAGCTAACGTCTAGGGCTTCGATTTGATATATAATTTGCCATAGTGGCCGTACAGATAGGTGACGCGAACGCGCGCTCCACCCAGACGCGTCGCATCTGCGAATCTCATTCCACGCAAACGCGTGGATGACGCCTCCGCGTCACTTTGCCGCGACCTGTACGGACCAGATTTCACAATCAGCGATTTTTGGGCTGTTTCTGACCCAGTTCTTGGCTCAGAAAATACAGATTAAAAGCTATAAAGTGGAGGAATCCATTAATTCATGATCATACATTCATAATTCACACTTTTCATAATTTAGATGTTGTTTTTAGAGAGAGAGGTTCTCTCCTCTCTCTTAGGATTTAGGATTAGGATTAGGATTAGGATTTCAACTTCTTCATCACAGGTTCAATGTTCCTTTAATTTATTTTCTACTTTTATTTATTACTTTAGTTGATTATTTGATGTTGCCAATTTGGCTTATGGATTTCTATGTTCAATCTAACTTTCTATTTAATATAATTCGAGGTATTTCAGATTTATGATTGCTTTCCTTTATATAGATAATTTAGATTTTCTACCTTTTGGCTCTGGTTGATTAATTGGTGACTCTTGAGTTATCAAACTCATTGTTGACTGAAAATTGGAATTCTTCAAGAATTAATTCGAGTTCCAATAACTCTAGCCTTTCCCAAGGAAAGACTAGGACCTGAGGAATCAAAATTAATTCATCCACTTAACTTACCTTCATAGTTAGAGGTTAACAAGGTGGGAGAAAAATCCAATTCTCTTCACAATTGATAAGGATAACTGGGATAGGACTTCCAGTTCTCATACCTTGCCAAGAGATTTTATAATTATTAATTTATTTTCCTTTATATCTGTGCCATTGCCCAAACTCCAAAACCCCGATTTACAATCTTCATAACCAATAATAAGAACATACCTCCCTGCAATTCCTTGAGAAGACGACCCGAGGTTTAAATACTTCGGTTATCAATTTATTTAAGGGTTTGTTACTTGTGACAACCAAAACGTTTGTAAGAAATGACTTTTGTTGGTTTAGAAGCTATACTTGCAACGGAAATTTATTCTGAATTCTAGACCACGCAAAAGTTCTCTCTTCAAGAGGCCACAGCCAAACTCTAAGTTTGGTGTTGAATCCCCACATCCAAACTCTAAGTTTGGTGTTGGGAGTCTACAACATTGACCTGATCACCTGTGAGGCTCCATGAGAGCCCACTGTCAAGCTATTGACATTAAAGAAGCACTTATCGGGAGGCAACCCAATTTTTATTTATCTAATTTTATTTTATTGTTCTTTTATGTTTTATTAGGTTCATGATCATGTGGAGTCACGAAAAAAATATTAAAATTAAAAACAGAATCAAAAACAGCAGAAGAAAAATCACACCCTGGAGGAAGGACTTATTGGCATTTAAACGCTAGTAAGGAGCATCTGGCTAGCGTTCAACGCCAGAACAGAGCATGGATCTAGCAGTGAACGCCAGAAATAAGCAGCATCCTGGCGTTTAAACGCCAGGAATATACCCTAAGGAGAGCTAGCGCTGAACGCCAGAAACAAGCATGGAACTGGCGTTCAACGCTAGAAACATGCTGCAGTTGGGCGTTGAACACCCAGAACATGCATCACCTCGGCGTTTAAACGACAGAATTGCATGAAAAGGCATTGTACATGCCTAATTGGTGCAGGGATGTAAATCCTTGACACCTCAGGATTTGTGGACCCCATAGGATCATCTCAGGATCTGTGGACCCCACAGGATCCCCACCTACCATATTCTCCCTTCTTCTCAATATTCATCCTCTCTTTCCAATAAACACTCTTCCCCATAAACCCCACCTACCTTCAAAATTCAAAATTTCTTTCCCACCCAAACCTACCCTAAATGGCCGAACCTATTCCCTCTCCCCTCATTATATAAACCCTTCTATTCTCCTTAAATTTCACACAACACAACTCCCTCTCCTATACCTTGGCCGAATACACCTTTCTCCACTCTCCTCCATATTTTCTCTTCTTCTTCTTCTTTTCTTTCTTCTCTTGCTCGAGAGAAGACAAAAGCTTCCACCTCCGAGTCATGGGAGATGGAGAGATTCATCTCGAAAGCCCATCAAGACCACTTCTATGATGTTGTGGCTAAGAAGAAGGTGATCCCTGAGGTCCCTTTCAAGCTCAAGAAAAATGAGTTTCTGGAGATCTGACATGAGATTCAAAGAAGAAGTTGGGAAATTCTGACCAACCCCATTCAACAAGTCAAAATCTTGATGGTTCAAGAGTTCTATGCCAATGCATGGATCACTAGGAACCATGATCAAAGTATGAACCCGAATCCAAAGAACTATCTTACAATGGTTCAGGGGAAATACTTAGATTTTAGTCCGAAAAATGTGAGGTTGGCATTCAACTTGCCCATGATGCAAGGAGATGCACACCCCTACACAAGAAGGGTCGACTTTGATCAAAGGTTGGACCAAGTCCTTAGGGACATATGTGTTGAAGGAGCTCAATGGAAAAGAGACTCCAAAGGCAAGCCGGTTCAATTAAGAAGACTGGACCTCAAGCCTGTGGCTAGAGGATGGTTAGAGTTCATCCAACGCTCCATCATCCTCACTAGCAACCGATCTGAAGTTACTGTGGATCGGGCCATCATGATTCATAGCATCATGAATGGAGAGGAAGTAGAAGTTCATGAAGTCATATCCCTTGAATTCTACAAAATAGCTGAAAAGCCCTCTACCTTGGCAAGGCTAGCTTTTCCTCATCTTATTTGCCATCTATGTTACTCAGCTGGAGTCATCATAGAAGGAGACATCCCCATTGAGGAGGACAAGCCCATCACTAAGAAAAGGATGGAGCAAAAAAGAGAGCCCACTCATGGAACCCAAGAGACGCATGAGGAAGCTCATCACCAAGAAATCCCGGAGATGCCTCAAGGGATGCACTTTTCTCCCAGCAACTATTGGGAACAACTCAACACTTCTCTTGAAGATTTGAGTTACAATATGGATCAATTAAGGGTGGAACATCAAGAGCACTCCATCATTCTCCATGAAATTAGATAAGATCAAAGGGCAATGAGGGAGGAGCAACAAAGGCAAGGAAGAGACATAGAAGAACTCAAGGACTATATTGGTTCTTCAAGAAGAAAGCACCACCATCACTACGGTGGATTCATTCCTTGTTCTTATTTTTCTGTTTTTCGATTTTTATGCTTATTATGTCATCTATATTTGTGTCTCTGTTACATGATCGTTAGTATTTAGTAACTATGTCTTAAGGATATAAATAATTCCATGAATCCTTCACCCCTCTTAAATGAAAAATGTTTCTAATTCAAAAGAACAAGAAGTACATGAATTTCAAAATTATCCTTGAATTTAGTTTAATTATATTGATGTGGTGACAATACTCTTTGTTTTCTGAATGAATGCTTGAACAGTGCATAATTTTGATTTATTGTTTATGAATGTTAAAATTATTGGCTCTTGAAAGAATGATGAACAAAGAGAATGTTATTGACAATCTAAAAAATCATAAAAATTGATTCTTGAAGCAAGAAAAAGCAGTGAAAAAGCAAAAGCTTGCGAAAAAAAAAGTGACAAAAAAATTTAGAAAGAAAAAGAGAAAGCAAGCAGAAAAAGCCAATAGCCCTTAAAACCAAAAGGCAAGGGTAAAAAGGATCCAAGGCTTTGAGCATCAATGGATAGGAGGGCCCAAGGAAATAAAATCCAGGCCTAAGCGGCTAAATCAAAGCTGTCCCTAACCATGTGCTTGTGGCATGCAGGTCCAAGTGAAAAGCTTGAGACTGAGTGGTTAAAATCATGATCCAAAGCAAAAAGAGTGTGCTTAAGAGCTCTGGACACCTCTAACTGGGGACTTTAGCAAAGCTGAGTCACAATCTGAAAAGGTTCACCCAGTCATGTGTCTATGGCATTTATGTATCCGGTGGTAATACTGGAAAACAAAATGCTTAGGGCCACAACCAAGACTCTTAAAAGTATATGTGTTCAAGAATCAACAAACTTAACTAGGAGAATCAATAACACTATCTGAAATTCTAAGTCCCTAGAGATGCCAATCATTCTAAACTTCAAGGAAAAAAGTGAGATGCCAAAACTGTTCAGAGGCAAAAAGCTACAAGTCCCGCTCATCTAATTAGAATTAATATTCATTGATATTTTGAGATTTATAGTATATTCTCTTCTTTTTATCCTAATTTATTTTCATTTGCTTGGGGACAAGCAACAATTTAAGTTTGGTGTTGTGATGAGCGGATAATTTATACGCTTTTTGGCATTGTTTTTAAGTAGTTTTTAATAGGATCTAGCTACTTTTAGGGATGTTTTCATTAGTTTTTATGCTAAATTCATATTTCTGGACTTCACTATGAGTTTGTGTGTTTTTCTGTGATTTCAGATAATTTCTGGCTGAAATTGAGGGACCTGAGCAAAACTCTGATAAAAGGCTGACAAAGGACTGCTGATGCTGTTAGATTTTGACCTCCCTGCACTCGAAATACATTTTCTGGAGCTACAGAACTTCAAAAAGCGTGCTCTCAACGGCGTTGGAAATTAGACATCCAGAGCTTTCCATCAATATATAATAGTTCATACTTTATTCGTGATTAGACGACGTAAACTGGCACTCAATGCCAGTTCTACGCTGCATTCTGGAGTCAAACGCCAGAAATACGTTACGAATCAGAGTTGAACGCCAAAAATACGTTACAACTTGGCGTTCAACTCCAAAAGAAGCCTCAACTCGTGTAAAGCTCAAGCTCAGCCCAAACACACACCAAGTGGGCCCCGGAAATGGATTTATGCATCAATTATTTATCTCTATAACCCTAGTGGCTAGTTTTAGTATAAATAGAACTTTTTACTATTGTATTTTCACCCTGGATCCTGAATTGTATTTGTGATCATGTGATCACGTTTTGGGGGCTGGCCATTCGGCCATGCCTGGACCTTCATCACTTATATATTTTCAACGGTGGAGTTTCTACACACCATAGATTAAGGGTGTGGAGCTCTGCTGTACCTCAAGTTTTAATGCAGTTACTACTATTTTCTATTCAATTCCGCTTGTTCTTATTCTAAGATATTCGTTGCACTTCAACATGATGAATGTGATGATCCGTGACACTCATCATCATTCTCACCTATGAACGCGTGACTGACAACCACTTCCGTTCTACCTTAGACCGGGTGCATATCTCTTGGATTCCTTAAACAGAATCTTCGTGGTATAAGCTAGATTGATGGCGGCATTCATGAGAATCCGGAAAGTCTAAACCTTGTCTGTGGTATTCCGAGTAGGATTCAGGGATTGAATGACTATGACGAGCTTCAAAGTCGCGATTGTTGGCCGTGATGACAAACGCAAAAGAATCAAGGGATTCTATTCCAACATGATCGAGAACCGACAGATGATTAGCCATGCCGTGACAGAGCATTTAGACCTTTTTCAATGAGAGGATGAGATGTAGCCATTGACAACGGTGATGCCCTACATACAGCTTGCCATGGAAAGGAATAAGAAGGATTGAAGGAAGGCAGTAGGAAAGCAGAGATCTAACAGGGACAAGCATCTCTAGACACTTATCTGAAATTCTCACTATTGAATTACATGAGTAACTCTATCTTTATTTTCTGCTTTATTTATTATTCGAAAACTCCATAACATTTACTATCCGTCTAACTGAGATTTACAAGATGACTATAGCTTGCTTTATACCAACAATCTCCGTGGGATCGACCCTTACTCACGTAAGGTATTACTTGGATGACCCAGTGCACTTACTGGTTAGTTGTGCGGAGTTGTGACTAAGTGTGATTCACGTTTGAGAGTGCTACCAAGTTTTTGGTGCCATTGTTGATGATCACAATTTTGTGCACCAGTGCGCTACCACCTTCCTCTGGTTGTCACATGATTTCGTGGGTTAGTGCCCTACCACCTTGCAATCAGAGAGAAACCCATGCTCAGGAGAAAAATTCCGAGGGAGCGTGCCCTACCACCTTCTCCTTTCAGAGCGAAACGTTCCGAGGGAAAGTGCCCTACCACCTTCCTCTTGAGCAATACATATGAGTGAGAAGCCTAGCTTCACGCCTCACATTCGAACGTAGGCGGGAGACTGCCACAGCCCCAATAACAGAACACAATGCATATCACAATCACATATTCAATCTCAGAGGCTAGTGCTCATAGCACCCTTTCACACATACTCATTCCATTAACCATAATCATTCCTCTCCAAGTTCTTAACTCTTCACAACCACCACCAATATCATAAATATTCCATTCTGAATTCATTGGTTCATCAGATTCTCAATTCATACATCTCTCGCCCTTCTCGATCCACAAAACCCATCCTCAACACACCAGAAACCTAAACCTCCGTTTACTAATATTTCAAGAAAATACCAAACAATTTCTCCTAAGACCTTTTCCATGTTTCAAAACCCAAAAATAAGTCCAAGAGCCTTAAAATGGTGTTAAAGAAGCTTACAATCTTGTTGGGAAGGTGAAATAGTTGAAAACAAAGTTTAAAATTATGAAACAGGGCGTATGCGTCCGCACAGGGGGGTGCGTGCGCACGCCCAGGAAGATTTCCAAATTGTGCGTACACACAGGTACATATTTTTATAAGGTATGTGCACTCGCACAAGGTGTGCTAGCGCCCCCAATAGACTGGTCTTCCCAATGTGTGCGTGTGCACAGGTCTATGCGTACGCACAGGTTGTAATTTCCCATTGGTGTGCGCGCGCACCAGCTGTGCCAGCGCTGCAAGCAGATTGCATGCCTCTGCCTGTGCGAATGCACAGGTCTATGCGATCGCATAGGTCACAACTTTCACAGAGTGTACGTATGCACAAGGCTGTGCGTCCGCACATATCAGAAAACTCAGAATTCTGTAACTTTGCAGAATTTTAAGTTTTCAACACCAACTTTGAATGATCATAACTTCCTCTACATAATTTTAAATTTTACAAACTTTATATCAAATCGAAGGGTTTTCAAAAATCTTCAAATATAATCCAAATTCAACAAATTTTGAAAACCGAGGCAAAAGTTATCATCAGACAAAGTTTACCAAAAAATCATTTTTCACCCAAAACCTCAAATCCTCAAATTTAACCATCTCTCAATTCAAAACCAAACTAACCATGTCCAACCATCATAAACCACTACTACATACAACATCCTACCATTTCATGTCATCCTTCTTAATTTCACACCTAAATTACTAAGCTATTACATCATATCTCACTACCAATCCAAAATTTCCAAATTAAATCATAAATCCACACTCATAATCATCATCAACCAACAAAAACCTCAACAATCAACACAAATCTCAACATTCATCATCAACCTTCATAATCACTAAAATACCAACAATCATCATCAATTCATATAATCATTATCATTATTATTCCAATTCCTTCTACACAATACCACTTCCACATTAATATCCATTATTATTCGTCCACCATAACAACAACACTCTTCAGAAACAATAATTCACACATTCATCAATAATCAATATTTTTACAACATCAACAATAATTCTCATCCATATTCATCACACATCATGCTCCAACACATACATTTCTCTCAATTTCATCATCAAACATATATCACAACCATCAACATATTCAATCCTACCTTAGGGTCAACTAGCCTAAGTGTCCATGAACATTACATATTACATAAAGAAAACCGAAACCATACGTTGGCTGATTCTCAAACGCACCAAAACACTAAAACGAAGCCACCAAGCTTGATCCAAAACCTCAACCAACTCCAACAAACACCAAGGCTCAAACTAACAACATATATATCACCAACATCAAAACTTAAGATACACAAAACAACTAAACACAAGGATTTAGTGAAACCTTACCTTACCTAACGTGAGTAGGGGTAAAATCCAACAATTACCCGCTACTAGAGATCACCTAAACAACCAAAACTACAAAATCTATTCATAAACTATACATGAAAACGTGCAGAATCTAGGACTGGAAACTGGGACATGAAGAGAGAAATTTTACCAGATTTGTTCTGATAGAAACATATATCTCGACAAAAGCTTCGCGTGGCCGCAAACGGCTCGTCAATCGGAGCTTCGGATCAAAAGTTATAGCTCTTGGAAGGTGGAGGTGAATAGTAACCAACCCTCACCTCTCCTCTCTCCTCAATCTGCGCCCCTCTCTCTTTGTGGGGAGGAAAATGAGCTAAAAAGCTCATTAAGTGAGCTTATATATTTTAGACCTTGGACCCGATTTGGGTCCGGTCCAACTCGTTAGCGTTTTCGGTCCGTTTGCCCCACTTTGGGCCAAAACCTTTAAGATTAGTGTCCGGTTTTCGATTCTAAATTATTTTCGCCCTTCCAATACAATAAATAAATTTTCAAAATCTTAATTTCTAAAATGTGCGATACTAGATAGACTAGAGCCGGTACTGCCAACTTAAGTGCCAGTACGCATTTTTACAAAAACCTTTAATAAAAGATACATTTTTCAACCTAGAAAAATTCATTAAATTCAAATTTCACATTTTTATTTTCAAAGTAAAACTAATAAATTTTGAATCTATTATGAACACTAAAATTATTTTATTAAAACGGTTTTATGTAAAAAAAAGGTTCTTACATATTCACACTTGTATGATAAACTAGACTTATATTTATCATCAAAATACTGATAAAAGTATAAAATACAGTAGCGAGAGTTGTTTTGAATTTATTAAAATTTGATATATTTCTATGAAAATGTTTTCTTGCTTGATCCTTTGTGCAACATTTGAATAAAGTTTGATTATTTTGATAATTGACTAATTTATTAGAAAAGCAAAACAAATATAAATATACACAAGGGACTAATTTTTTATATTTATGAACAATTTTGTTTTGAAAAATGCTAGGTAGACAATGATCTTGTTAAACAATATGAATAACAGGTCCTAAAAATTAGTCCAATTAGATTATTAACACAGTATACCCGTATACACCACCACCCCCAAATCCTAATTTTAATAATATTAATTATTAACATCATAATCATCCCACCCACTCCCCCTTTTTTTGACCTAGCAGTAAAAACTTTTCCTCTTCTCCACTATTCAAACGGTATTCAGGAAGTAGTAGCCTTCCCCTACCCCCAATTAAAATGGCATTGACAAAGGAGGACTTTCCCACATCCGGCGTTTCTTCTCTGCTGCATCCCGTCATCTATCCTGCCACTCGCCGAATCGACCATCTCCCGGCATGCCTCCATTGTGAAGACGAGCAGCAACAGGCGAACCCCCCTGTCGCCGTTGCATGGAAGTCGCCCAGCCACCACCCGCGTGGCCTTTTAACGGCCATCTCCCGAGGTTGAAGTCCCTGCATGTCCGCGCCGCTTGGAGTCTTCCTCGGATAAAGCCAGAGCAACCATGGTGTGTGTTTGCTTGCCCCTATTAAAGCCCTTGATAGCCGTTTCTTCAAGGTTTTGATGTTTATAGTAATTTTTATGTTATGGTTGCATAGAAGGGTTTTGCTGCTTGTGAGAATTGCTGGGTCTGTTTGACTTCTTCAAGTGTTTGTTAACATAAGAAAACTGAAAAGAATAATGACCCGTACATGTTGTTGAGGATCCAATTTTTCACGTCTTGTTTTTAATGGTTAAATGTATTTGGGTTTGTTTTGTCTCTGGGTATCAGTAAGTCAGAATTGGTGTGAAGCACGTGCTTAAAATTTGTTGCTTTGTGAGTTGTTTAATCACTCTAAGTCGGATGGTCATTTCTATACATGAATAGATGGTTGAATTTTTTGCACAGTTGTTTGAAATTTGGTTGAAGATGTTAACTTTTTTTTCCTTCCAATAACTAACCTAAAAGGGTGTCATATTTGAATAACTGTTCAATTCACTGATTATGCATATTTGATTTTGAAGAGATAGGTTTGAATTGGTATCCTGTTTGTTTATTTAAGGAAAAAATTGTAAGTATAATTTAGAATCAATTTACATTTTTTCTAGTTTTACCTGAAAGTGTATTTTAATTTTTCCTCACATGTCTACTTGCATTTGATGCATTTGATTGGATAGGATCTAAATGAAAGTAGTTTTGGCATTAAGTTTATCAGCATATTTGACTATCATCACAATCAATATTTGGGAACATTCTAAAGAAACTAGCTTTAGACTTTTAAAACAGTGAGTAAGTCAGTATGAATAGTCCTTTTGGCACACCAGATCGAAATAAATAGTGCATTGCCTTGAATTTGAAAGTCAATTGGTCCGTTTGATTTTTTTATACTTGCAGTGGGAAAATTATACTAGATGAATGTTTAAAGTTGAGCGTTGTGACATGATCTACAGCATTTAGAAAGCAATTTCTATTGTTACTAATCTCTAGAGCCTATCAAGCTGATTATATTATGACTTGTTTTGGTGACTTTTGTAATCAGAAGTTTAATTTTGACTGCTACGCTTCCAAGGACCTTGTGTTACTTAATTTTTTGTTATCTGCATGTGTACTCATACTGCGCACGACCATGGGTATTCTGCTGTTGCTTTTCTTTTTTCTTTAAATTACAGCAAAGATAGTAATATCACATGATTCATGGATGCTTGGATTAAAGCGAACTGTATGAAATTTGATGGAGTTTGGGCTTGATATTTTAGAATTCTTTTCTTTATCTGTTTCTAGTTCATGTGATTGACTCTTAATTTCTATGAATTACGGATGTTCAATTTTGTAAGAAACGATAGATGCAAAAAGATATGGCTTTTAGTGGTGGCTTAACTAGATATGAGTTAAATTGGTTGTAAATACTATAGTTGCATAATGTTTGATGTCTACATATTTATGACTTTATTATTTTCGATCATGGATGTTGTAAAAACTCGTGTTAAAATTTAAGAATAATACATAGTTACATAGAAATAATATATTTTATGCGTGTGAACTTTTCTAAATAATGCGAGCGGACTATTGATGAACCTGTGAGGAAGAACCGGAATCAGAGAAAGCAATAGATGTATCTAGAGCCCATTTGAGAAGTAGTATAAGCTACTTTTTTTACTTTTAAATTATGAAAAGTTACCATAAAAAAAACTAAAAAACAGCAACAAAATATACATTGAACACATTTCATATTCATTTTTTATTTTCACCTACCATATCATGCACAATAAAACAACAAATACTAACTATACAATAATTGCTTTTGTATTGACATCAACATTATTGTGAATTAGAATTTTAATATCCATTCTCTTGTGTAAAAAATTGTGTTTTTCCAGTTATTTATCCAAACACTACAACTTTAAAATGAGTACTTTTATAACTAAAAATCAACACAAAATAACTTATTTATAAGTTGCTATTAATAAAAGTCCTTCTACTTTAAACTCTTTTTCCAAAAGAGCTTATTTAAGTTGTTAACCAAAATTGGACCTTAGTCTTAAGACTACAAATACCTTTTTCACATTGTTTACGTGTTTTCGTGGTGAAATTTTGTTACAACAAAAAGGATAAATTTCCATGGTGAATAACATTTTTAATTCTCTAACTACTTGATTCTGTTTCAAGATATTAGCGAAACGTAAAAGTTATTAGTTAAGAATAACTATCTGGGTACCAATAAAAATAACCATCCACTATCATATGGAATCGAACATCCAGCATCTACTATTTGTTACTATTACACACTACACCAAGACTCTTCTAAATAACTATTTGGGTGACAATAGAGATAACCATCTGTTAGCCTATAAAATCGAACATCCAACCTTTGTTACTTGTAACTGACCACATACTCTACACCAAGACTATTACGAATAACCATCTGAGTACCAGTAAAAATAACCATCCGTTATCCTATTGAATCGAACATCCATACTAATCACACAGACTACACCTAGATTATTCGAAATAACCATCTGGGTAACAAAAGAAATAACCATTTGTTTTTCTATTAATTCGAACATCCGGTTTATAACGCTTTTAACGAATCACACACACTACACCCAAACTATTCAAAATAACCATCTGGGTAACAATAGAAATAAACATCTGCTATCCTATTAAATCGAATATCCAGTTTAACATAATTGTAACTAATTATACACACCACACCAAGGCTATTACAAAATAACCATCTGGGTACCAATAGAAATAACCATCCGCTACGCTATTAAATCGAAACTGACTTTCTTTGCATATGTTGTATAAAAATTCTAAGCCAGCTTCAAATGCTCAAACCGCATCCCAACTCTTGGTATTTTGTCTTTGACAAGGCAACTATGATCCGGTAACTGTGAATCAGTTCAAAACAGACATCATTCGATGAACATGAGGATTAATGGTCGATTCAAATATGCGGTTCACGAAAAAAAACAGCAATATACTAGAGACCAAACCTCATCAACAAGATCCGTGTCATCACTTCTAGTAATGTCCGTACATTCTATGACTTACAATCAAACATACACAAACTAATTAAATACTGTACTTGACAAACCCCAATTTGAGGGTTTATCTTGTACTGAATTTAGAGTATTTTGATAACCTTTTGCCACATTTAGCCTATGAATTAGCATGGTTTTGTTATCTCTCCCATATTTGTGCTTAAGTGTAAAAAACATGCTTTTTAAGCCTTATTTTGATAAGTTCTAATTTCTCTTTGATTCCATAAGATGCCTTGATGTGTTTGCTAGTGATCTCAGGTTGAAATAGGCTAGACATGGATCAAAGGAAGTAAGGAAGGAAGCATACAAGTGGAGAGAAGCACAAAAAGCCAAAGATCTGACCCAGGCCATGCACGCGTACGCGCACAAGGCGCTCGCGCGCACATTGCGAAACGGGCCAAGGACGCGCACGCGTACCATGCGCGCACGCGCCGATGATGGCACATGACCTCATTTATGTAGCACGTGCCTGGCGATTTGGAGAGGTTTCAGCAACCAACTTTGGCGCCAAAATGCATATAAGGGCCAAGGATTGAAGGGGATTGAAATTCAATTCACACATTAGACACACACACACTCATTAGGATTAGTTTTAGTTTAGTTTTCTAGAGAGAGAAGCTCTCACTTCTCTCTAGAATTAGAATTAGGATTAGGTTTAGGTTAATCTCTCTTCTTAGATCTAGATTTCATTCATGTTTTGATTCAATTTTCCTTTGTCAATTCTCAATCCTCTCATCTCTCTCTTTCTAGTTTTGTACTTTGATAATTGTAATTCTTCATTTTGTTTTAGATAGATTGTTGTTCTTTAGTTTCCTTTTAATAATGCAATTTGAGGTAATTCATGATAATTGTGATTTCCTTGATTGTTGTTGCTTAATTCTTTGCAATAATTGTTGTTAGATTCTGTTCTTGTTGTTGATTTACTATGCTTTTCTTTTATGCTTTCCAAGTGTTTGATGAAATGCTTGGTTGGATTTTAGTGTAGATTTTGTCCCTCTTGGCCTAGGTAGAGTAATTAGTGACTCTTGAGTTATCTAATTCCTTTGTTGATTGATACTTAGAAGTTGCTAATTGATTTGAATGCCTCTAAAGCTAGTCTTTCCTTTAGGATATGATTAGGACTTGAGGAATCAAATTGATTCATCCACTTGACTTTCCTTATTTAGCAAAGGTTAACTAAGTGGTAGCAATGGATAATTCTCATCACAATTGAGTAAGATAACTAGGATAGGACTTCTAGTTCTCATATCTTGCCAAGAGCTTTTCATAGTTGTTAGTTTACTTTCATTGCCATTTACTTTCATGCCTCTTATCAAAACCCCAAAATAACTCACAACCAATAACAAGACACTTCATTGTAATCCTAGGGAGAACGACCCGAGGTTTAAATACTTCAGTTTATAGATTTTAGGGGTTTGTACTTGTGACAAACAAATTTTTGTACGAAAGGATTATTGTTTGGTTTAGAAACTATACTTTACAACGAGAATTTATTTGAGAAATTCTATACCATCAAAAATCCAATCGTCAGTACTATTAAACAAGTTTCAACTAAAAAGATTTTATTTACTTTTTCCAAAATTATCATTAAAAATTTATTACTATACATAACTTACAAGAAATAATAACAATAAAAAGCGTACTCATAAAAAAGCTCACCTAATTAGTTAGGCTTATATTAAGTATTTATATAGAGTATGCATGGATCTGCCACAACTGAATCGCACCTACACAACTTAAAACCAAGTCCATTTCTATGCTTTGAAAAGTCAAAAAGCTCATTATTTCTTTTTGGATGTGAATGATACATTCCCATTCTCCATTTTCGTTTCCTTCCTTGTCAATTCTCTCTTATTTCTTCTTCTTCTTATTTGTTTATTAATTAATTTATTTTTCTTATAATAGTAATCAGTGTTGTATGTATTGTGGACTTGCTAATTGGAATTTTGGGGCCTTTGAGTACTATATTGTATGTTATGCACAACTGTACATATATTTTCTAGCAATATTATATAACGTGAAAAAATAAAAAAGAATGAAAAAAAAAAACACATTTAGTGAGCATCCAAAATGAACAGCATCTCCACTTAGAGCATATATTTCCATATGTAAAGTGAGTTGTGACCAAATTTGTTTGTGCATGCATGGCATGGAAGTATAAGGATGGTAATTTAAAATAATCTAATGGCAACCATGTGAAATGTTTAAAATATACATGAATAGGTAGTTTCATTCAATTCACTTAACTAAACATGATATGCACTTCTTAAATTACACTAATCAAATGACCAAATTTAAAATTTTAAACCAATTTGGTGTTTAAACAAAACTAATAATCAAGTATCATATCAAAACTCAATCTAAACATCATTAAAAATAGCATAAGATTACACAATTCTGAATTATAATGCCTAAAGGTAACAAAATTTAAGACAAATGCTGGTCAAATATAAGAATTAAACAAAAAGTTTCGTTCAGACATTTCATTTAGCATATGGTGTGCACAATATATAAACAGGGATTTTAAACTCAATTTAAGCAGCAATCAATCCAGAAAAATCAGCCATCAAACATTTTAGAATCCAAAAAGTATCAATCCATTAATCTAAGCCTAATCTAATAACTAAAAGCAGAATTAAAAATTAGTTAAAATAAATAAACGAAAGAACACGGACAGGATGAAGCATGGAACCTGCATTGGTGAAAAGGGAAGAATGGAAAGAGAGGGGTAGCAGCGGCGGTGTTGCAGCGGCACAGAGCTCAGCTCTGCTGGGTTGCACTAGGGTTTCTCGCCGGGATTGGACTTTGCACAGAAACCAAGAGTAGCGTACAGGAGATTGAGAAGAAATGGAGAAAGAGAGAAGAAAAAGAGAAGAGAGAGAAGAGAGAGGGGGTAGACGACGGTGGTCGCCGGTGGTGATGACGGTGGTATCGGACAGAGGGTTAGGGCTGGGTTAAGAGTACAGAAGAGAAAATGGTTAAACGAGAGGAAAATAAGATGAAAGAATAATTGCATAACTTTAATTCACCAATACAAAAATTCTAATTTTTTTAATTTAAAAAATAATTATTATTAAAATTTAATTAATCAAACCATTAATTATATTTAAGATTAATTTACTTTTTTAACTCCATTATTTACATTGTTCATTAATATTATTCTTCACCTATACTTTTCCTTTTGTTTTTAATATTTGAGAAATCGGTATCCTTATTATATTTTGACAACAGCAATCAATTACATACTCTAGAAGAATCTCTCACCATAAGATTTTCTTCATTCTAGTGCTAAAACTCAAAACGATTAGGGATACACGGATTTGTTTGCTACTCAAATAATTCGATATTACCAGCGCCTTGAGTATTTATGAATTTCATTTACTTAAACTGAAAACAATATATATAGCATCATGGAGAACTTTTCCAAGAAACTTGAAATTAATGTTGAGAAGGGTGCGCAACCTCCAAGACATGTCATAGTTGAAGACTTGGAAGAAGCTCATCAAGATATGGATTCAATCATGGATGAATTCCTATCTACAATCGAATCCTCTCCCATTGGACATGAAGTTGGAGCTATCGAAGAGTGTGTACAACCTCCCAAGGATAACGAAAATGACATGGTGTACATTGAAATTGAAGAATATGAAGAGGTTGATCAAGAGATGAATTCATTCATCGAAGAATTCCTATCCAAAGTTGAATCACCTCCCATTCAACAAAATGTCAACACCAAGCCATGTAACAAAGGGAAAAAGGTTGAAACTAAAGAAGCTTGTGAAGAGGTGGAAACAACCAAAGATGAGCACAAAGAGGTAGATCTTGCATCGTCTAAGTGTGGGGAAATCTTCCTTCCCAAATCACCATCAAACACAACATTTAAGTGGGTAAAATCTCTATCTCTAAGCTTTAATTTCTCACTTGAATATGGTTTGATTGAAAATGATGGTCAACTTAGAACTCTTTGTGGAATTAAAAGTAAGAATGAGTTGTGTAGTGGTTGGAAAGTAGGTGTTAAGCTCATTAAGGTCAAGGCCTCAAGGTATAGGGATGATATTGGGACAAGGATCACCTTGTATGGATCTAGAAGGAAGCATTGTTGGAGTAAAGAGAATTCCGTGTGTCCACCACATTCATGTCAACTACCCATCCGACAAAATCATGGAACTCAACCAACGGACGGATGCGAGAATAAGATATGGGATCCCGGTTCGATATATGAAGATCAAATATGGGGACTCGTATTTTGGGTAGAAATCTACCTAAGCTTAATAAAAATGGTTGGAAATTCTGTCAACCAATTGAGAAGCAAAGATCCTTGGAGATTCAAGGATGAATACAAACATAAGCCACCATGACAAAGAGCTTCTCAAATGTCCAACTTAAGGACTTAAACTAAAAGTGCTAGGTGGGAGACACCCCACCATGGTAAACTCGTTCCAAATCTTTTACATTCATTTAATAAGTGATTTGAGTTACCATTGTAGGTAGATGTTTCATACAAATTTGTTTGTACAATCTCATTGCTAGCTTAGTCATATACATGTTGTATTTAGTAGTAGATGAATAATATCAAAATTGCATTCTCGTGAATTGTATGATAGATGAGTGAATGAGAGTTGTGAACACTAAGGGGAGCACCAGGAATTTGTTTCAAAAAAAAAAAAAAGGGGGTTGGACGCGAGCGCACCATGCACGCGCACGCGTCCCTGTGAGGATGCACCACGAGCCAAATATCAGAGAGTTGGGCCTCCTTTGGGCAAATATCATGCCTCCAGCCCAACTCGACCCACGCGGACGCGCACCACGTGCGTGCGCGCCGTTTCTAAGAGTATAAACATACACGCGGACGCGTACTTGCCGCGTCCGCACCGATTCGCTGCTGCAGGTCTTTGAGCCAAAATCCAGAGAGTTGAGCCGGCTCTGGGCTAGCTTTAGGCCCCAGGCTCAACTCAACCTGCGCGGGCGCGCACATCGCGCCAACGCGCCGATTCATACCTCAACAATGTACGCGAACGCGTACGTGCCACGTGCGCGCCGATCTGCATGCGCAACTTCCAGGCCATTCTCCAGAGAGTTAGGCCTGCTTTGGGCCGACTCTATGCCTCTAGCCCAACCCCATGCACGCGTGCGCGCACGGTACGCGCACGCGTCGCTTCCCATATTTCTTACCCACGCGTAAGCGCGCTGTACGCGCACGCGTAGGTTTCAAAATTCCATCAACAGCCGCGGACGCGCGAGGTGCGCGCTCGCGTCGATCTAAAAGTGAGGACAACCCTAATACGCGAAGAACGTTGCGCCGCAGCGCACTCTCCCCTCACCCTCCTTCATCTTCTTCCTTCTTCTCTCAACCTCCATAACCACCACCTCACTCTTTCAACCACCACCGCTGGCCACCCTTCCTTCTTCTTCCCTTACTATCCACCCTCTTTCTCCCATTCTCACACCTCCCCTTCACCAACTCAGTCTCATCTCTCCCTTCCTCTGTCTCACTGCGAACACCCACCACCACCTCATCTTCGCCGCCGGCCGCCCATCTCTCTCTCTCCTCCCGCTCTGTTCCCCTCTCACTCTTTCTCCCTCTCATTCATTCCCTTTTCTCTCTTCCTCTGGACCGAGCCGCCTTCCACCATCCACCGCCGCTGCTTATCTCTCCGGCCACCATTCACGGCGAGGCAGTGTTTGCTTAGCCTTATTTCTCCCCATTTTTTCCCCCTTCCATTACTGTTTCCTCTGCTCCCAGGTTCCACTCAATTTCTTTTCTGTTTTTCTGTTAGTTTTCATTTCTGTTAGTTAGCCAAATTGTATGTTAGTTAGTTTTAAATTCAAACTTTGCATGTTAGGTTAGTTAGAAATAACTGCGGTTAGGTAGCTAGGGCTGGATAGAGGATTCTAGGCCTGATAAGTGCTCCGTTCGTGCTTAAATTGCTATATGTATATTTGGATGCTGTTTGTTGATTTTGAACTGATTTTGTGCATCTCATGTTGCCTAAATGATATACACTGTTGAGATTCTCGATGCTTGCCTATTTGATGTTGTTTTCTATGCTTCTTGTGCTGTTTTGCTATCCGGGAACATCCAATTTTCAGCCGGAATGCTGCCCGATTTTCATGGAAATTCGTTACATTTTTATCTTAATTCAATTTTGGGCAACATTCCGTTTCTCTTTGATTTCCCGGATTTGCATACTCATGGTGAACATGAACCACAACTTTTCCGTTCAATATGCATAAATCTCATCATATTGCTAATCCATTTTCTTTCACTTACTATTTCTTTAACTACCTAACTTCTGCTTACTCTTTAACAATTCTTTCGAAATTATGATGATATTCTTGCATATTGAATATGAGTTGTTATCTTTAATGCACCTTGCTTTCTAGGTTTATTCGTTCACTTTTACATATTCATTGCAACATCAAAGATTGTCTCTTTTTGCTATTTGCCTCCTGAACATGCTTTATTTGTTAAATGCTACATGTCTTATATATTCTATCATACTTTTCAGGATGACCGACAAAGGCAAAGCCATAGCCACTACCTCCAAAAAGAGAAAACACTCTACCCCTTCTCTTCCTTCCACATATAAGCATTATGCCAAGAACCCTTTGAATGATGTGGACAAAGAGAACCAACAGTTACCTTCCACCAATCCTGAAAAATTCCCTAATCTCTACTGTGAGCTCCGGTTTTCTAAGTATCGGACTACAAAGCTCAACATTGAGAAGAAGCTACTTCTCCCAATGGATGTGAGACGTTCTATTTCCGGTCGGATTATTGATTTGGGCATTGACTTTGTTGACCGAGATTTGGGGGATGTTAATGTTTCTTGGGTGAAGGAATTCTACTGTAACTTCTTCCGTCCCACATTAGATTCGGTTCAGGTGAGGGGTAGGGAGATTATGATCACTGAGACCGCCATTGAGGAGGCACTACAGTGCAGGCATGTTTCGGATGAGTTGTGTGCCCATCAGCAGGCTGAGTTAGCCATACACAGTATGACCTTCGATTATGAGGCGCTCAGGACTGTTATTGGGATACCAGAGGCTACTTGGGTTATGGATGCCAACAACACCAAGCCGAAAGGGATGATGTTTTCTCATCTGACTAGGGAGGCCAAGACTTGGCAGATGATCTTTGCCTGCTATGTCCTGCCCACCACCCACTTCTCTGAGATTCCTATGGAGATGCTCTTACTTATTGGGTGTGTTATGGAGGGGAAGGAAGTCTCCTTCCCTAGACTGATCAGACAGTGTATGTGGCGGGCGCATATTCGTGGCCTACTTCCTTTTCCTACATTGGTCACGAGTATGGCGGCCCTAGCCGAGGTGCCATGGTTAGATGATGATGTGCGACCCCCGCCCCCTGATGATGATGACAAGGAGGTTACTATTCCCTGGGGTGGGTGGGTGCACGAGCGACCAGTTGCTAGCCGCCGGTCTCGGGCCAGAGCTCCCGTGGGGACACCTTCACCTTCTGCCCCTACAGCTGCCCCATCTTCCTCTACTGCTGCAGCTCCTTCCTCATCTATTGATCCACCAGCAGCACCCGAGCCTACTTATCTCCTAGTCCAGCGCCTTTTCCGGTTTTTAGAGCGCGAGAAGCGCCATATCCGACGCCGCCTGGATAGGATAGATCAGATGTTTGTGGCCCAGGGCCTTGAGCTACCCCCTCTTCCCGACTCTCCGGCCTCCGATGATCAGGATCATCAGGAGGAAGTTGCGGATGCGCCGGTTCAGCAGCATTCTCCTGCCACTACAGAGCCACTAGAGATTCCTGAGGAGCCGGTCCCACAGACAGAGCCTGAGCCTATTGTTGTACCTCCCACTGATCCTCCGGTTTAGCATCGAGGACGATGCTTGATTTTAAGTGTGGGGAGGGCACCGGTAGCACTATTTGGGAACCGGTGAACTACTTTCCAGCCTAGTTATCCTATTTTGCATATTTTGTATATAGTTGGATGCATTTTTAGTTGCTTTGGGATACTTTTATTGCTTATTTTGGATTTTAGTTACTTTGATGACTTTGATGCTTTTGGATATTTTTAGATATTTTGGATACTTCTGGATTTCGTACTTTAGTTGGATTTTCTTTATACATTTTGTTTATCTCTACTTTTAGTTGTAGTTGTGATTAGAAATCATATTTTGGATTGCAAATATTTAGTTACCCTTTTTACATGAAAAATTTGGTTTTAAATGAGAAAAAGGGAAAGGGTGAACTAAGAAAATTTTTGGATTCTTCAATCACAACAATGCTTGGTCAAACATTGAAAATTTTCCAAGAAGTTTAAATATAGGGCATCAACCCAATTGATTGAAAGAAAATTTTTGGTAAAACTTGCTTGAATTTCATACTTTGTGAAGCATGTATTGAATTGAGAACACAAGCTTGTGAGACTTGAGCCTATTGATGTGGTTACATTTTATAACCACTTATTTTCCATTCTTGTGTGAAATTGTTCTCTTTCTATGATTGCAATCCTTGATTTGCTTGATTCTATATGTCCATTTATTTCTTGTATTTATGCATTTGTATAATTGAGGCCATTACTTCATTAGCCACTTACCCAAATAGCCAACCCTTTATTCTCCATTGTTAGCCAATTTTGAGCCTATGCTTAACCAACTTGTTCTCCATTTAGCTCATTACAAGCCTAAGGTGAAAAACCAATAAAAGTCCTTGTTTGGATCTTTGATTAGCCTAGGCTAGTGAGAGTGTTTAGTATGCAAAGTTGGTGAGGTTTGGGAACATTGGAGGGGATAAAAGGGGTAGTACACTTTTATGTTTAGGAATTGGGTACATACTCATGTATTGATTAAATGAATAGACCTTATGCATTGATCTTCTTGTATATAGTTTGACAAAAGAAAAAGAAATGAAAAAAAAATGATGAAAAGAAAAGGAAATAAAAGTGAAAGAAAAGAAAAAAAAATGTATATAGAAAAAAAAAAGAAAAAAAAGAAAAAAAAAAGAGCAATAAAGGGGACAAAATGCCCCAAAGTGAAGTCAATAAAAAGAAATCAATGCATAGGTGTTATGAATCAAATAAGGATGCATGAATATGTAGGAAAAAGTGAAGAATGGGTAGTTAGAGTAGTTTGAATTTGTATGGGTCATTATATAGGTTAGGTGGGAAAGTCTATGCTAATCAAAGATTCAAATCTTAGTCCACTTAACCATAAATGATCCTACCTTGACCCTAACCCCATTACAACCTAAATGGAAGACCTCATGATGAATGTATGCATGCATTGAATAAATGTTGATTGTTAGAAGAAAATCAAATTTTGGAAAGCTTGATTAGAAGAGAAATGAGTGAATTGACCCTTAAACACTTGAGTGAATAGAGCGGATACACTTATCCGGTGAGGGTTCAAAAGTTCAATTACATGTGCTCACCCATATTATCTATATTCTTGCAAGTTTAAATTCTTTTTGATAATTCAATACAATTGTGGTTTGGAACTAATTCCTATTGCCTAGCCCTTGTGCTTACATATGCTCTCTTGGCAATTTGATGTGTTTGAATTAAGCATTTGCATTTATTTTAGGTAGTTCCATTTAGATAGGATTCATGTAGTTTAGTTGCATTAAATGTCATACCCTTTAGTTCCTTCTTATTTTAGCATGAGGACATGCTAAGGCTTAAGTGTGGGGAGGTTGACAAACCCCAATTTGAGGGTTTATCTTGTACTGAATTTAGAGTATTTTGATAACCTTTTGCCACATTTAGCCTATGAATTAGCATGGTTTTGTTATCTCTCCCATATTTGTGCTTAAGTGTAAAAAAACATGCTTTTTAAGCCTTATTTTGATAAGTTCTAATTTCTCTTTGATTCCATAAGATGCCTTGATGTGTTTGCTAGTGATCTCAGGTTGAAATAGGCTAGACATGGATCAAAGGAAGTAAGGAAGGAAGCATACAAGTGGAGAGAAGCACAAAAAGCCAAAGATCTGACCCAGGCCATGCACGCGTACGCGCACAAGGCGCTCGCGCGCACATTGCGAAACGGGCCAAGGACGCGCACGCGTACCATGCGCGCACGCGCCGATGATGACACATGACCTCATTTATGTAGCACGTGCCTGGCGATTTGGAGAGGTTTCAGCAACCAACTTTGGCGCCAAAATGCATATAAGGGCCAAGGATTGAAGGGGATTGAAATTCAATTCACACATTAGACACACACACACTCATTAGGATTAGTTTTAGTTTAGTTTTCTAGAGAGAGAAGCTCTCACTTCTCTCTAGAATTAGAATTAGGATTAGGTTTAGGTTAATCTCTCTTCTTAGATCTAGATTTCATTCATGTTTTGATTCAATTTTCCTTTGTCAATTCTCAATCCTCTCATCTCTCTCTTTCTAGTTTTGTACTTTGATAATTGTAATTCTTCATTTTGTTTTAGATAGATTGTTGTTCTTTAGTTTCCTTTTATTAATGCAATTTGAGGTAATTCATGATAATTGTGATTTCCTTGATTGTTGTTGCTTAATTCTTTTGCAATAATTGTTGTTAGATTCTGTTCTTGTTGTTGATTTACTATGCTTTTCTTTTATGCCTTCCAAGTGTTTGATGAAATGCTTGGTTGGATTTTAGTGTAGATTTTGTCCCTCTTGGCCTAGGTAGAGTAATTAGTGACTCTTGAGTTATCTAATTCCTTTGTTGATTGATACTTAGAAGTTGCTAATTGATTTGAATGCCTCTAAAGCTAGTCTTTCCTTTAGGATATGATTAGGACTTGAGGAATCAAATTGATTCATCCACTTGACTTTCCTTATTTAGCAAAGGTTAACTAAGTGGTAGCAATGGATAATTCTCATCACAATTGAGTAAGATAACTAGGATAGGACTTCTAGTTCTCATATCTTGCCAAGAGCTTTTCATAGTTGTTAGTTTACTTTCATTGCCATTTACTTTCATGCCTCTTATCAAAACCCCAAAATAACTCACAACCAATAACAAGACGCTTCATTGTAATCCTAGGGAGAACGACCCGAGGTTTAAATACTTCGGTTTATAGATTTTAGGGGTTTGTACTTGTGACAAACAAATTTTTGTACGAAAGGATTATTGTTTGGTTTAGAAACTATACTTTACAACGAGAATTTATTTGAGAAATTCTATACCATCAAAAATCCAATCGTCAGTACTATTAAACAAGTTTCAACTAAAACGATTTTATTTACTTTTTCCAAAATTATCATTAAAAATTTATTACTATACATAACTTACAAGAAATAATAACAATAAAAAGCGTACTCATAAAAAAGCTCACCTAATTAGTTAGGCTTATATTAAGTATTTATATAGAGTATGCATGGATCTGCCACAACTGAATCGCACCTACACAACTTAAAACCAAGTCCATTTCTATGCTTTGGAAAGTCAAAAAGCTCATTATTTCTTTTTGGATGTGAATGATACATTCCCATTCTCCATTTTCGTTTCCTTCCTTGTCAATTCTCTCTTATTTCTTCTTCTTCTTATTTGTTTATTAATTAATTTATTTTTCTTATAATAGTAATCAGTGTTGTATGTATTGTGGACTTGCTAATTGGAATTTTGGGGCCTTTGAGTACTATATTGTATGTTATGCACAACTGTACATATATTTTCTAGCAATATTATATAACGTGAAAAAATAAAAAAGAATGCAAAAAAAAAACACATTTAGTGAGCATCCAAAATGAACAGCATCTCCACTTAGAGCATATATTTCCATATGTAAAGTGAGTTGTGACCAAATTTGTTTGTGCATGCATGGCATGGAAGTATAAGGATGGTAATTTAAAATAATCTAATGGCAACCATGTGAAATGTTTAAAATATACATGAATAGGTAGTTTCATTCAATTCACTTAACTAAACATGATATGCACTTCTTAAATTACACTAATCAAATGACCAAATTTAAAATTTTAAACCAATTTGGTGTTTAAACAAAACTAATAATCAAGTATCATATCAAAACTCAATCTAAACATCATTAAAAATAGCATAAGATTACACAATTCTGAATTATAATGCCTAAAGGTAACAAAATTTAAGACAAATGCTGGTCAAACATAAGAATTAAACAAAAAGTTTCGTTCAGACATTTCATTTAGCATATGGTGTGCACAATATATAAACAGGGATTTTAAACTCAATTTAAGCAGCAATCAATCCAGAAAAATCAGCCATCAAACATTTTAGAATCCAAAAAGTATCAATCCATTAATCTAAGCCTAATCTAATAACTAAAAGCAGAATTAAAAATTAGTTAAAATAAATAAACGAAAGAACACGGACAGGATGAAGCATGGAACCTGCATTGGTGAAAAGGGAAGAATGGAAAGAGAGGGGTAGCAGCGGCGGTGTTGCAGCGGCACAGAGCTCAGCTCTGCTGGGTTGCACTAGGGTTTCTCGCCGGGATTGGACTTTACACAGAAACCAAGAGTAGCGTACAGGAGATTGAGAAGAAATGGAGAAAGAGAGAAGAAAAAGAGAAGAGAGAGAAGAGAGAGGGGGTAGACGACGGTGGTCGCCGGTGGTGATGACGGTGGTATCGGACAGAGGGTTAGGGCTGGGTTAAGAGTACAGAAGAGAAAATGGTTAAACGAGAGGAAAATAAGATGAAAGAATAATTGCATAACTTTAATTCACCAATACAAAAATTCTGATTTTTTTAATTTAAAAAATAATTATTATTAAAATTTAATTAATCAAACCATTAATTATATTTAAGATTAATTTACTTTTTTAACTCCATTATTTACATTGTTCATTAATATTATTCTTCACCTATACTTTTCCTTTTGTTTTTAATATTTGAGAAATCGGTATCCTTATTATATTTTGACAACAGCAATCAATTACATACTCTAGAAGATTCTCTCACCATAAGATTTTCTTCATTCTAGTGCTAAAACTCAAAACGATTAGGGATACACGGATTTGTCTGCTACTCAAATAATTCGATATTACCAGCGCCTTGAGTATTAATGAATTTCATTTACTTAAACTGAAAACAATACATATATATATATATATATATATATATATATATATATATATATATATATATATATATAAAGTAGCTAGGGATCTATCCATGTGCAATGCAACGTGGATATAAACAAGAGAGGTTGCAGATTATATTTTCTATTCCTCCAAATTAAAATGTCAACTAATTATTGAGGCCGGGGCTTTGTTGGAGGACAAGAGCCTATGAATTAACTGCCATGAGGATCAGAGGGTTTGACTAAAAAATCATAATCAGATTATAAGAGAGAGAAGGCTTTGACTTCATTATTAAAACATGAAAAAATGTAATACAATATTCAATTGATGTGTGAAACAATATTCCTTACAACTGAAAAACCGTAACCAAATAAGCCTCATCTTCCTTTTTGCACAAAAAATAATAGCCAATTATTTTCAAACAATGGGATTTTTCTTAAGGAGAGGGCTAATGTTTCTTGTTAGGGAAACTCTACATTATTATTATTTTTCAAACAGATCTCCATTTACTTAACCGAACACTACAGAAAATTATTTGAATAGCAACTGATTTAGCAAACCACTGATTTGTATATATCTTAGAAGTGTGACATGCATCTCCTATGGCGTGCAGCGGCTGTTTTCTTCTTCTGTTTAGTTTCCTCCTTCCAGCTCTTGGCAATGTCATGAGACACACTAATGGCATCCAAAGAAGCACCGGAAAGGCCTCTCCTTGTGAACCCAACGGCATAAAGACCAGCCTTGCCTTTCCACCCATTTGGAAATGGGTCCTTTGGAACACCATCGTCTGAAAACATGTCATTTTCCTGAATCCGCACCACATTACATCTTTAGTCCGTCAAATATTTAAATAAATTAAAAGCCTTTATTTTCTTGCTACTTCTCTACGTGATTATCTATATTTATATTATATTATTAAATTTTGTGGGACGTTGAGTTTGTCTATTGATGTAAGACTCCATTTTTTTAATTAAAAAAACTACATAAGCAACAAAAATAAGTCACTAAATTAATTACTGTATATTTAAATAAAAATATATATTATTTAAATTAATTTTTATGTATAATTTATATTTTAATATATATTTATACAAATAATTACTTAGCGACTGATTTTCGATATATATCAATATAGTTGTTTTTTTATTCATTATAGTTATAAATTGATATCATAAATGTGAACAATAACAAAGATTCAAATTCCTTTAAACAAAAGATTTTGGTAAAATAAAAATATAAATGATCTAATTATTGATAAATTAAAATAAAAAATGTTTGGTAACAAAAAAAATCAGCCAAAAACAATCATAACTTGTCTTATTTAGCATTTATTAATTGTTGCGACAATTAATGAATGCTAAATAAGACAAGTTCTATCTGTTTTTTTTTTTCTACCTAACATTACCCAATTATAATAGTGAAACTCTTGTGGAATATAAGTTATAAAATTAATGATATGCAAAATAATAATTACGCTAGAATAAATAAGTAAAATTTGAATACTCTTCATAATTAATCTAAGGTAGAAACTCAAGTGTAGTTGATTTCATGTGAAATTCATAACTCAGAGCCGTTAAATAATTTGACCGATTTGACAAAATTTTTATCTAATTTTACATGAAGTCGATTGCACCTCAGTTTTCTCCTTAATCTAATAATACTAAAGTGAGTGTACAAATTGAAAATATGGTGTAAATATCATTTCCCAGAAACGATTACTTCTCCTAAGAGAGGACCAATGTATCAGCTAGCAAATGCGTCTCAAGCATTTAGAAATCTTAAAGTACTACGATAGAAGCTTCTTTTGTTTTTTTCAACCAAAATAGAAATTAGTCCTTTCTCTCTAAACAGAGCTAAAAGAATGTGTGGAGCTCAGAGTAATTAGGAAAAAAACAAAGAGCAACGAAAGGGCAAGAAAAGAACTAACCTTAAGCCATGATGGTACATTGCTGCGATAACCAGTAGCAAGAACGACGGAGTCAATTTCTAGAATCTTGCCATCCACGAGTTCCACTTTCCCTTGCCAGAATCTCTTGATTCCAGGTACAACTTTGATCTGACCTGATCTAATTTTCTTGAGTGCTCCAATGTCCAATACAGGAGTCTTCCAGGCAGTGTTCTTGAGCTCTAAAGGTCCTACAGAAGGCCGCTTTAGACCGTACTTTTCGACGTTTCCCAGGATCAAATGGGCCAGAATTAGCAGTATCTTGTCAACCATCCATAGTGGTAGCCGTTTCATCAACATTATTGCAAGTTCAAAAGTTGACTTTCCAAAAACTTCTCTTGGCAACACATGAACCTGATCATCAAAAGCAAAATAAATATTATGCTTCTAGTGCTGATTTTGTAAAAGAAGTGAAAACAAAAAAGCCTTGGAATAACTTGTCTATGTGTATCTCAACTTCACGGATTCTATCCGTGAAAACAGCCATTGATGTAATTATCAGAATCTTTGTGCATCAGGATGCTTTTTTTTTTTTTAAAGCATTTTTTGATAGAATATGAAAACAAAAAGATAAGCCAAAATACAGTGTAAGCAGACTCACCGAGCTTCGAACAACCATGGATGGAGTTGCATTGTGGTTACAAAGATCAAGGGAAACTTCCATGCCGGAATTTCCACACCCAACAACAAGCACTTTCTGTCCTTTATAACTCTCCCCGGATTTGTAATCACAAGCATGCATGACATGGCCACCAAATTCATCCAACCCTTCAAATTCAGGTACAACTCTCTCTGCATTTTCACCCGTGGCAACAATAAGCCACCGGCAAATGTACTCAACTTCACTGGAACCAGAGTGGCTTTTCCTAATGGTCTTAACCCTCCACAATCCGAAGGTCTCATCATACTTAGCAGACTGAACTGTTTCATTGAATTGTGGGGTTATGTTAAAGTGGTTAGCGTAGGATTCAAGGTACTTAATGAACTGAAATTTTGTAGGATATTCAGGGAAGTCATCAGGGAATGGTAAATTCGGTAACTGGCAGAATTGCTTGGGAAGGTGTAACTTGAGGCGATCATAGGTACGGTTTTGCCAAAGAGAGACAATGCAATTAGCTCTCTCAAGAATGATGAAAGGGACGCCTTGGTCCTTCAGACCTGCTGCGACTGCCAGGCCTGAAGGACCGGCCCCAACTATTACTGGTCCGTTTACCCATACACATCTTCGTGTGAAGAGGTCTTCAGGGTTGAAACTTTGGACCATTGGTGGCATGTTGAGACAAATGTTATGCATATTTCTCTAATTGTCTTTTGTTGAAAGATGAAACAGAAAGAGAGAAAGAGAGAGAATGAATTGAGGAGTGAAGGAAAAGGGAGAAGTGAGGGTATAAATAGTGAACGGTGTTGGAGCGTCAGAGCTTGCATGTGATGTCATTTTTCAAATGGTTCTCAAATGATAAGCTTGTGGCCGCATCCTTTGTTTATTATGCAATAAGTAATTATATTGTGTTGCATTTGATTTTTAATTTAATTTCAAAAGCTAACTGATGAATCTCCATAATCATGCATATTAATAATGGATCGTTAACAAACTAATAAAATTATTATTGTAACTTGTTACAATGCGAGTGAATTAGAAACCATGTGAACTCCAATTCAAATACTAGGTATATATTGAATGATTATTGAAGTCATTCATTTGAGATGAGGTCACTTGCCACAAGCGATTCTTTTGATAAAGTATATTAATAAGAGTTGGTTTCATGTATAAGTAATTTAAGTTTTATACATGAGTCAAATTAGTCTTTTATATTTTAATTGAATCAAATTGATTCACAAATGATATTTAATTTTAATACATTCTCAATGTAAAATAATTTTACATATATTTAATAATATAATGTTACATTTTAAAAAAACTGATGAACCTTGATGAATCTTGCAATAACTTGTTTTTCAAGAAAACTAAAACTGAATTTTACTTATCTTGTATGAATAAAATGCTGAGAAACAAAAGGTATATATATATATATATATATATATATATATATATATATATATATATATATATATATATGCTTCAACTAGCTATACAAGTCAGATATTTATACTACAATGTTGCAGCAGCTGCATAGTCTAAGCATAACTAACTTTCTAACCAAACTCTAACTTCTTAATCAAGACTCTTCTTGATCTTGATCTTTAATATCTTCAACAACGTTAGTAAAACTAACTATTTTTTATATTAATTGCATAAATAATAAAAAAATATAATTAGACGACTATATAAAATATTTTATATTATTAGAATATCAAAATTAAACTCTTTAAAATTAAAAAAAAAATTATAGACTAATTTAATGCAAGTTAATTAATTTGGAAGATCAATTTGATTCATATGAAATTACTTTCATAGAAACTCTAGAGAACCATGTTTTTAGTAATTTTAGCCATTATTTAACCCGTACAAATATTAAATTGACTTAAATAAATAAATTTTACAAATTTATGTGTGTAAAAATAGATATAGGTGCAAATTATATGTTTCTTATGTGCAAACACTTACAAATATGGGGCAAACTATTGCCAGCCAAATATTGGTTGAAAAATGAAAATGATAATATGTGCTAATCACGTAGCATTGCTGATTACTTTTATTTGTAATTAATTTAGCATCAAATAAGGTTTCAAAATTTATTTTTATGCAGAAGTTACCAAGTTATTTTAAGATAATAAAATATCAACTATATTAGGTATATATAAAAAACTAATTATAAATTAATTATTGGTATAAAATATATGTTAAAATACGAAATATATATTAAAAATAAATCAAACAATACATATTTATATGCAAATATATAAAATTGAGTTGGTAACTAATTTTTTTGTTTAGAATTTTTGTAAAACAAGAAACATAAAAGGGGAAAAAGGAAGAATGTTCAATTCAAAAATGGAGCTAAGTATTAACCAGTTAAGCAATGCATTTTACATGGAAGATTCATTCAACAGTTTTCTGAAGCGCACATGGTTAAAAGAAACCAACCGTTTTCATGTGGTTGCTGTTTCAAATCCCAAGATAACTGCCTATAAAAAAAAAGAGGTCCAAACTATACATAGTTTTTGCTGTCAAATAAGCTTTTTAAATCATCCATATTCTCCCATCCATCATGCGGATGCATTGAACAAGACTTACATTTTAGTTGTATTTAGTTGCTTATCATCATAAAATATCAACTTAATTACATCCAAAACACTAGACATTAAGAATTCAATAATTACAAATAAATATAGAGTTTAGTTATTATATGTTGTCACTAAAAACATCTGTTAAGATTACGATTAAAAAATATATTTTTAATATATTTATTTTATATTTATTAAAGAAATATATTTAAAATTTTTTATTACATGTTAGCTAAATCTAAATATATAATACTTTGATAGGATGCTGCCACATGTTTCTCAGCAGGCGAAAGTTTAGATTAGCTACGGTATTTTTTTGAGGCCACTTTTCATAATTGTGGAGTTGAAAGCGAATGTTCATGCCTGCTTTTCTAATTTTTGAGAAGCATCTAGAATATTTTATTATCGAAGAAGTTCTTCTCTGAGTACTAATTAATTTGCTATCCAATTTTGGTGCTTGAGTGGTCTGGTCCATCATGTGTTTTCACAAAGGAACACGTGATTGATTGCTTTTTTTTCCTTCAATGTGGGTTATTTAGATGACCAAAAATGAAGTCATATTTGAGAATTAAGGACGGTTTTAATAATATTACAGTGGAGCAGACTCACTACTTTTAGTTGTCTATTAATTGCTTATGACATTGGATACCAGACTTAAGGTGTTGGTGTTTTTGTTACACATACTTTCATCATTTAGCATCTTTGTTTTATGATGTTGAGTTCACGTCTGAATTATATTGTTGATACTTGGAAAATACAATATTGACATGCTCAATCACTGAAATGTGCTGGCTTCACAATTAAGTGATTAACACTCAAGTGACGCAACAAGTCGACATAGCCCTTTGCTGCAAACCCATCCTGAAATGTCCATTTCCGATTTTCCATTGTTGATATATGCATAACACATGTATATTGAGACAGAACAACCAAGAATAAGAACATGGAGAAAAAGCAATGCCATTCTCTTGAACATATGTTATCTTGACACCTTAAAGATTTGTTTTTCTCTAGAAGGTTCAAAAGATTATGATTTTAATTGTCCAAGTTTTAAAATAGACATCGGGTTTATTTCCTTGTGAAAAATCGTTTTCACAACAAAAAAAAAAAATGTTGAATATTGACCAATTTAATATTACACGTTAATGGCGGTTTTATCGTCAAATTTATCGGTGGCGTAGGCATCAAATTCGTCGGGTGAAAGTATTACCGGCAAATTTTGGTTTCCAATAATAAATTTGCCCATAATATTTGAGGAAAAAATAAAAAAATAGACGTGAAAGGTAGGGGTGGATTTACAGGCGGATTTATTTAGTGGACGTTACTTTTTGACGAACTTAAATGCGTTACTGTCGGATTTATTCGTCGGTAAATTTGATGGTAAGGATGCGCTAAATTCAAAATACACGGCCCTCCTCCTTACTTCCGAATACCCCTTCTTTCTCCACCACTCTCCTCTCTCTTTCTCTTTTCTCTCTCTACCATTGACAACCTCATTCAGCCACCCTCCGCTAGCGCCAACCATCTCCATTCTCCTCCTGTGTGGACTCGCCTTGATTTTATTTTATCTCCGTCGTTGTTAGAGTCGTTGTCATTGTTGTTGCCTCTGTTGTTGGAGCTACGTCTCTCCCCCCTCCTTTAGGTAGGTTGCCCTCGTCCCTCTTCCTATTCAATCCACGTTTTTATTTCAATAGAAACAAAAATATCCTAGCCCCTTTTTGAACTCTAACCCTACTTCTTCCACTCCTCAAACATGGAGTCTCCGATTTCACTTTCAATACTTACAAACTGGTACTTTTTTATTTCGTTTTCAACTCTAAATTTTAATAAGTTAATTAATTTTTTTCGGATTGGTCTTATTAGTAAGGTTGGAGGTGCCGTGCAAAATTGGTTGTGCGTGGCTGTTCATTGGACCCTCTCATTGGTCTCTATGAAAAGGTTACTCAAGATGTAATTAGCACTCCAGAGTGCAAAGATGCATAATTCAGTTATTTTCTTCACATGGCTCTGTTTTATTAACGCGTGCTTGTGTTCTTTCTTTATTATTATAAATAATAAATTTTATTTTAATATTTTTATTCTTTGACATGAAATTATTCTAAGTAAGTTTTCTATATGTTGTGATTTTTTGGGCAGCTCATTATCCTAATCTTAATGCTACTTGATGTATGAGCATCATTTGATACTTTTCTTGTTAATTATGTCAATGATGATAATGATTCTTCACTATTTGTTCACTACTTCTCTTATATGTTTTGTAGGAGATTAGTGAAGATTTGCTTTATAACAGAAAAAAAAACTAGAGAAGAAAAAACAGAGGAGGAGGACACAAGCAGAGATGTGGCATGTAGGGGAGCAACGTCCCATGTTGGGCCAACCTCCAAAGACCCCAACTTCTTCCTCAATGAAGACGCCGCACGTGTGGGAGCTCACTTCCCAACTTCTTCCTTAATAATGCTGAATTTATTACAATCACACAGTAAATGCATATGATGAATACCTGTTCTATTGGCTGTGATATCACTCATCAGTTCAACTACCAACCAGACACTTCCTTTCGGATGTCGCCTTTTTGCCATGCCCCTAGGATATAGTGTCCGACTCACTTTGTGCACCCTTGGGATATAGTTTCCGGCTCACTTTGTATGCTTTCTGGGATATAGTGTCAGTCTTACTTCTAACCCTGGGATATAGTGTCTAACTCATTCTTATGTGCACTCCTGGGATATAGTGCCTGGCTCACTCTTATGTGCACCCCCTAGGATATAGTTCTCGGCTCACTCTTTCGGGTTATAGTGCCCGAGTTCACTCTTATGGCATGAAAGGTTATGTGAGTGGGAGACTGCCTCAGCCTTCACATCTCAACGTAGGTAGGAGACTGCCACAGCCCCTACGCCGGCGTCGCAACCTCAACAAGCGGGATCCAACCTCCATCCTTGCCAAACGCATAGCGACTTACTAATCATAATATCTCAATAATGTGTTGCTCAATCTCAGTGATCACTGTTTATCTTTATCAAATTCACCAATCTCAACCTTTTATAGTTCATCATTCATATTCATTTCTCAATTACCATCAATATAATACTCTACCAACCCACTCTAGTTATTCTATCCACAATATATTACAAACTTAAGTCACTGTCTCTGAACTCGTAACAAAAAATACCCCTTTTAAGTGACTCAACTCACCATCACTTGTCTCAAAACCCAAACACTACATAGGGGGTCTTAATTAACAATTACAGAGGTTTAGAAAGCTAGAGGAGCACTTTAACACTCAAAAATTACATTTTTAGCAAAATAGAGTCATGCGTACGCATGCCCATTTTTACGTACGCATGAGCGTTAAAAAGGAATTGTCGCGTATGCGAGCACCATCTGCGTACGTGAGCATTCTAAACAGAAATGAGACCCAACGTATGCATGCCATCGGACGCGTACGCATGAGTGCAAATTGGGAATTCTTGTGTACGCATGCCAGTGTCGCGTACGCATGAGTACTGGCAGAGGCCCAAACTCGCGTACGCACGCACTGTTCTGTGTATGCATGCCTTCAATTTTTCAGAAAAAGCTATTTTGCTACAGAATTCAATTTTTTATACCAAACTTCTATCGTGCATAACTTCTTCATTAAAAATCATTTTTCATCTGTTCTTTCAACGGCATAAACTACACAAACTCGATTTTTATTCAAAATAAGTTTCACAAAATTTGAGGGTTCAAAAACCAAGTTATGGCGCGTTGAAATTCGTCAAAAACAGGTTTTTACCAAAACTTGCAAAATCCTCTAATTTTCAAAACACTCATTAACCCATTCAATCCACAATCTCCAAGTCCAACAATAATTTCCCACTTATCAACGCTTTTTTAACAATTTTCACGGTTTAACCTTAATCACATCAATTCTCATCAACATTAATAATCATCATCATATTCATTATACACCAATTTTATTCACATGCTCATCAATATTCGTTATCAACCTATAACATCATGTAACTCATTAAATCTCCATTTCAACATTTTTCATATCACACACATTTATAGTTCTCAACAACAATTCAATCATTCATACAAATTCAACATATCTTAAGGCAACTAGCCTAAATCTCGCGCAACATTCCATATTAACTAAAGAAAATTGAAACCATACCTTGACTGATTTTCACCCAAGCACAAAACACCAAAACCTTTTCCACAAGCTTTCCAATCTTCCAAACCAAAATCAACAAGTCCCAGCAGCGATATATCAATCTCACGCACTCCAATCAACATACATTCTCAATCTAATACCATACAAGTTCCAAAATTAACATCAGGGCTCTTAATATTCAACTAAACACAAGGATTTAGTGATACTTTATCTTTTCCAATGAAACTTGGGGGTGAAACCCACTTATCACCCAAGTTAGATTACACCTAAATAACAAAATCTCAAAGAATCTCAATACCTAAAAACCATTTTTGAGTTTGACATAGGGTAGAGTAATGGAGCTAGAAATTTGAGTTTTTTACCAACTTTGTTTAGATGAAAATGAAGAGCTTGCCAAGGGTTTCGTGTGATTGCAAATGACACGCCAATCGAAGCTCTGAAATGCAAATTATTATCGATTTAGTGTTGAAGTGAATAGTAAAACCCTCCCCCCTCTTCTTCTCTTCTCACCAGCATGCTCTCTCTCTCATTTGGATGAATAATGAACTAAATAACTCATTAATGATGTATATATATGTTCAGCCAGGGCCTAACTTGGGCCAAGGCCAAGCGTTTTGGTTCGTTTGGCCCAACCTCGGGCCAAAACTTTTAAAATAAGTGTCCAGTTTTCTATTCTAAATATTTTTTAAGTATTTCTGTAGTTTTTATTTTCTCATACGCAGTATTGGACAAACTTAAGCCGGTACTACCGGCTAAATTACTAGTACGATTTTTTACGGATTTTTTTGCAGAAGATTACATTTTTCCACTCGGAAAAATCCGCTAATTCCATATCTCACTTTAAAATTTTCAAATTAATATTTCTAAATTTTTTAACATATTCTGGACAATTTAAATTATTATTATTTTATTCTAATTAAATTGCTAATAAATTTCCAGTTCTTACACTCATCGGTCTCCTAGTGAACTAACAGAGCCTTCTTTATTTTCGATCGGAGCCCAAGTCGTCAGGTGGTCCTGCCCCTCACAAACATCCTCCAGTATCTGGTGCAGCCTCTGCCCCATTCAACGGTTGTAGATCTTCCTAATGAGGGCATCGTGAGAGGCGTCCGATATAAAATGCGGCTATACAAAGAAACTTTAAAATTAGTTCATCAAAATATAAGATATAAACTCGCTAAAAAGGTTTGAAACTAAAAAGAAATTAATTACCGCCCATGTCTGAAACCATCGCTCTCTGGTCTCAAATGAGATCTTCTTGTAGCTGGGCTAGGAATGGTCATACATTAGCTTGATGACATTGGTCATCTCCTGACTGCATGCGTTATTGTTCAGCGTGAACCTATCAATAATCAACAAACAAACTAATATGACAATATAAATTAAAACTTCAACAGTTAATAACCATAATATATAGATATTTTTATAGAAATTTCAGTAGAGTTTAGTCTATAACTAGATTGTGCCACAAACTCTTTCCATCAATAATTAACTTAAATAGCACTAAATGTCAATAATCAATAAACAATAGACACTTTCATCAATTCAATAATCAGAAAACATGAAACACTTTCAGCCATTCAAACCTACCGCCCTAAATCCACTAAACTAGAATCAATAATTAGACACTTTCAGCAATTCAATAATCAAGAAACATGAAACACTCTCATCCATTCAAACCTACAATCCTAAATTCACTAAACTAGAATCAATAATCAAACACTTTTAGCAATTTAATAATTAGGAAGCATGACACACTTTCAGCCATTCAAACCTACAACCCTAAATCTGCTAAACTAGAATCAATAACGAGACACTTTCAGAAATTCAATAATTAAGAAACATGACACACTTTTATCCATTCATACTTACAACCCTAAATCTATAAACTAGAATCAATAATTAGACACTTTCAGTAATTCAATAATTAGGAAATATAAAAGACATAAAGTGATACTTACCCTGTGCCTCCATCAGGCCAAATCGTCAGCCATATGATAGGAGGTGATAGAGGGGCATCAACTGCCTCACTTTCATAAGAGGACTCCGGGGTCACGGCTTTCGTCACTGGAGGCGACGTCACTGTGGCAGCAGGATGTTGAGCGGTTGGAGGCGGTGGCGTCGCCATAGACAAAGGGATGTAGTTGGGGTTAGGGACAATGATGAATGGCTGGGTTTCTAAACACACAACCTATGATGTAATCGGGATAGTCGAAGTAGAGGGAGAGAATCCAAAATTCTCAATGGTACCAGAAGAAACCTTTCCTCTACCACGATCACAACCACGTCCACGACCAGTAGCCTGATCCACTGAACTTCCACCTGTCATCATATCTGCAAATAGCATACCAATTAAGTATAATAAACTTAGTTCAGAAATCTAACAAAGAAAAATAATCAACAATAATCAACACAAATAAACAATAATCAACCCAATGATAAACAATAATCATAAATTCAGAACAATAAATCAACCTTATAAATTATAATAACTAGTTCAGAACAAATCAACAATAATCAAAACATGTTTTAATTAGAATCGGAAAAAATCAGAACTAAATAAGGAACTAAAATTAAAACATGTTTTAATTAAAATTGAAACTAAACAAGTTCAGTAACTCAAGTTCAGAATTTTAGAAAATTCTAAGTATAATCCAAAACAATTTTAGTACCCTAAGTTCAGAACTAAATAAAAAACACAAATCAGAACTAATTAATTTCAACATTTGAAATTCATTCCTTATAGAACCCAAAACCAATTAAACATACAAAGTTGACCTAATGGGGTTAAAAAGGACCAACTTAATTAGTCTTGTACTATTAAATAAATGCCTTAATCAATCAAAAATTTTAGTCAATTAAAAATAAATTAAATGATATTATCAATGCATATTAACAATCATAGCATGCAAATGAGTATTGATTTTCAAGAATTAGACCAAAAATTGCATTAAAAGCTGTAAGGCATATTGATGAACACTTGGTATGCACAAACATTAAATATTCAAAATCAAGATCAAATAGCAATTGACAGTCCCAATTTCATATAAACAATCAACACTAACAACAAATAATTCAAAACCGGCAACAACCAAGTATAATCCAAATAATCCGCAATTCCGAACCTAATAACCCAATCTAACCTATCCTAACCACTTAAAATTCACTAACAAAAAATTAATTCTAAATGACTAGCTAACTATAAAACAGATTAATGAAACTAAAATGAACTAAAACAAAAATTAAAAATAGAGTAATAACCTCAGTTGCCAAAACGGAATGGAACAAAAAATATGAAAGAAGTTGCAGCAGCACCATGATGTTGCCGGTGCAAGAAGCGGCAAATGAACGGTTGCCGGAGTTGGATGTTAGCCAAAACGAGCTAGGAACAGGGGCTCTATGACAGGGGACGAGCTAGAGTGGGTTAAAGGGAGAAGGAAAGAAAGAGAAGAGAGAGGTGGCAGTTTAGGGTGACTGGCGGCAATAGGGAATGCGAGAGGGTTAAAGAGAGAAGGGGCAGAGGAGTATAGGGATAGAGAGAGAGGGAGGTGAGATGGTTAGAGAGAGAGTGAAATTCAAATTGGGGGGGGGGGGGAGAGAGTTCATACTTTAAATTTACCATCAGATTTATCGTCAGAAAAATCTTACAGTAAATCATTGCTGGTCACCAAAACGCAGCATTTCACTAAGTGGGTTTACCGTCGGATTTTTTTTAGGATAAATCCAACCCTAAAGAATGCGCCAATTTATTTTTTGTTTCCCTCCAATTATTACTAGTGAATTTATCGTCGGAAACGTAAATCCACCGGTAATTACTTAACCTTATGAATTTAACGCTGTTACCGTCGGTAAATCCGACAGTAACTCTGTCGCTACTCTGTGACTTTAAATCGAACAGTACTCAACATTTTTCTTGTAGTTGTAACACCATAATTACCCTGAGCCTTACCTCACGTCATAAAGTAAAGGTTAATTAAAGGTTACGACGATTCTAAGAGTAGAGAGAGAGAGAGAGAGAGAGAGAGAGAGAGAGAGAGAGATATCAAGACATATATAGATATATAAGAGCGTAATAGTATAAAGATCTAGCCACAACTCGCGGAGTTTAAGCCGGCCAGTTATATACAGACAATCTAGAGTTTGTGAAAGTAAAATAGCTTATACAATATTTCTCTCAAAGTAAGCCTCGAAGGCATAGATAAATACAAAAGTGAGAGATCTATACAAAAAAACCAAAAGACTTCCAAAATGTAGCAAGGATCCTCCGCTATGTCACCATCAGGCAACTTACCGAGGCGGGTTACAACCTGCATCTGAAAAAAATAACAAAATATGGTATGATAACCGGAGATTCTCAATATGGTAACAGTACCCAGTGATGTAAGATATAAGACTCGGGGATGCCAGAGGCAATCCTAGAACTTCATATCCATCACAAGATTCAAGCTTAGACCAAAAGTAAATTTAAAACATTAGCTTTAAAACCAAAATGAAAAAGGGTAGTCTAACTTAGTGGATTTCTAATCTAACAATTCTCCGCTGTCCCACAGCCTTCGCTAGCCTAACCACCATGGGATCCCATCACCACCTCCTTCTGAACCTCCTCAATCCCAGTAGAATACACAGATAATAACAATGCAAGTAAAGCACAAGTAAGCATGTATATCAAGTAATTCAATAAGCATTTAGGCATGCTAAACACTTAGGCAAAAAATACAAGTCGGCAAAGCAAAAAAAAAATAGATAGAATATGCACTTGATGAATGCCTATCCTATTTGGCTGTAGTATCACATTGTCAGTTCAACTGCCAACCTGACACATCTCCATAGAGATATCGCCTTTCAGTCACGAATAAAAAGTGGGATCTCCCAACAGATATAGTGCCAGGCACACTACCTACGGATATAGTGCTGGGCACACTCTTGTGATCCAAAAGGATGCGAGTGGGATACTCTGCCTCAGACCTCACACCTCAATGTAAGCGGGATAAACAAACCGTCCTTATGCTGCCGCCGTGACCTCGATAAGCGAGATTAACCAACTGTCCTTGCCATGCGCATAGCGTTTCATCAATCTCAGAATAAAACAGTAATTCAGTGGTTTTCAAAAATCATTTTATTCAGTACTCAGTAGTTCACCACTTCTACAATTTGTATCAGTAATTATCAATACAATACTTTGCCCTCTCACTCAACCAAATCTGTCCTCAGTACTCCAGAAAACTAAGTCTCTGTTTTCTAAACTTTTGCAAGAAAATACCTAATTGATCCACCTAGAGCCTTCCCTATGTTTTGACACCTAGAAACAAGCTAAAGAGTGTTAGATAAGTGTCACAAAAGTTTACAAACTTGCTGGGAAGGTAAAACAGTTGAAATAAAAATTGAAAAATAGGGTAGTGTGCATACGCATAGAGTTTTGCGTACGCACTCCCCAAAGAGTTTTCTAAAAGTGTGCGTACGCATAGAAGTGTGCGTACGCATAGAAGTGTGCGTAAGCACAGTAAGTAAAAGTTTCTATTCTTTGTATACGCACAGATATGTGCGAACACCCTCAACAGAATGTACCTCCCAGCGTGTGCGTACGCACGAGGTTGTACGTACGCTAATGAGGGGATATTTTATACACTTTTTGGCACTATTTTCTCAGTGTTTTTAGTACATTTTGTTAAGTTTTATTATGTTTTAGTAGGTTTTAGTGCCAAAAATTACTTTTTGGATGCTACTTTGAGTTTTTGTGGTTTTTCTATGATTTTAGGTAATTTTTGGGTGAAAATGGCAAGTTTTGGCAAAGTTTGATTCAGAGGCAAAGAAAGGACAACAGATGCTGTCAAATCCTGACTTCCATGCATTCAAACGAGCCTTTCTGGAGCTACAAAGATTCAATAGACTTGCTCTTAATAGAGTTGGAAAGCTAACTTCTAGAGCTTTCCTGAAATATATAATAGTCTATACTTTTCTTTGTAAAGGACTGCCCAAAATGGGAGTTGAACGCCCAACTTACCCCCTTTCTGGCGTTCAATGCCCCAAAAGGACCTAAGCCAGCATTGAACGCCCAAGGCCGGTGTTCAACGCCACCAAGGGAGCATCAAGGCTGTGTGGACACTCCCTAATGGGTGTTCAACGCCCACTCCTCTAAGTTGGACGGCAAGCTCAACCTGAACACTCACTAAGTGGGTTCAGAAGTGGATTTTCGCACCTTTTGCTTAGATTATATCATTTTTGTAATTTCTAATTATTATTAATTTCTTTTTAGGTCTAGTTATTAGTATAAATAGAAGGAAGATCACCTTTGTTAAAAAAATTTAATCTTCAACTTCTCAGAACTATCTTTTCTATAAATTATAAGCGGCTAAACCTCCTAGGTTAAGAATAGGAGCTCTACTCATTCCTATGGATTAATATAATTACTTTTCTACTTTAATATATGTTTGATTCTATTCTATGATGTATTTTTGTTCTTAATCTTTGTGAATCTAGGGTGGAACGACAGTATGACCCCTTATTCTACATGAGTACTTTATGAGTCCTGACCCGGATAGTATTGAGCTACAGCTTGAGAGTACGTCACATGTTCCAACAAGTTACTTGGGCCAATTGGGATATGTAACATGAAATCTCGTTAGTAATGGTAATTGAGGTTCCTGTGGCTCCAGGGCTAAAACCATAGGGCATCATTCTCCGATCTGGAATATTCGACCTTGTCTGTGGCGTTTTGAGTAGAATCAACAAAGATTGAATTGCATGAGCTTCACCCTCGTCCAGATTGAATGATCAGCGTCCTGGTATTTGGTTTGGACCATGGGGATTAATGACCACGACCCATGGCTTAATCACTTACAGCCTTTCCATTGAATGAATCATTCATCGTTAAAGTAGTCAGTAAGAAGTATTAATCCAGAAGAACAAGCATCTCCGAGGCTGGTGGGCGAAATTGTGATCATCAATGGCGCCATCAACATGGTACGCACAATTGTAATCTCAACTATTTATCATAACTTCGCACAACTAACCAGCAAGTGTAATGGGTCGTCCAAGTAATAAACCTTACGCGAGTAAGGGTCGATCCCACAGAGATTGTTGGTATGAAGCAAGCTATGGTCACCTTGTAAATCTTAGTCAGGCAAACTCAAATGATTATGGATGATGTATGAATAAAACATAAAGATAAAGATAGAGATACTTATGTATTTCATTGGTAAGAACTTCAGACAAGCGTTTGGAGATGCTTTGTCCCTTCCGTCTCTCTGCTTTCCTACTGTCTTCATCCAATCCTTCTTACTCCTTTCCATGGCAAGCTGTATGTAGGGTTTCACCGTTGTCAGTGGCTACCTCCCATCCTCTCAGTGAAAATGTTCAACGTACCCTGTCATGGCACGGCTATTCAGCTGTCGGTTCTCGATCATGTCAGAATAGAATCCAGTGATTCTTTTGCGTCTGTCACTAACGCCCCACAATCGCGAGTTTGAAGCTCGTCATAGTCATTCAATCGTTGAATCCTACTCAGAATACCACAGACAAGGTTTAGACCTTCCGGATTCTCTTGAATGCCGCCATCAATTCTAGCTTATACCACGAAGATTCCGATTAAGGGATCCAAGAGATAAACATTCAAGCCTTGTTTGCTTGTAGAACAGAAGTGGTTGTCAGGCACTCGTTCATAAGTGAGAATGATGATGAGTGTCACATAATCATCACATTCATCATGTTCTTGGGTGCAAATGAATATCTTAGAACAAGAATGAGCCGAATTGAATAGAAGAACAATAGTAATTGCATTAATACTCGAGGTACAGCAGAGCTCCACACCTTAATCTATGGTGTGTAGAAACTCCACCGTTGAAAATACATAAGAACAAGGTCTAGGCATGGCCGAGAGGCCAGCCTCCAAACGTGGTCAAAAGATCTAAAAATCTAAAGATTCAAAGATCTCAAGATGAAAATACAATAGTAAAAGGTCCTATATATAGAGAACTAGTAGCCTAGGGTTTACAGAGATGAGTAAATGACATAAAAATCTACTTCCGGGCCCACTTGGTGTGTGCTTGGGCTGAGCATTGAAGAATTTTCATGTAGAGACTTCTCTTGGAGTTAAACCCCAGCTTTTGTGCCAGTTTGGGCATTTAACTCCCATTCTTGTGCCAGTTCCGGCGTTTAACGCTGGGAATTCTTGAGCTGATTTGGAATGCCGATTTGGGCCATCAAATCTCGGACAAAGTATGAACTATTATCCATTGCTGGAAAGCCCAGGATGTCTACTTTCCAACGCCGTTGAGAGCGCACCAATTGGGCTTCTGTAGCTCCAGAAAATCCACTTCGAGTGCAGAGAGGTCAGAATCCAACAGCATCTGCAGTCCTTTTTAGTCTCTGAATCAGATTTTTGCTCAAGTCCCTCAATTTCAGCCAGAAAATACCTGAAATCACAGAAAAACACACAAACTCATAGTAAAGTCCAGAAAAGTGAATTTTAACTAAAAACTAATAAAAATATAATAAAAACTAACTAAAACATACTAAAAACATACTAAAAACAATGCCAAAAAGCGTACAAATTATCCGCTCATCACAACACCAAACTTAAATTGTTTCTTGTCCTCAAGCAACTGAAAACTAAATAAGATAAAAAGAAGAGAATATACAATGAATTCCAAAAACATCTATGAAGATCAGTATTAATTAGATGAGCGGGGCTTTTAGCTTTTTGCCTCTGAACAGTTTTGGCATCCCACTTTATCCTTTGAAATTCAGAATGATTGGCTTCTTTAGGAACTCAGAATCCAGATAGTGTTATTGATTCTCCTAGTTAAGTATGATGATTCTTGAACACAGCTACATATTGAGTCTTGGCCGTGGCCCAAAGCACTCTGTCTTCCAGTATTACCACCGGATACATACATGCCACAGACACATAACTGGGTGAACCTTTTCAGATTGTGACTCAACTTTGCTAGAGTCCCCAATTAGAGGTATCCAGGGTTCTTAAGCACACTCTTTTTGCCTTGGATCACAACTTTATTTCTTTCTTTTTCTCTCTCTTTTTTTTTCGTTTTCTTTTCTTCCCTTTTTTTTCGTTTTTCTTCTTCTTTTTTTTTTTGTATTCACTGCCTTTTCTTGCTTCAAGAATCATTTTTATGATTTTTCAGATCCTCAGTAACATGTCTCCCTTTTTCATCATTCTTTCAAGAGCCAACATTCATGAACCACAAATTCAAAAGACATATGCACTGTTTAAGCATACATTCAGAAAACAAAAATATTGCCACCACATCAAAATAATTAATCTGTTATAAAATTCAAAATTCATGCAATTCTTCTCTTTTTCAATTAAGAACATTTTTCATTCAAGAAAGGTGATGGATTCATAGGACATTCATAACTTTTAGTCATAGACACTAAGACACTAATGATCACAAGACACAAACATAGATAAACATAAGCATAATTTTCGAAAAACAGGAAAATAAGGAACAAGGAGATTAAAGAACGGGTTGGTATGCGAAATTGTGATCAATACTTTTCACAACACAAATTATCCCCGGTGATGAATCCAAAAACTTGGTGTTCAATACCATGGCATAAACACAACTTCGCACAACTAACCAGCAAGTGTACTGGGTCGTCCAAGTAATAAACCTTACGCGAGTAAGGGTCGATCCCACAGAGATTGTTGGTATGAAGCAAGCTATGGTCACCTTGTAAATCTTAGTCAGGTAGACTCAAATGGATATGAATGATGATATACGAAAACATAAAGATAAAGATAGAGATACTTATGTAATTCATTGGTAGGAATTTCAGATAAGCGTATGAAGATGCTTGTCCCTTCCGTCTCTCTGCTTTCCTACTGTCTTCATCCAATCCTTCTTACTCCTTTCCATGGCAAGCTTATGCAAGGGTTTCACCGTTGTCAGTGGCTACCTCCCATCCTCTCAGTGGAAATGTTCAACGCACCCTATCACGGCACGGCTATCCATCTGTCGGTTCTCAATCAGGCTGGAATAGAATCCAGTGATTCTTTTGCGTCTGTCACTAACGCCCCGCTTTCAGGAGTTTGAAGCTCGTCACAGTCATTCAATCATTGAATCCTACTCAGAATACCACAGACAAGGTTAGACCTTCCGGATTCTCTTGAATGCCGCCATCAGTTCTAGCCTATACCACGAAGACTCTGATCTCACGGAATGGCTGGCTCGGTTGTCAAGCGAGCACTCGGTTGTCAGGCGATCAACCATGCATCGTGTATCAGGAATCCAAGAGATATTCACCCAATCTAAGGTAGAACGGAGGTGGTTGTCAGGCACATGTTCATAGGTGAGAATGATGATGAGTGTCACGGATCATCACATTCATCAAGTTGAAGAACAAGTGATATCTTGGAACAAGAACAAGAGTTATTGAATAGAAGAACAATAGTAATTGCATTAATACTCGAGGTACAGCAGAGCTCCACACCTTAATCTATGGTGTGTAGAAACTCCACCGTTGAAAGGTCTACGCATGGCCGAATGGCCAGCCTCCCAAAGAGGGTTCAATCATAAAAACATGATCAAAAGCTCCAAATACAATAGTAAAAGGTCCTATATATAGAGAACTAGTAGCCTAGGGTTTACAGAGATGAGTAAATGACATAAAAATCCACTTCCGGGCCCACTTGGTGTGTGCTTGGACTGAGCATTGAAGCATTTTCGTGTAGAGACTCTTCTTGGAGTTAAACGCCAGCTTTTATGCCAGTTTGGGCGTTTAACTCCCATTCTTGTGCCAGTTCCGGCGTTTAACGCTGGAAATTCTGAGGGTGAATTTGAACGCCGGTTTGGGCCATCAAATCTTGGGCAAAGTATGGACTATCATATATTGCGGGAAAGCCCAGGATGTCTAATTTCTAACGCCGTTGAGAGCGCGCCAATTGGGCTTCTGTAGCTCCAGAAAATCCGCTTCGAGTGCAGGGAGGTCAGAATCCAACAGCATCTGCAGTCCTTTTTAGTCTCTGAATCAGATTTTTGCTCAGGTCCCTCAATTTCAGCCAGAAAATACCTGAAATCACAGAAAAACACACAAACTCATAGTAAAGTCCAGAAAAGTGAATTTTAACTAAAAACTAATAAAAATATACTAAAAACTAACTAGATCATACTAAAAACATACTAAAAACAATGCCAAAAAGCGTAGAAATTATCCGCTCATCACAACACCAAACTTAAATTGTTTCTTGTCCTCAAGCAACTGAAAATCAAACAAGATAAAAAGAAGAGAATATGCAATGAATTCCAAAAACATCTATGAAGATCAGTATTAATTAGATGAGCGGGGCTTTTAGCTTTTTGCCTCTGAACAGTTTTGGCATCTCACTCTATCCTTTGAAATTCAGAATGATTGGCTTCTTTAGGAACTCAGAATCCAGATAGTGTCATTGATTTTCCTAGTTAAGTATGATGATTCTTGAACACAGCTACTTATTGAGTCTTGGCCGTGGCCCAAAGCACTCTGTCTTCCAGTATTACCACCGGATACATACATGCCACAGACACATAATTGGGTGAACCCTTTCAGATTGTGACTCAGCTTTGCTAGAGTCCCCAACTAGAGGTGTCCAGGGTTCTTAAGCACACTCTTTTTGCCTTGGACCACAACTTTATTTCTTTCTTTTTCTTTTTCTCTCTTTTTTTTTCGAAATTTTTTTTCTTTTTTTTTTGTATTCACTGCTTTTTTCTTGCTTCAAGAATCATTTTTATGATTTTTCAGATCCTCAGTAACATGTCTCCTTTTTCATCATTCTTTCAAGAGCCAATATTCATGAACCACAAATTCAAAAGACATATGCACTGTTTAATCATACATTCAGAAAATAAAAGTATTGCCACCACATCAAGATAATTAAACTGTTATAAAATTCAAAATTCATGCAATTCTACTCTTTTTCAATTAAGAACATTTTTTATTTAAGAGAGGTGATGGATTCATAGGACATTCATAACTTTAAGGCATAGACACTAAGACACTAATGATCACAAGACACAAACATAGACAAACATAAGCACTAAAATTCGAAAAACAGGAAAATAAAGAACAAGGAAATTAAAGAACGGGTCCACCTTAGTGATGGCGGCTTGTTCTTCCTCTTGAAGATCTTATGGAGTGCTTGAGCTCCTCAATGTCTCTTCCTTGTCTTTGTTGCTCCTCTCTTATGATTCTTTGATCTTCTCTAATTTCATGGAGGAGAACAGAGTGTTCTTGGTGCTCCACCCTTAGTTGTCCCATGTTGGAACTCAATTCTCCTAGGGAGGTGTTTAGTTGCTCCCAATAGTTTTGTGGAGGAAAGTGAATCCCTTGAGGCATCTCAGGGATTTGATGATGAGAAGGGTCTCTTGTTTGGTCCATCCTCTTCTTAGTGATGGGCTTGTCCTCATCAATAGGGATGTCTCCCTCTATGTCAACTCCAACTGAATAACAGAGGTGACAAATGAGATGAGGAAAGGCTAACCTTGCCAAGGTAGAGGACTTGTCCGCCACCTTATAAAGTTCTTGGGATATCACCTCATGAACTTCTATTTCTTCTCCAATCATGATGCTATGAATCATGATAGCCCGGTCTATAGTAACTTCGGACCGGTTGCTAGTGGGAATGATTGAGCGTTGGATAAACTCCAACCATCCTCTAGCCACGGGTTTGAGGTCATGCCTTCTCAGTTGAACCGGCTTCCCTCTTGAATCTCTCTTCCATTGGGCGCCCACTTCGCATATGACTGTGAGGACTTGGTCCAACCTTTGATCAAAGTTGACCCTTCTAGTGTAAGGATGTTCATCTCCTTGCATCATGGGCAAGTTGAATGCCACCCTTACATTTTCCGGACTAAAATCCAAGTATTTCCCCCGAACCATAGTAAGCCAATTCTTTGGATCCGGGTTCACACTTTGGTCATGGTTCTTGGTGATCCATGCATTGGCATAGAACTCTTGAACCATTAAGATTCCGACTTGTTGAATGGGGTTGGTAAGAACTTCCCAACCTCTTCTTCGGATCTCATGTCGGATCTCCGGATATTCACTCTTTTTGAGTGAAAAAGGGACCTCGGGGATCACCTTCTTCAAGGCCACAACTTCATAGAAGTGGTCTTGATGCACCCTTGAGATGAATCTTTCCATCTCCCATGACTCGGAGGTGGAAGCTTTTGCCTTCCCTTTCCTCTTTCTAGAGGTTTCTCCGGCCTTGGATGCCATAAATGGTTATGGAAAAACAAAAAGCAATGCTTTTACCACACCAAACTTAAAAGGTTTGCTCGTCCTCGAGCAAAAGAAAAAAGAAGAGAGTAGAAGAAGAAGAAATGAGGAAGAAGGGAATGGCGTTGTGTTCGGCCAAAAAGGGGGAGAAGTGGTGGTTTGGTTGTGTGAAAATGAAGGAGTGAAGATGGGTTTATATAGGAGTGGGGGGGCTCATGGTTCGGTCATGTATGGGTGGGTTTGGGAGGGAAAGTGGTTTGAATTTGAAGGGTGAGGTAGGTGGGGTTTTATGAAGGATGGATGTGAGTGGTGAAGAGAAAGATGGGATTTGATAGGTGAAGGGTTTTTGGGGAAGAGGTGTTGAGGTGATTGGTGAATGGGTGAAGAAGAGAGAGAGTGGTGGGGTAGGTGGGGATCCTGTGGGGTCCACAGATCCTGAGGTGTCAAGGAAAAGTCATCCCTGCACCAAGTGGCAAGCAAAAATGTGTTTTGAGCCAATTCTGGCGTTAAACGCCGGGCTGGTGCCCATTTCTGGCGTTTAACGCCGAATGCTTGCCCTTTTCTGGCGTTTAACACCAGTCTGGTGCCCCTTTCTGGCGTTAAACGCCCAGAATGGTGCTAGACTGGGCGTTAAACGCCCAACAGCTAGCCTTACTGGCGTTTAAACGCCAGCACGCTCTCCTCCAGGGTGTGCTATTTTTCTTTCTGTTTTTGCTTTTTCAATTGATTTTGTGACTTCTCATGATCATCAACCTACAAAAGAACATAAAATAACAAAGGAAAATAGATAAAATATAACATTGGGTTGCCTCCCAACAAGCGCTTCTTTAATGTCAGTAGCTTGACAGAGGGCTCTCACATGGAGCCTCAGAAATATTCAGAGCAATGTTGGAACCTCCCAACACCAAACTTAGAGTTTGAATGTGGAGGTTCAACAACAAACTTAGAAGTTGGTTGTGGCCTCCTAACACCAAACTTAGAGTTTGACTGTGGGGGCTCTGTGTGGCTCTGTTTTGAGAGAAGCTCTTCATGCTTCCTCTCCATGATGACAGAGGGATATTCTTGAGCCTTAAACACAAAGGATTCTTCATTCACTTGAATGATCAATTCTCCTCTATCAACATCAATCACAGCCCTTGCTGTGGCTAGGAAGGGTCTACCAAGGATGATGGATTCATCCATGCACTTCCCAGTCTCTAGGACTATGAAATCAGCAGGGATGTAATGGTCTTCAACCTTTACCAGAACATCCTCTACAAGTCCATAGGCTTGTTTTCTTGAATTGTCTGCCATCTCTAGTGAGATTTTTGCAGCTTGCACCTCAAAGATCCCTAACTTCTCCATTACAGAGAGAGGCATGAGGTTTACACTTGACCCTAAGTCACACAAGGCCTTCTTGAAGGTCATGGTGCCTATGGTACAAGGTATTGAAAACTTCCCAGGATCCTGTCTCTTTTGAGGCAGTTTCTGCCTAGACAAGTCATCCAGTTCCTTGGTGAGCAAAGGGGGTTCATCTTCCCAAGTCTCATTCCCAAATAACTTGTCATTTAGCTTCATGATTGCTCCAAGGTATTTAGCAACTTGCTCTTCAGTGACATACTCATCCTCTTCAGAGGAAGAATACTCATCAGAGCTCATGAATGGCAGAAGTAAGTCCAATGGAACCTCTATGGTCTCATTTTGAGCCTCGCATTCCCATGGTTCCACATTGGGGAACTCATTGGGGGCCAGTGGATGTCCATTGAGGTCTTCCTCAGTGGCGTTCACTGCCTCTTCCTCCTCTCCAAATTCGGCCATGTTGATGGCTTTGCACTCTACTTTTGGATTTTCTTCTGTATTGCTTGGAAGAGTACTAGGAGGGAGTTCAGTAATTTTCTTGCTCAGCTGACCCACTTGTGCCTCCAAATTTCTAATGGAGGACCTTGTTTCAGTCATGAAACTTTGAGTGGTTTTGATTAGATCAGAGACCATGGTTGCTAAGTCAAAGGTATTCTGCTTAGAACTCTCTGTCTGTTGCTGAGAAGATGATGGAAAAGGCTTGCTATTGCTAAACCTGTTTCTTCCACCATTATTGTTGTTGAAACCTTGTTGAGGTCTCTGTTGATTCTTCCATGAGAGATTTGGATGATTTCTCCATGAAGGATTATAGGTGTTTCCATAGGGTTCTCCCATGTAATTCACCTCTTCTATTGAAGGGTTCTCAGGATCATAAGCTTCTTCTTCAGATGAAGCTTTCTTAGTACTGCTTGGTGCATTTTGCATTCCAGACAGACTTTGAGAAATCATATTGACTTGTTGAGTCAATATTTTATTCTAAGCCAGTATGGCATTCAGAGTGTCAATCTCAAGAACTCCTTTTTTCTGATTGGTCCCATTGTTCACAGAATTCCTTTCAGAAGTGTACATGAATTGGTTATTTGCAACCATTTCAATCAGCTCTTGAGCTTCTGTAGGCGTCTTCTTCAGATGAAGAGATCCTCCAGCAGAGCTATCCAAAGACATCTTGGATAGTTCAGAGAGACCATCATAGAAAATTCCAACGATGCTCCATTCAGAAAGCATATCAGTGAGACACTTTCTGATTAATTGTTTGTATCTTTCCCAAGCTTCATAGAGGGATTCTCCTTCCTTCTGTCTAAAGGTTTGGACTTCCACTCTAAGCTTACTCAATTTTTGAGGTGGAAAGAACTTTGCCAAGAAGGCATTGACTAGCTTTTCCCAAGAGTTCAGGCTTTCTTTAGGTTGTGAGTCCAACCATATTCTAGCTCTGTCTCTTACAACAAAAGAGAATAACATAAGTCTGTAGACCTCAGGGTCAACCCCATTGGTCTTGACAGTGTCACAGATTTGCAAGAACTCAGCTAAAAACTGATGAGGATCTTCCAATGGAAGTCTATGGAACTTGCAATTCTGTTGCATTAGAGAAACTAATTGAGGCTTAAGCTCAAAGTTGTTTGCTCCAATGGCAGGGATAGAGATGCTTCTCCCATAGAAGTCGGGAGTAGGTGCAGTAAAGTCACCCAGCACCTTCCTTGCATTGTTGGCATTGTTGTTGTTTTCGGCTGCCATGGGTTCTTCTTCTTTGAAGATTTCTGTTAGGTCCTCTACAGAGAGTTGTGCCTTGGCTTCTCTTAGCTATCGCTTCAAGGTCCTTTCAGGTTCAGGATCAGCCTCAACAAGAATGCTTTTGTCCTTGTTCCTGCTCATAAGAAAGAGAAGAGAACAAGAAAATGTGGAATCCTCTATGTCACAGTATAGAGATTCCTTGAGGTGTCAGAGGAAAAGAAAAATAGAAGGCAGAAGTAGAAAATTTGAACTTATCAAACAAGATGGAGTTCGAATTTTGCATTAAGGAATAGTGTTAGTCCATAAATAGAAGGATGTGAGAAGAGGGGAAGTAATTTTCGAAAATCAAGTAAAAGATTTTGAAAACATTTTGAAAAACACTAATTGATTTTCGAAAATAAAAGTGGGAAAGGAATCAAGTGATTTTTGAAAAAGAATTTGAAATTAGAAATCAAAAGATTTGATTGAAAGTTATTTTGAAAAAGATGTGGTTAAGAAGATATGATTGGTTTTAAAAAGATGTGATTGAGAAGATATGATTTGAAAAACATTTTTTTAAAAAAAATTTGATTTTGAAAATTAATGACTTGGCTGTCAAGAAAAGATATGATTCAAACATTAAACCTTTCTCAACAGAAAAGGCAACATACTTGAAATGTTGAATCAAATCATTAATTGATAGCAAGTATCTTTAAAAATAGAAAGAAATTGAATTTGAAAAAGATTTGATTGAAAAGATATGATTTGAAAAAGATTTGATTTTGAAAAGATTTTGAAAACTTGAAAAAAATTTGCATTGAAAACAAAATCTTCCCTCTTGTGCCATCCTGGCGTTAAACGCCCAGAATGGTGCACATTCTGGCGTTTAACGCCCAAAACTCTACCCTTTTGGGCGTTAAACGCCCAACCAGGCACCCTGGCTGGCGTTTAAACGCCAGTCTGTCCTTCTTCACTGGGCGTTTTGAACGCCCAGCTTTTTCTGTATAATTCCTCTGCTGTATGTTCTGAATCTTCAATTCTCTGTATTATTGACTTGAAAAGACACAAATTAAAAATATTTTGGATTTTTAATAGTGAGGAATAATCAAAATGCAACTAAAATCAAATAATAATGCATGCAAGACACCAAACTTAGCAGTTTTTATACTACTGACACTAATGAGAATGCATATGAGACACATAAACACTCAAGTCAAGAGGAATTAAAGATCAGAGTAATGAAATCATCAAGAACATCTTGAAGATCACTAAGACACATGAATGAATGCAAGAAAAACAGAAACATGCAATTGACACCAAACTTAAAATGAGACTCTAGACTCAAACAAGAAATTTTTGGATTTTATGATTTTCTAAATTTTTTTGTGCTTTTTCGAAAATTAAGTGGAAAAAGAAAATGAAGGTATCAAAATTCTTAATGAGAATTCCAGGAATCATGCAATGTTTAGTCTAAGACTCCGGTCCAGGAATTAGACATGGCTTCACAGCCAGCCAAGCTTTCAAAGAAAGCTTCGGTCCAAAACACTAGACATGGCCAAAGGCCAGCCAAGCCTTAGCAGATCACTGCTCCAATAGCAAGATTGATAGAAATCAACAAGCTCTTGTGATGATAAGTTGAAACCTCGGTCCAATGAAATTAGACATGGCTTCACAGCCAGCCAGATTTCAACAGATCATCATGAAACTCTAGAATTCATTCTTAAGAACTCTGAAGAAAAAAATACCTAATCTAAGCAACAAGATGAACCGTCAGTTGTCCATACTCGAACAATCCCCGGCAATGGCGCCAAAAACTTGGTATGCGAAATTGTGATCAATACTTTTTCACAACACAAATTATCCCCGGTGATGAATCCAAAAACTTGGTGTTCAATACCATGGCATAAACACAACTTCGCACAACTAACCAGCAAGTGTACTGGGTCGTCCAAGTAATAAACCTTACGCGAGTAAGGGTCGATCCCACAGAGATTGTTGGTATGAAGCAAGCTATGGTCACCTTGTAAATCTTAGTCAGGCAGACTCAAATGGATATGAATGATGATATACGAAAACATAAAGATAAAGATAGAGATACTTATGTAATTCATTGGTAGGAATTTCAGATAAGCGTATGAAGATGCTTGTCCCTTCCGTCTCTCTGCTTTCCTACTGTCTTCATCCAATCCTTCTTACTCCTTTCCATGGCAAGCTTATGCAAGGGTTTCACCGTTGTCAGTGGCTACCTCCCATCCTCTCAGTGGAAATGTTCAACGCACCCTGTCACGGCACGGCTATCCATCTGTTGGTTCTCAATCAGGCCGGAATAGAATCCAGTGATTCTTTTGCGTCTGTCACTAACGCCCCGCTTTCAGGAGTTTGAAGCTCGTCACAGTCATTCAATCATTGAATCCTACTCAGAATACCACAGACAAGGTTAGACCTTCCGGATTCTCTTGAATGCCACCATCAGTTCTAGCCTATACCACGAAGACTCTGATCTCACGGAATGGCTGGCTCGGTTGTCAGGCGAGCACTCGGTTGTCAGACGATCAACCATGCATCGTGTATCAGGAATCCAAGAGATATTCACCCAATCTAAGGTAGAACGGAGGTGGTTGTCAGGCACACGTTCATAGGTGAGAATGATGATGAGTGTCACGGATCATCACATTCATCAAGTTGAAGAACAAGTGATATCTTGGAACAAGAACAAGCGGAATTGAATAGAAGAACAATAGTAATTGCATTAATACTCGAGGTACAGCAGAGCTCCACACCTTAATCTATGGTGTGTAGAAACTCCACCGTTGAAAATACATAAGAACAAGGTCTAGCATGCCGAATGGCCAGCCTCCAAAGAGGGTTCAATCATAAAAACATGATCAAAAGCTCCAAATAAATAGTAAAGTCTATATTAGAGAACTAGTAGCTAGGGTACAGAGATGAGTAAATGACATAAAATCCACTTCCGGCCACTTGGTGTGTGCTGGCTGAGCATGAAGCATTTCGTGTAGAGACTCTTCTTGGAGTTAAACGCCAGCTTTATGCATTGGCGTTAACTCCCATTCTTGTGCCAGTTCCGGCGTTTAACGCTGGAAATTCTGAGGGTGACTTTGAACGCCGGTTTGGGCCATCAAATCTTGGGCAAAGTATGGACTATACTATATTGCTGGAAAGCCCAAGATGTCTAATTTCTAACGCCGTTGAGAGCACGCTAATTGGGCTTCTGTAGCTCCAGAAAATCCGCTTCGAGTGCAGGGAGGTCAGAATCCAACAGCATCTGCAGTCCTTTTTAGTCTCTGAATCAGATTTTGCTCAGGTCCCTCAATTTCAGCCAGAAGATACCTGAAATCACAGAAAAACACACAAACTCATAGTAAAGTCCAGGAAAAGTGAATTTTTAACTAAAAACGAATAAAAATATACTAAAA